>NW_019154144.1:3468728-3788976 GCF_002288905.1 Enhydra lutris kenyoni | reverse complement strand
TTGGGTCTGTTCAGGTTTTCTATTTCTTCCTGGTTCAGTTGTGGTAGTTTATATGTCTCTAGGAATGCATCCATTTCTTCCAGATTGTCAAATTTGTTGGCGTAGAGTTGCTCATAGTATGTTCTTATAATTGTTTGTATTTCTTTGGTGTTGGTTGTGATCTCTCCTCTTTCATTCATGATTTTATTTATTTGGGTCCTTTCTCTTTTCTTTTTGATAAGTCTGGCCAGGGGGTTATCAATCTTACTAATTCTTTCAAAGAACCAGCTCCTAGTTTGTTGATTTGTTCTACTGTTCTTTGGTTTCTATTTCGTTGATTTCTGCTCTGGTCTTTATGATTTCTCTTCTCCTGCTGGATTTAGGCTTTCTTTGCTGTTCTTTCTCTACCTCCTTTAAATGTAGGGTTAGGTTATGTATTTGAGACCATCTTGTTTCTTGATAAAGGCTTGTATTGCTATATACTTTCCTCTGGGACTGCCTTTGCTGTGTCCCAAAGATTTTGAACAGTTGTGTTTTCATTTTCATTTGTTTCCATGATTTTTTTCAATTCTTCTTTAATTTCCTCATTGATCCATTCATTCTTTAGTAGGATGCTGTTTAGTCTCCATGTATTTGGGTTCTTTCCAACTTTCCTCTTGTGATTGTGTTCTGGTTTCAAAGCACTGTGGTCTGAAAATATACAGGAAATGATCCCAATCTTTTGGTACTGGTTGAGACCTGATTTGTGACCCAGGATGTGATTCTGGAGAATGTTCCATGTGCACTAGAGAAGAATGTGTATTCTGTTATTTTGGGATGCAATGTTCTGAGTATATCTGTGATGTCCATCTGGTCCAGTATGTCACTTAAGGCCTTTATTTCCTTGTTGATCTTTTGCTTGGATGATCTGTCCATTTCAGGGGGGGGTGTTAAAGTCATCTACTATTATTGTATTATTGTCAATGTCTTTCTTTGATTTTGTTATTAATGGGTTTATATAATTGGCTGCTCCTATGTTAGGGGCATTGATATTTAAAATTGTTAGATCTTCTTGTTGGAGAGACCCTTTAAGTGTGATACCATGTCCTTCCTCATCTCTTATAGTCTTTGGTTAAAATCTAATTTATGTGATATAAGGATTGCCACCCCAGCTTTCTTTTGATGTCCATTAGCATGGTAAATTGTTTTCCACCCCCTCACTTCAAATCTGGAGGTATCTTTGGTTCTAAAATGAGTTTCTTGTAGGCAGCATATTGATGGGTTTTGCTTTTTTTTAATCCATTCTGATACCCTGTGTCTTTTGATTGGGGCATTTAGCCCATTTGCATTAAGGGTAACTATTGAGAGTTATAAATTTAATGCCATTGTATTGCCCATAAGGTGACTGTTACTGTATATAGTCTCTATTCCTTTCTGGTTTGTTACTTTAAGGCTCTGTCTTTGCTTAGAGGAACCCTTTCAATATTTCTTGTAGGGCTGGTTTGATGTTTGCAAATTCTTTTAGTTTTTGTTTGTCCTGGAAGCTTTTTATCTCTCCTTCTATTTTCAATGAGAGCCTAGCTGGATATAGTATTCTTGGCTGCATATTTTTCTCGTTTAGTGCTCATGCAAGTCCTTTCTGGCCTGCCAGGTCTCTGTGGATAGGTCTGCTGCCAATCTAATATTTCTGCCATTGTATGTTACAGACCTCTTGTCCTGAGCTGCTTTCAGGATTTTCTCTTTGTCATTCAGACTTGTACTATTAGATGATGGGGTGTGGACCTATTTTTATTGATTTTGAGGGAGGTTCTCTGTGCCTCCTGGATTTTGATGTTTGTTCCCTTTGCTAAATTATGGAAATTTTCTGCTATAATTTGCTCCAATATATCTTCTTCCCCTCTCTCTCTTTCTTCTTCCAGGGTCTCAATTATCCTAATATTGTTTCTTCTTATGGTATCACTTATCTCTCAAAATTTCCCCCCGTGGTCCAGTAGTTGTTTGTCTCTCTTTTGCTCAGCTTCTTTATTCTCCATCATTTGGTCTTCTATATCACTAATTCTCCCTTCCGCCTCATTTATCCTAGCAGTAAGTGCCTCCATTTGTTATTGCACCTCATTAATACCTTTTTAAATTTCAACTTGGTTAGATTTTAGTTCTCTTAGTTTTCCAGAAAAATTCCCTTCATTACTATCCTTGTGGAACTCACTGGTCAAGATACAACCCTGGATCTAAAATCTACCTTTTAGTGGTGGGTATTTAGTGGAGGGCACGTACTGCATAAACAATGAATTCTGGAACACTGAAAAGAAATTTAAAAAATAAATAAAAATTAAAAAAAAAAGAGTCAATGAACTCAGGGGTAATGGGTCTCTGAGGCCTATCAAACAAGCTTTTCATTTCAGTCCTTTTACTAATGTGGAAATCCTTCCTCTGTTTCAGCCTTCAAGGAAGGCAACCTACTGAGCCACTCAGGTGCCCCAAGGCATTTGTTTTTGAATGTGAAATTTGACTCAGAAATTCAGAAATTAATTCAAACCAATTGAAAGTGTTTTTCAGGAGGCTAGATAATATCAGAAATGTCACTAAAGCATAAATGTATGTTTTCCTTCTTGGAGATTAAACATGAAATTTTTAAGAAACAAAGTAAATATATTTTATGATTCAGAGTCTCAGAGTTCACTGTTAATTTGGTAGCTGAAAGGGAATAAATGAATGTAGCTTTTTAAATTGTCCATCATGTCAGATCTCTGCATATTTAGTGTTGGGGCATACGTACAGATTTTTGGCTGTGGAATTTAACCCTAAAAGGTAAGCTACTAAAATAATCAGATTGGCTGACTTATGGTAAAATTCATAGGTAAATACACAAATGACAGATTCAAACTTCATAAAATCTGCATAAGACTAGGCCATTGGAAGACATCAGCTAGTGAGTCAAAATTGTACAAACTCAAATGTAAAATTCTTCTAAATAGACATACATAAATGTGAAATGAGGCACATAAGCCTCAATAACAATTCATGTGAAAATAAAAGGGTTTTTTGGTTTGTTTTTACTTTTTATTGAAAATAATCTGAATATTCCACAGAGGGAAAAACAAAAACAAGAAACAGATGCCATATAAACAGGGTGTTCCTACCAGGGAACTGATAATCCTGAATTCCACACTGGTCAGCCTAAGCAGGTAAAAAGAGACTCTAGGAAGCTAGAATAAATTCAAAGAATCACTGAGAAGAGGCAAGCTTTCAAAACCCTTCCTTATGATCAGCGATGCAAATGAATGCTCTTCTATTTAGTATGTCACCTTAGTCTTCTGGGCACTGCAAATATATCTGTGATAGCACTCACTAAGAATGCAGTTGAACAACCATGCCTTTATTTTATCCTATTTTCTTTTAACAGAATGCTTATTTTTCTGCCGGTGTTTCTGGAGGAGAATGAGCAAGAAGGAAAGTAGGTTTTAGACCAGAGAGGCAATAGGGCACCTGAACATACAGGATGTCCTCAGTGAGAATAAGGACTTGGGAATTGCTTCTGGTATGGTAGTGTATTCGTATCAGAGAATGGAAACCTCTCTGGCTAACCGAAGGAGAAAGGGATATAATTCAGTTGAATTTAGTGCTTATAAAGCCTTTGGAAAGGCTGGAGGAATGGGTTCTCAGTGGAGCTCTGGGAATGACTTTAAGAAAACTCCCCCACAAAGGCATGCTTTAGAAGCTACTCTTCTGCCAGGATCAGGGAGGTAGAGACAGGGGCTCACACAGCATCTGCTCTCTTCTAGAGCACACAGTTGGCACTGTGGTCAGGAATTGGGAAGCTGCTGTTTCTGCAACTGTCTGTTTACATCCAAGCTGGTACCCAGACAGTGAGATGCTGCTGCAGAAGACAAAACAAAACATTACAGAAAACACCCACACCATTCACAACAGTACTTGCCAGTAGCAGCAATTAGGCAGCAGTTAGATGGCCCCTGTATCATTTCCACATTTGTCTTAACTGGCAGAATCTAATGTGTGTCTAAAACATCTGCAAGGCAGTTTTAAGTTCTGTGTACTTGAGAGGTTTAGAATTAATGCTGAGTGTTGATCCACAGTATCAAGTATAGATGGAAAGATTTCTAAGTATTTGAACAGAGGAATGAAAACATGATTTGGCTTAACCTTTTACAGAGATGGCAGTGGCTCCTCTGAGAAGGAGCCACAGGAGAGAGCTTGAGAGGAAGGGAAATGGGTGTGGGAGGGAGAAGGCCAGTTGGAGGCTATTATAAATAGTAGGTGAGATGGAGGGTGATGTGCTTGGACCAGGGTGATGGGCTGTGGTATAGGTAAGGAGAGTGGTAAGGAGATTATTAGGTTCTTTGCAGGCAACGTTCATTCAACACATCTGCTTATGAAGTGGATATGGGGTCCAAGAAAGAGAGGAGGCAAAAATGTATTCAAAATTTTTGGTCTGCACAATTAGAAATGGGGATGACTGTGGAAGAGTCCGAGTTAGTTGAGGACAGCAGAAGCTACATGTAGAGATGTCACATAGATTGGGGAGAGACTGGGCTACCATCATCACCATATAGATGACATTTAAAGTCTTGAGACCAGATGATTTTAAACTATGTAAAGTGTGTTAGAGGAGAGGTTTATGGGCGAATCCCTGAGACACTCCAGTGTTTAGATGGCAAGAAAGTGAAGAGACTACAGCAAAGAAGAGTGAAAAGGGTTGACCAGTAAAATAGGAGTATTGAGACAAAGGAGTCCTTCTAGAAGTCAAGAAGAAAAAGTAAGTCAAGGCAAAGAACGTTACCACTTGTACTAGACACTACTGGTCTAAGAGAGATGAGAGAGCATATGAGGAATGAGGAACCCATGCCTGGGTGGCTCAGGTGGTTAAGTGTCTGCCTTCTGCTCAGGTCATGATCCCAGAGTCCTGGGATTGAGTCCCACATCGGGCTCCCTGCTCAGCTGGGAGCCTACTTCTCCCTCTCCCTCTGTCTTCCAGCTTGCTCTCTCTCTGTCTCTCTCTGTCAAACAAATAAAAAATCTTAAAAAGAAAAAAAGAATCAATCCATGGATTTGACAACATTGAAGTCATGGATTTTTGTGAAATGGCAGAGGCAAAATCCTGATTGGAATAGGTTCAGGAGATATAGCAGGTATAGGTATCTTTCAAGAAAATTTACTGTAAAAAGGAGCAGAGAGATGACTTACGGGCTCAAGAGTGTTTATTTGGGTTAAGGGATTTTTATCCAAGTTGGTCAATAATAGACCAAGCATGTTTGTTCATTGAAATGGTCCAGTAGTGAGGGAAAATTTGATGACCAAAATGATACTTCACTATAGTTTTTGGATCCTGTTTTTTTCTGTTTAACATTATAAGCATGTTTTCGTGTTATTTTAATTTTTGTAAATGGCTTTAGTGGTTATATTATATTCCATGGAATGAATATAATGATTTTAGAAGCCTTCTGCTTATGTGTTTGAACTGTTTACTTCTATTTGCTACTGAAATAATGCTAGGAGGATCATCTCTCTCTATTTGTCTTCCTATCTTTGTCTATTTTTTCTGCACTTCTCATTTCCAGCTGAGGGGATTAAATATTTTAAAGTCTCCTACACTGACACATTTGCTTTCCAAAAATCATGTTCCAGGTTTTCAGTTTGGGATTTAAACATTTTTCTTTCAAAGGAAATATCAAACAGCTACTCTAGATCTCACTTTCTAGCTCAGTGTCATGCTGATGTATTGGCAAAATATTGGAGGTTCAGAAAAATGCCCAAAGTGACCCCACATCACTTCAGCAAGTTGCTTAGAAGCAGTTGCCAAAGTTTCACTGTGGAGCAGTGTACTTTTTGCTTTATATATATTTTATAAAGCTCCCTAGTGTGAGAGCTGAGTTACGCTAAAAGGAAAATATCATTGAAAGATTTATCTTAGATCTTTCAGTTGTTAAATATGGAATTGACTGATGTGTCTTAACTTCCTGCATGGAACTTTTCTGACAGTCAGACTTATTGCTTCAAAGTGGGGGAAAAGTTAGGAGCATTTTTCTAGCTATTTCAGAATGAGAAGGGGTATGAATAAGGTGGTAAGTTTTTGATTGTTTGGAATGGGGGCAAAGGAAATAAGTACAAGAAATTACAAATATTAGCAATGAGTTGTTAGAATCTTAATATTCTGCAACTGAAAGTCAATTTCTTTCTTAATTTGTGGGATACAATTAGAGAAAGGGAAAGATTTACTTTACATCTTCCCATCCTTGCCCACCCCCAATACACACACAATCGTAGTTTTATTCTTTTATACAGCCATACCTCCTTTCAAGTTGTAAATACTTAAAATCTTACAAGAACCATATTAGTATTTTGCTGATTTTGACATGGTGAAAATGAACATAATCTTTAGTTCTCTCTAATTTTCTGTACATTATTATTTGTACGAGATAGATGATCTTAAAGATTGAGGGGTTTTTGGTTTTTGTTTTTGGTAAGGAAAGTTAATCACAATATTTTATAATCCTTGTTTTTCTCTTTCTTTCTTTCTTTCTTTCTTTCTTTCTTTCTTCCTTTCTTTCTTTTTTTTCCTTTCAGAAGTAGAATTCAGTGATTCATCACTTACAACACCCGCTGCTCATCGGAACAAGTGCCCTCCTTAATGCCTATCCCCCATCTAGCCTATCCTGTACCCATCTCCTTCCATCAACCCTCAGTTTGTTCTCCACGGTTAAGAGTCTCTTATAGTTTGCTTCCCTCTGTCTTTTTCTTTTTTTCTTTTCCCATATGTTCAACTGTTTTGTTTCTTAGATTAGACATATGAGTGAAATCATATGGTATTTGTCTTTCTCTGACTTATTTCACTTAGTATAATACACTCTAGCTCCATCCACGTTGTTGCAACAATCATTTTAGATTCTGTATAAGGCCCTAAAGAAAATCACTCAATGATGATATAAAATTCTTTAAAAACAAAGTTCCTCCTTTCAATATAGGTTCTCACGCTCTTAATTACATTTCCAGAATGTAAAAAAGGCTCTGAAAATTGAAAATCTTTTGTGTAACTCATTTGACTGCAAAACCTGATCTGACCTGAACTCATTTGGCCACAAAACTTGACCTTATCTGACATGAGGCTACACTTAGTCTTTATTCATCCCACTTTATGTAAATATTCATACACTGCTATACAGAAACATTGGTGTATTTAATTACCCATGCTACCTTAGAACACTGGTGCAGAATTCTGAATAATGAAACTTATGACTCTAAAGACTTTAGAAGAAGGATTGTGAATCTACATTATTTTTAATTTTCTAATACATTGCTCTCTACCACTTCTTTTTTTTTAACATTTTATTTATTTTTTATTTATTTATTTATTTTTTTAATTTTCAGCATAACAGTATTCCTTGTTTTTGCACCACACCCAGTGCTCCATGCAATCCGTGCCCTCTCTAATACCCACCACCTGGTTCCCCCAACCTCCCACCCCCCGCCGCTTCAAACCCCTCAGATTGTTTTTCAGAGTCCATAGTCTCTCATGGTTCACCTCCCCTTCCAATTTCCCCCAACTCCCTTCTCCTCTCCATCTCTCCTTGTCCTCCATGTTATTTGTTATGCTCCACAAATAAGTGAAACCATATGATAATTGACTCTCTCTGCTTGACTTATTTCACTCAGCATAATCTCTTCCAGTCCCGTCCATGTTGCTACAAAAGTTGGGTATTCATCCTTTCTGATGGAGGCATAATACTCCATAGTGTATATGGACCACATCTTCCTTATCCATTCGTCCGTTGAAGGGCATCTTGGTTCTTTCCACAGTTTGGTGACCGTGGCCATTGCTGCTATAAACATTGGGGTACAGATGGCCCTTCTTTTCACTACATCTGTATCTTTGGGGTAAATACCCAGTAGTGCAATGGCAGGGTCATAGGGAAGCTCTATTTTTAATTTCTTGAGGAATCTCCACACTGTTCTCCAAAGTGGCTGCACCAACTTGCATTCCCACCAACAGTGTAAGAGGGTTCCCCTTTCTCCACATCCCCTCCAACACATGTTGTTTCCTGTCTTGCTAATTTTGGCCATTCTAACTGGTGTAAGGTGATATCTCGATGTGGTTTTAATTTGAATCTCCCTGATGGCTAGTGATGATGAACATTTTTCCATGTGTCTGATAGCCATTTGTATGTCTTCCACTTCTTTTTCTGAAAATAATTGGTGAGATTTACAGACTTCCCTGACAATAGAGTTCTAAAATGGAGTCAGACTTTAAGTTGGAATTGACTACCAACACATTCTTATTTTTTTGGGTTCTGTTGAAATTTGTTATGACCAGTCAAAATAGTAAAAGTGTTTCTTAATGGTTAAGAAATAAGTCTGATTAAAGTATAGCATGAATTTCCATTTCTTCTTTTTCATTCTTAGGTTTCTTCTAACATGCTTAATATTTTGGTATATATTTGATAACAAACATTTGTTAATATATAATTGATACTTTTATCAGTTTGTTGATAAGAGGAAGTAGAGTTCTGTGCCCAGATTGTTCCTGATTGAGTCTGTAGACACAGGTAAAGGTAGAATAGACACTGCCTTCAAGAAATTCCCAAACACTGGGTGTGGTGCAAAAACAAGGAATACTGTTATGCTGAAAATTAAAAAAAAAATAATAATAATAATAAAAATAAAACATTAAAAAAAAAAAAAGAAATTCCCAAAAAGTAATCTCTTCCTTAGCAGACTTTTGGAAAACTTAATTTAAGCATATAGTAAAGGTAGAAAGATGACCCAAAAAGTTGTTTTGTGGTATTCATGGTTTTTTACTAATTTACTTTAAAAAGGCAATTTACCAGGAAAATGATTTGTCTCAAAATAATGAGATGCATTAGTCAACATATAAATAGTTTATTTGTTAATAATGTACATAAGATGAAGAGATGACTGGAGGACTTCCCAGAAGCCAGATGAATGAAAAACCAAAAACAGGCCCAAATAACCATGAATAGAACATCTTCCTTCCGCAACATGAACATTTTTCTTCAGTCAGATCTGATTTCATCTGATGTAGGCTGGGCGCAGGATAATTACAATCCTGTTCCACTTTGTTATTCTGTGCTTATAGGTAGCTGGATTATGGATTTATCTAGCTAGGTAGCAATAAAGAAATATCCCAAGTTTTGCAAAGAAAAACCATAGCACCTCATATATAGAATGGATTACTAAGGTTTGGAGCCCTCCACAAGGCAAAGAGCCCAGACAAGTTGGGGCCTGGCCATGGTAGAAAGAGTTGGTAAAGAAAAGTGATAAAACTGCTTGTTAGCAACCAGTTGCTGAAATGAGGATGATGACATATACCGTATTTCCTTCTTATATCATGTAATAATAATGTCTTTGAACGAGTTTATTTTTATCTCTTTCATTTCCCTGGTATGCATAGGATGTGTTGTGGTGGTGAACTTTACAAATTTAGTTCAGAGGCTTCAGAATACCAGTATGGAATTGTGAGAAAACTGGGTGAGAAATGGACTTGGCCCAGAGTTCCTGAATTTGGAGCTGGATGCAGTGAGAGACTCTTAGACTGTTTCCTTTTGGAAATAGGGTGAGTGATTTTTTATTTGTTCCCTTGCGTTATGTTAAGGAGGAGTAACTGTTGATGTTATGATGCACATAAGAAGACTATATATAGATACTAGACAAATGGATACTCGTCATTCCTGGTGCCATCATCTTTGTTCTGTTTGCCAAATGCACAAATCCAAACTCAGAATCCCAGGCTTTCTCGCCACTCAGATGTGAACATTGGAGTTGAGTCTAACAATCAGGGGCCTTGTGCAGGTATTCCTTTTGGAAGTGAGGCATGTGAAAAACAGGCTCTGCGCAGAGCTCCCATTTTGCTAATGCAAGTGGTAGTAGGAGTTGCTGGCTTTGGGTAGGATAACATGAAAATGCCAAGTGGAATTCTTGATGATGCCAAGTGGTATAGGATTATGTTTGCCCAATGCCTATTAGCTTCTACAAATTCAGTAAATGATTTTTATTGATATCAGTAGTAGTACCATCAACACCATAGGGCAGAGTTCTTCAACTTTGGATGTGTTTAAACATGGACTAGATGACCACCTGCAATACTGTAGAATATCTAAGTTAGATAAAGGGGGGAGATGCTGCTTCCTCATCCTGTGTGATTCTAGAGTGCTTTATAAAAGGGTCCTACCACCCTATCACCAGGTCAGTGTGGACACATGACTCAGATTGGTCAATAGAATACTCTATCTCCACGGACATAGTGATTTTCCCCATAGAAGTAGAGGGGCATCTGATCCCAAAGGACTAATTCTGGGATTGATTCTGATGCCGGGGTAGGGATATCTCTTTTTTTCTAAAATCATTACCTCCAAAGACTATTGAGCTCTCACAGCCATCTTTTTATGTAGTCAGAGAGCCTAGCTTCCACTTGGGTGAAAACAAGCAGGGGGAAATAGAGCCAAGAAATGAAGAAAGAAAGAGAAAGAGAGGAGGAGGGAGGGAGAAAGGGAGGGAGAGGAAGAGAGAGGAAAGTGTGTTGGGGGAAGAGAAAGAGAGGAGGGAGAGAGAAAGAACTAGAGAGTGAAGGAAGGAGACAAGTAGAGAGGGAGGGAAGGAGAGAGTGAGGGAGGGAGGGGGAGGGAAGGATGGGCAGAAGGGGAAGAGAGGAGGAGGGAGGGACCAATGGCATCTTTTGACACCTTCACCAATCTGTGCCTGAAGTCTCAGAATGAATTTCCAAGTGATATGATCCAGTAATGCCATTTTGGATTTAAGCTATTTTGAATTGAATTTCTGTCCCTTACAATTGGGAAAGTTCTACCTGAAATAGCAAAAATAGCCTTTTTTAAATCTGAGATACTGAAATGATCTGTACAGGAAAAGAGGAATGTTTTCTTTTTTTTCTAGAGCGCCAAATCATATTCAAACCCACGTCACACCCTATGTACACATTTTATTTTTCAAACAGAAATTCTGAAAATAGGTTTTTAAATTTATGACTCGGCAAGGGAAAGTAAAGAGAGAATACTTGTAGGGTTGAAAATAGAAGATTGAGGAGTAACATGTTGCACATTCCAACAGAAATAAGTTTTGTGATGATTAATTTCCCTAAAGGGAATCCACTCTTGTCAACAGGCATTCCTATTTTTGTCACAAGAAAAACAGGTGGGTCCCCCAGTCCAAATATCCATCTATACAGAGATACTCATGAGGTTCTTTAACTTCATGAATACAAAAACAAAAACAAAAAGAAACAAACAAAAAAATCCAAACGGAGAATAACTAAACCCATACGATGGAACAAGAAATTCTATATAGAGAGAAGTTCCAAAAACTTATTTCAAAACAAAAAAGATCTATTTGTTTTAAAGAACAGTTTGGGTTTAAACCAGATTTGGATTCCTCTTCCACCAGTCCATTTCTGAGCTTCTTATTATTCTTGACACATTGCTTACAGTATTATTAAAAGATAATCTAATTTTATTTAATCTTGTAGCTTCCTTATACACAAAGGGAAAAACAGGCTTTAAGAGACTAAGAAATTAGCTCAAGTTTCATGATTTATAAGCATGGAGCCAGAGCAAAACTATGTGACCTAAATCTGCTTTCTTTCTCTTTTTGATTATTATTGTTGTGGTAAGAACATTTAACACAAGATCTACCACCTTAACAGATTTTTGAATTTACAATACAGTATTGTTAAATATAGGCACAGTGTTATATGACAGTTCTCTGGAACTTCTTCATCTTGTATTACTAGCATTTTATACCCATTGATTAGCAACCCTCCTCCCCCATTTCCTCAGCCCCTGGCAATCACATTTTACTCTCTGTTTCTATGGGGCTAACTATTTAAGATATATCATATAGGTGGAATCATACAGTGTTTCATTATGTGACTAGCTTATTTCACTTAGCATAATGACCTTGATTTTCCTTCATGTTGTCATATATTGAAAGATTTCCTTTTTGTTTAAGGCTGAATAATATTTCACTGGGTGTCATATTTTTCATCATATTTTTAATCCATTCATCCACTGATGTTCTTTTAGGTATTTTCCACATCTTGGCTGTTGTGAACGGTGCTGCAGTATACTTTTTGGCTGTTTTTAGGTCTTTGGAGAAATGTCAATTCAAGTTCTTAGCCTATTTTTTAATTGGATTTATTGGTTATTTTGCTATTGAGTTGTAGGAGTTCATTATATAGTTTGGAAATTAATCCCTTATCAGATAAATGGTTTACAAATATTTTCTCCCATTCCATAGGTTGCCTTTTCATACTATTGTTTTCTTTGCTGTAGTCCCACTTATCTACCTGTGTTTTTGTTACCTCTGCTTTTGGTGTCATCTCTGTGAAATCATTACCAAGATCAAACTTTTTATCCTATGTTTTCTTCTAGGAGTTTTATGATTTCAGGTCTATGTTTAAGTATTTACTCTATTTTCAATTGGCTTTTATATATGGTGTATGATAAGGGTTCAATTTTATTCTTTGGTTGTAGATATCCAGTTTCCCAGCACCACTGGTTGAAGAAATTATTCTTTCCCCACTGTATAGTTCTGGCACCCTTATTGATGATCAGTTGACTGTAAATGTGTAGATTTATTTCTGGGGTTTGTATTCTGTTCCATTGGTCTATCTGTCTGTCTTTATGCCAGTACCATCGTGTTTGAATTACTGTAGCTTTGTAATATAGTTTGAAATCAGGAAGTGTAATACCTCCAGCTTTGTTGTTCTTAAGAGTGTTTTTTTGTTCAGAGTTCTTTGTAGCTCCATATGAAAGTTTTTCCTCTAACATCAGGGACAAGGGAAGCATGCCCACAGTGACCACTTTTATTCAACACAGAATGAGAAGTCCTAGCCAGAGCAGTTAGGTAAGAAAAATTGCCCATTTGCAGGTGACATAATCACATATGTAGAAAATGCTGAAGACTCCAAAAAACAACTTAAAAAAAAGCCTCAGTAAAATTACAGGATAAAAAATTCACTTATGAAAATTAGTTATGTTTCTATACACTAACAATGAATTGCTTGAAAATAAAATTAAGAAAATGATTTCATTTACAGTGGCATCAAAGAGAATAAAACAGTTAGGTGTAAACTTAACAAATAAAGGTTTGTACACTGAAACTATAAAACATTGATAAAGGGAATTAAAGAAGATGCAAACAAATAGAAAGATATCCCCACATTCATGAATTGAAAGACTTAATATTGTTAAAATGGCCATACTACCCAAAGCAATCCAGATTTATTGCGATCCCCATTAAATCCCAGTGACATTTTTTTACAGAAATTGAAAAAGCAATTCTGAAAATCCTATGGAACCATGAAGGATTCCAGATAGCCAAAATGATTTCTAAAATGTTTGCTACTGACGTGATAACCACATAATGAAAATTTTAAAATGTCTACTAGGAAGATGTGGGGAAAAAAAATAGGTGTAGCTATGAAGTGATGTGCTGTAGCTGGCACACAAACACCAACTTGACACGTCTCTTTCTAAATCTGTGTTTAGGGATGCTATTTGGTTATTCAAAATCATACATAACAGTTGAAATTACACCACAGAAATTGGCAGATTCGACTAATCAGGACATTTATTTGGAAAGCCAGTTATTAAAGCTTTAACAGCATGCCATTGCCTGCATGTTAATGAACATGGTAGCTCATTTTTATTTTTTACAAATTACTAAATACATAGAAATTATAACAGGTATAATATTTATATAATGATTCTTAATAATGTTTTAATTGAATTGAATTAAGTTAAATTTGTTTATTTGAAATTGAAGATTTAAGTAGACTCTAAAGCAACTAGGATAATTTAAGAAACTAAAATTAAGGAAGTATTCCTTTTCCAGATAAATTTTGACAAGAAAAAAACATTTCAAAAGAGGTATGTTGAGACATAGAATTTGGTCTTTAAACTGGTATATGGCTCTCAGAGATTAGGATGCCAAATATGTTTAATGAAGTATCATGTTGTTTCAGTCCTCCTCTTTAGGGACGGGGAATTGGGGGATAGAAAATCTTGACTATGGCAGCCATGAGTACCAGCATTCTAGTCTCCTGTTAACCTAGGGTGACTTTTCATTTAGAAAGTATGGTCACTTTGTCCATAACCCTCCAGAACAGTGCACCAAGCTATACAGTAGAAACAAATTGCTGAGGCAATGTCACTATAATTGACATCATGTGATATCAAGGTAGTTTTTCAGGAAGGAAAGATGTCAGGTAGAAAGATTTTGGGTGGCAAATGAACAATTAAGATAACAGAGCTATCTCATCACTGACAGCAGCTAAATATGAGAGCCCCCTTGGAACCTCCACTTTTTAAAAGAAGTTGAAACACTCTAGTTGGTTCAGAAGGCAGTGGAAAATCCATATTTAGAGCTTAAGTTTTGTTTGTTATATAAATGCAAAATCTTCCTCTTCCCTTACATTGCAACAAAATATGAAAATGGGAATATAAATTGAATATTAAAATAGAATCCAACAAATCTGAAAGCCTACAATGAGTAAAAACTTTGTGTGAGATTCTGAGATACTAATAATTTATTAGGAGAAAAAGTATATATACATGTGGACAAATAGGTATTAATATGGGGAAGTAAATAATCAAAGTCAAAAGAGTGAGAGATGTATATTTTATAGGAGATATGGAAAGAGGGAAATCTCCTAAATTGTGATGGAAGATTGCAAGGACCAAAGTGAGATATAATCTGGTCCTTAATACTCTGTTTGCAGTGGATAGAAACTAAGGACAGAGGGAATATTCATCATTAGCAAAGATGTGAATAATTTCTAACTGGAAAATAAACTAGAGATATGAATGAAATACTGACCCCTATTCTCTCTGTATCAAATTTTTTCTCTGGGAGTGAGTTAAGGGAACTGAATCTAGCCATTCTGGGTCTGTGACCTCTATGAACTCCCAAAGTGAGCACTGAGCTACTAGGAACTGGGCCAGTGGAAAAGTCACTGGCCTAAGAATAAAGAGACCCAGGACCTCATTTTGTCTGCACCACTGAGTTCATTCGTTTTTCTTATTTGTAAAAACACCTGGTTAGAGTACTGAAGCCTAAGGATCCCTTCAAGCTCAAAAATTCCTTGATAATTCCTAGAGCCTCAGGGCCATCTGCGACATCACTCCCCAAGCACGCTAGCCACTTTGTCCTTTTGGTCATAGTTCATATTAGAATCTGTGTTCCTCAGACCACCAGTTCATACTGTGCACTGTTGCGTGCCAAGTCATTTTTGCTACTAATTCCCAAAATTGAGGTCAGATATTTTAGTTTCTTAAGAATGATGTTCAGGTGGTTCTCAATTTTGACTGCTCATTAAAATCTCCAGAGGACACTCAAAATACTGATGTCCCACTCAGGGATTCTGATTTAGTTGGCTTTGGGTGTAGCCTGGGTGTGGAGACCTTTAAAAGTTTCCCAGGTGATTCTGCTGTGTACCTTGTGTGGAGAACTATTGTATTTAGGGCATTTTTAGGTCCTTATTAACAGCACTAGTTTTATATATCATATCCTGCAGTCTGACAAGACTAAATTCAGTTTCCTCATTTGCCTATGTGATATAGAAGCAGTAGGTCAGTCCTGTGTTAGCTGGTGAGGGGGCCATCTGTTAAGCCTGTCGTCAGTCCCAACCCTCCCCTCCCTAAACCAAAATTCTTATGTCAAATCCCTAGCAGAAATATAAGGGTAGGGAAAAGGCCATCCCTTCTTTTCCACGCTTGTCCAGGCCCAGCTACATCTGAATCACCAGCAAAACATATTACAAAAGGGCTGCCTGGGTGGCTCAGTGGGTTAAGCCTCTGCCTTCAGCTCAGGTCATGATCTCAGGGTCCTGGGATTGAGTCCCACATCAGGCTCTCTGCTAGGCAGGGAGCCTGCTTCCTCCTCTCTCTCTCTCTCTCTCCCTCTCTCTCTCTCTCTCCACTTGTGATCTCTCTCTAAAAGAAAAAAAAAAAACATATTACAAAAGCTGAGGATTCAGTATAGATGGGGAAAGCCCAGGAATCCATTCCCAAATATGTATTTAATGCTTTTAATAATGGATGCATCCTAAAAATATTATGACACAATTCCAAAGGAAAAGCCACTACACATAACTTGGTAAGAATATCTAAGGGAATAGACTTTAATAAATACCAGGAGGCCAATATTTAAAGCAAGTCAAAAGGTTTATAAGCCAGTAAAGATAGCTCCTGCAATTCTTTCTTTTTTTTTTTTTTAAGATTTTACTTATTTATTTGACAGATAGAGATCACAAGTAGGCAGAGAGGCAGGCAGAGAGAGAGGAGGAAGCAGGCTCTCCACTGAGCAGAGAGCCAATGTGGGGCTCGATCCCAGGACCCTGGGATCATGACCTGAGCCAAAGGCAGAGGCTTAACCCACTGAGCCACCCAGGCGCCCCAGCTCCTGCAATTCTTAACATGCTGTCATTCAGGAAAGACTACATAGGAAAAACAGGGAAAATAGAAATCGCATAGTAGATTATTGCAAAATGAAAAGCATATGGTATGCAACTGAACAAATTTGGCATACTTGTCCAAAGTAAATGCTTTCTAAATATAATCATTCCATGTCACACCAAGCCACCGTGATTCCACAGGAAAAAAACCTTCGATTACATGGCCAAATTAAAAGAGCATTCCTTGGTGTGAAATTATTCTTTGTTTACAGTGTATATTCTTGTCTTTTAAATGAAAAGTGCTATTTTACCATAATGTGTCTTCAATTAAGCAGCCAAGTTAAATTCTTTAGCCTTTGGGAAAAACTAGTATAGAAGTCAGGAGAGAATACTGAATTCCAGGGTTCTACCTAGGGCCTTCCTAATGCTGTTTGATTGTGTGCAGCAAAACAGAGAGGTTACTGTTGAAGGTATTAAATTATTCTCTGAGGAGAGATTTAAGAAGTCCAGGGTAGGCAGAATTTCTCCACCTTGGATACAGGAGGGCTATAAAGTGGAAGCTAGCAAAAAATAGGACAAATGCAAGTAATTTTTAAATTATTATATAATTATATTTTTTTAAAAAAGGAAGGAAAAAATAAGAAAAATACCCAACATTTTTAAAAAATTTTTTTAAAATTTATTTTCAGCATAACAGTATTCATTGTTTTTGCACCACATCTAGTGCTCCATGCAATACGTACCCTCTCCAATACCCACCACCTGGTTCCCCCAACCTCCCACCCCCCGCCGCTTCAAACCCCTCAGATTGTTTTTCAGAGTCCATAGTCTCTCATCGTTCACCTCCCCTTCCAATTTCCCTCAACTCCCTTCTCCTCTCCATCTCCCCTTGTCCTCCATGCTATTTGTTATGCTCCACAAATAAGTGAAACCATATGATAATTGACTCTCTCTGCTTGACTTATGCTGAATGAAATAAGTCAATACCCAACATTTTTAAAGATTAGATAGGCAGGGACGCCAGGGTGGCTCTCTTGTTAAGCATCTGCCTTCGGCTCCGGTCATGATCCCAGCGTCCTGGAATTGAGTCCCACATCGGGATCCCTGCTCAGCAGGGAGTCTGCTTCTACCTCTCCCACTCCCTCTGCTTGTGTTCTCTCTCTGGCTATGTCTCCTCTCTCTGTCAAATAAATAAATAAATAAAATCTTTAAAAAAAAAAGATTAAATAGGCAATTGTTCAAAAACTATCTGAATATCTAGGGGAAAAATTCTAAAGTAAATTAAAAAGATAAAGATGGAGAGATAAACCATATTTATGCATTGGAAAGTTATTATTTTAAGGATGTCACCTTTCCCCCAAGTTTGTGTAGATTTATTTGTGTAGATTCAGTTCAAATTCTCAATGTTTTTATGGAATCTGAAAATACAATAAAGTTTGTATTGGAATAAAATAAAATAAAATTTTTATGGAAATGCAAATGGCCACATATAACCAAGACACTCTACAACTACATATTCCAATGTTGTCCACTAGCTACATGTTTAAATTTTAGGGGAACCCTGAAGAGAGAGAGGAGCCTTCTTACATGGTGGGAATGCAAACTGATGCAGCCTCTCCAGAAAATAGTGTGGAAGTTCCACTATATTTAACTTAAATAAACTTTATTTAAGTTAAATATAGAACTACCCTATGACCCAACAATCGCACTACTAGGTATTTACCCCAAGATACAAATGTGGTGATCTGAAGGGGCACCTGCACCCCAATGTTATAGCAGCAATGTCCACAATAGCCAAACTGTGGAAAAGCCCAGATGTCCATCAACAGATGAATGGATAAAGAAGATGTGGTATGCATGTATGAATGTGTATGTATACATATATATACACACATATATATACACATATATATGTGTATATATGTACACACACACACACACGCACTGGAATATTAGTAAGCCATCAGAAAGAATGAAATCTTTGCCATTTGCATTGTTGTAGATGGAACTAGAGGGTATTACACTAAGTGAAATAAGTCAGTCAGAGAAAGACAAATATCATATGATTTCACTCATATGTGGAATTTAAGAAGCAAAACAGATAAACACAGTGGGGAGAAAAAGAGGAAAACCAGGAAATAGACTCTTTTTTAAAAATTTTCTTTTTTTTTATTATTAACATATAATGTATTATTTGTTTCATGGGTACATACAGGTCTGTGATTCATCAGTCTTATACAACACACAGTGCTTACCACAACACATACCCTCCCCAAGTGTTCATCACCCAGCTACCCCATCCTGCCACTCCCCTCCCCTCCAGCAACCCTCTGTTTCCTAAAATCAAGAATCTCTTATGGTATGTCTCCCTGTCTGGTTTCATCTTGTTTCACTTTTTCCTCTCTTCCTCTATGATCCTCTGTCTTTTTTCTTAAATGATAGGGGTCATCGGGGAAATAGACTCAATTATAGAGAACACACTGATGGTCACCAGAGGGGAGGTTGGTGGGAGATGGGGGAAACAAGTGATGGGGAGTACAGGGTATACTTGTGATGAACACCAAGGTGTTGTATAGAAGTGATGAATCACTGTATTTTATACCTAAAACTAATATTACACTCTATGTTTAACTAACTGGAATTTAAGCAAAAACTTTAAAAAATACAAGTAATTTTGGCTATTTGTTGTTGCAACAAAAACTATTCTCCAAACTTATGGCTTAAAATAACGATATTATTTTATATCTTACTATTTGATGGATCTCTTGAGCACAGCTGTGCTGGGAGATTCTTAAGCCCCATGTGACATCTACAAGGGTCACTCTTTGGTACTTAGCTGGTGGCTGGTCTGGTTTGAAGTGTCCAACAATCCTGGGGGCCTTGGTGGCCACCTAGAGGGCTGAACACAGCTGGGCCATTTCCTTCCTCCTATGATCTCAGGACCTCTCCACATGGGCAGTGTACTTCTTACAAGGCAGGACAGGACTCAGAGGCCAGGCAGAAACAGCTGGCACTCTTAGAGGTCAGGCCCAGAATGGTTATCACTCTGCAATCTTCCATTGGTCAAAGTAGTCACAGGCCAACCCTAATTCAAAGACCAGGGAAACAAATCCCACTTTTCTATAAGAAGAGTGTTATGAATGTGTAGACATCATTAATGTGTCATGCAGCCTATCTTCTAGCCACAAATACTTCAGATTTGTTCCACAAGACCCTCCAAAGTCTTGTTCCATTATGGCATTGGCTGGGAGTCCATGATCTCATTTTCTGAGTCAGATATAGATGTAGATGAAGTTTTTCAGGTATAATTCCTCCAATACATGTCCTTTTACTTTGAAGACCTGTGAATTAAAGAGACAATGTGTCTGCCTCAGTATAGAGTAGACATTCGGTAGACACTCCCATTCTCAAGCAGGAAAATGGGAGGTACATAGCAGTTACTGACCTATGTCACTCTTTCCTGATTAGGGTCTAGTGCCATTCACTTGGAACGATTCTCCTCCATCCTTGGGTATGTCAGTTATTCACTGATATGTCGTAAATAATCCCAGACCCTAATGGCTTAAGACAAGGTATTATTCTCTCTCATATTTCTGTAAGGTAACTGGACTCAATAGTTTTCACTTGCTGAGATATGACTGCAGTCTTGACAAGGGCTGCATTTACCTGAAGGTTCACCTGGACTGTCTCTATCATCTTCCCAGAGTTCTAGCTACAAGACTGGGCTGTTTATATACCTGCTCACTCTGAGCCCCACACCCCCTCTGTAATGGTTGGGATTGGAAGTCTGAAAAATTATATTTCCCAAATGCCCTTGTTTGCTGGTTCCTATTAGAGTCTGCCATTGAGAAGCACTCAAGGAAGAATCAGAGTCAATAAGAAAAGGAGTTTCATTTCTACATTTTCCAGTTTCTGTCAGCTTCATTCCAGTTGAAACAAACACTTGGTTCTAAGCCCAGTTTCTTTTTCTTTCTTTCTTTTTTTTTAAATTGGGGTGTAATTGATATATTAATTTCAGGTATACATGTAATGATGTAGTATTTGTATATATTGCAAAATGATCACAACAGTAAGTCCAGGTATCATGTTTCACCATGTGTAATCATATTTTTTTATTATAATGAGAATTTATAAGATCCTCTATCCTAGCTACTTTCCAATAGGCACTACAGTGTTGTCAACTATAATCACCATGTGGTACATTATATCCCCAAGGCTTCATTTTATAACTGGAAATTTATATCTTTTGATCCATTTCACCCATTTTGTCCACTTCCCACCCCCCACCTCAGGCAACCCCCAATGTGTTTTCTATATTTATGAGAGCCCCAGGGTCTTTTGGACCCCATGCATCCTTCCTCATGCTGAGTACCAGTTGTGTGAACCTTACCCCATAGGTCTGAACACCAGTCCTAAGGAGCCTCAACTTGAACTCCTATGTTCTGTTGACCCCTGCTCTCCATTTAAGTTCCCTCATCCAACATTGGAACAGACTCCTATTAATCTCTGAGAGAGTTATTAATCTCTGAGAGACCTCAGCATGCTTTTTTATTCTTTCAGTCCCATAGTATTTATAAAACCAATGCCTTTTATGTGATGTGGTATTATTTCTATTTTTCTGACTGGACCTTAATGGATACAGAGACTAAACCAATTGCTTTCTCTCTTGTGTTTCTTGCCTGGTTTGGGAAAGCTATTGCAGCCTATGTTTTTGATCTCATTTTTTTGGGGGGCCATTTTTAATATATCCTCCCTCTTCCTCAGGTAGTCTCAGCCCTTTTCAGCAACCAATTGCACAGGTGTTTAAAGAAATCTCTTTTAATCTGAGGAGTACATGTTACAAGTTTACCACTATCTTTCCTAACCACAAAAAAAAAAAAAAAAAAAGTCATTTAAGGTGGGGTCAAGCAGGCTCTGCCATAAGATCCATGGGCAAGCCTCACTAGTCTGTGTGGATTCACTCACATTGAACAGCTCCCTGGGTGCTATTCTAGATTCTCCTTTTATGTTCCATGGCTGCAGCTGGGGTCAAAGTTGCACACATTAGCGACAGCCATATTTGTGCAACTGAACAACCTACCTCACTTTGCAGTGCTCCATGGCCTCCGAAATTGAAATACATGTTTTATAAACACCTTCTAACATTAGAGGCAAATTCTATCTCACATTGCTAAAGCTAGTACTTCAGGATTTAACAGAGAGGTATCTAGTTCAGTTGTTCTCAGCATTTCAATTCAAATAGCTGCGTTTCATATACTATTCACACTCCTTATTACTAGGTTTAGCCTCCCTCTCCCAGGCACATGTTCTATCAGATCAAATATTGTCCTATTGTGTTATCTTCAGAAACTCCCAAATGGATATTATTTCTGCCACTCTTCTTCTTTGCATTAAAAGAATATTGGAGAGAGGGTTCAAAAGCTGAATTTAGGTATGGAATCTGCTATTTAAGTGCTATCCCTTTGTTCTAATCTAAACTATCTGATCCATAGGTTTACCCATCTTTCCATGCTATGTCTGCATTGCTAGCCAAGGTCCATGGTCTAGAATGTTAAATTATTTTTTGTTCTGTCAGCTGATTTTGTATCTATGACCCAAGACCCCTGCTCTCATGGGGAGGGAGGTGTTTCTCTGAGAAACCTACCTGGGACTCCGAGATTTGACTTCAGGGGTTAATTAGAAGGTGTTCTCTGGAACAACACAAACACAGGAACACAGGAAGGAGGATTGAGCAGCAGAATCTGAACTGCAATACAGCTGCAGCAGAAGCTTCAGCCCTTCCAAAACCAAGTCAAGGGAGCCTGGACATTGGACATCCTTGATTAATGGATATTGGTTGCCTCTAGGAAGAGGGAGTAATGTTGGATGAAGCTCCATTCATCCAGGAGACCCAGAGAGTAATGCAGCTGGATCTGAATGATCAGAGTAGGTACCACAGTCCAGCCCTTGCACTCCTTGGATCCACTTGCTTCATATAATAAATTCAGTGCATTTAGAAATGTCTCCCCCAGGATTCTGGTAATTGCTTTTCCTGGGAAAATTTTCAAAAGGATTTTTATTGGGAGGAAGTTTAGCCCCCTTTGCTGAAACTGATCTCAACACCACAATTGATGCTCATCATCACCCTCCTTTACTACTTATTCCAGATTCCTCTTTCCCTTGACCAGGACCTCTGCTGTTGTAGGTAAGTTACCTGGTAAGGTGGCTCAGAACCTCATGCTGAGGGGCCCAAGCCCCTGGTCACCTTGTCCTTCCAAAGTCATGGTTATTGTCCTTGTTCATTTATTATCAAAACTGAACAAAGGAGTACAAAAGCTACTATAGTGATCACATAAGTGTCAAAGATCTTTTTTCTGCAACCAATGTGTAATGAGACCTCTTTCTCCTTCTAATCACCAGATTAATCACTCCTGCCAATTGGTTGCTCCCCCTTCTTTGCTTGCAGGTATTTTGGTACAAGGAGCCTAAATGACTCAGCAGCAATCTTACTTAAAGCTAAATTGGATAATTTCTGTGTCCCATGTTGGAGGCATTCCCCTTCTAGGGGCGAGAACCTTTAGATCTATAAAGCCTGTAGCTGTGTGGATAGGAAGAACAAATTCCCATAGAGTGATGGTAACAGGACAGCTTCTATTTACATATTTTGGTTCCCAGACCCATGTATTCATCTACAGGGGACACAGTACTATATATTGTCACAGCATGTTTTAGCATATTACTGTATCCAGGAGAATAGCACACCATCTACATAGGATATTCTTTCCAAGTTGGCTCTTCAGAGCCAATTTCAAGAAGTAATTTCAAGAAGTTTCTATTGCCTTATTAGGCTGGCAACCTCCAGATAGTATAGTGTGTGAAAGGACCTGTGAATTCTATGGTCTCATGCCCACTGCTACAACTCATTTGCCAGGACTTGTATGCCTTGGTCTGTGTAATGTCATGTGAGATTTTTGTGTCCATGGATAAAATACTCTTAAGTCCTCAGATAATGATGTTGTCTGAAGCAGGTGGGTAAGGAAGGCAAATCCATACTTGGAATATGTGTCAATGTCATTCACTAAAAAGTACTGTCTATATTGGTTTCCTAGGGCTCCTATTAAAAATTATCACAAAATGTACCCCTGGGGATAAAAATACATTATATGTTTATTAAAAAATTTAAAAATTAAAAAAATTTATCAAAAAATGGATGGCTTAAAATAACAGAAATTTATTCTCTCACAATTCTAGAGGCTAGAAGTCCAAACTCACAGTGTCGGCAGGGCCATGCTCCCACTGAGACTCTGGGGAGAATGCCTTGCTCCTTTCTGCCTTCGAGTAGTTTCCTTCAGTCCTTGTTCCCTATTTTACAGTTGCATAGCTGCCATCTATATTTCCATCTTCATGTAGTGCTCTTCCTGTGTGTCTGTGTCTTTTCTTATAAGTGTGCCTGGATTAGGACCCACTCTAATGACCTCATCTTGACTTGGTTACATTTCAAAACCCTACTTCCAAATAAGGTCACACAGATAGCTATTATTAGGATATTAACATATCTTTTGAAAGACACAATTCAACACATAACACTATCCATTTAGAGGTAACAGGGATCCAATGTAGTCAAATTACTACTTGGCAATTGATTGGACTTTTGAGGGATGCTGTCTTATTACAGGCTCATTGTTGGTCCCTCTTGTGAGTAGGCTGGATGTTCAACAGTGGCAGTAGCTGTGTTTTAGCTTACTTGGTGGAAGGCCACATTGTTTGACTCTGGCTCTGTTGGTAGAGCATGCAACTTTTGATCTCGGGGTTTAAAGAAATCTCCTTTAATCTGAGGAGCACATGTTACAAGTTTACCACTATCTTTCCTAACCACACAAAAAAAATTATTAAAACTAAGATGGGGTCAGGCAGGCTCTGCCATAAGATCCATGGGCAACCTCACTAGTCTGTGTGGATTCACTCGTATTGAACAGCTCCCTAGGTGCTATTCCCGATTCTCCTTTTATGTTCCACTTGATGTCACTTGATGTCATCAGGCCCCACATTGCATGTAGAGATTACTTTAAAAAAAAAAAATAACACCCACCTCACCTACCAGAGCCACTTCATCTTGCAGCTCCAGAGTGGAAAATTACAGAGATTGGGCACCTGGGTGGCTCAGTGGGTTAAGCCTCTGCCTTCAGCTCAGGTCATGATCTCAGGGTCCTGGGATCAAGCCCACCATCAGGCTCTCTGTTCAGCAGGGAGCCTGCTTCCTCCTCTCTCTCTGCCTGCCTCTCTGCCTACTTGTGATCTCTGTCTATCAAATAAATAAACAAATCTTTTTTAAAAAAGTATTTAAAAAAAAGAAAATGAGACACTGACTTATGTCAAGTAGCTGAGTCATTCTGCCTACTTAAGTGTCACATACCCTTCCTGAATAATTATAGTCTGAGGGGCATTAACCTGAAATACAAAGATATTTACATTTGGTGTTCATTCCATCAATTTGGTTTACCCAAGATCTTCTCATCCCAGACCTTCCAGTGCTTTTCCTTTTAAGCCCTTGACCAACCAACCAGCCCATTTGCTACTGTTCATGAGCCTGTACTTATTCTTTCTTCACACTACCTTTATTTCTACACACAGTGAAGGACCAGATGTATTGTTTATAGCCCTGGAAGCCCATTGGAAGAATTTCTTCTCATGCTATCATTTAGGACCACTTCCAATGGGGTACTAGTGCAACAGAAGTCTATTTCTACTTTGTACCCACATACTGTACCAACCTACCCATGAACTAAGCTTGGATTGCTTACTCCTTGATTAATTGTTTATAGGGATACCCTGCCCCCAGGCCATGTCATCAGAGGTGTGAGCTGAGACAAAGATGCCAATATAACATGGTGGATGACACACAGGTTTGAGTCACCTGCTTTTATAGTCTGCTTTTGTCCTCTGGATCTGCTCATGCCTGATCCTGTCCATCTCACTGCCATTTAATAGTGGATTCTTCCTGGACCCACTGGACCTCCTGATTTGGTGGGTCTGACAGAACCTAGCTCGTGATAGGCAGCTGTGGCTACAGAGTCACTTGATGACATATGCCAAGCACTCTGTCTTTATCAAGGCCCCAAAATGTGTCAAGATCTGCATTTCAGTTGGTATATAATACTCTGCCACAAATATCTCCAGAAACTCAGGGGTCAGCTGTGTGATTCTCCCACTGGGGCTCCCCCTAAATCCCACATGACATCTTTTGCCTCCACAGATTTCTCTATTACTCTAGTATTTGCCTGGATGTATAGTCCAGGTGACAAGCTGCTTCCACAGTAGCCTGGATCTGCTGATGAATTATTTTCTCTTCTGAGTCACACTCCAAGTGAGTAACCATCTGGTCACTTGTTTAATTCTTCAGAGTAGTATTCCCAGGTATATCTGGCACAGCAGCTGCAGTTAAAGTTAAAAATACCTTGAGTTGGCAGTAATCCATGGTCACCCTCCAGTATCTGTCAGACTTTTGTTGGGGCCATTTTTTTTTTTATTGTGTTATGTTAGTCACCATATAATACATCATTATTTTTGATGTAGTATTCCAAGATTCATTCTTTAAGTATACCACCCCATGCTCCATGCAATATGTGCCCTCCTTAATACCCACGACCAGGATCACCTATCCCCCCATTCCCCTCCCCTCTGAAGCACTCAATGTGTTTCTCGGAATCCACAGTCTCTCATATTTCACTCCTCCTCTGTCCCCCCCCCTTCATTTTTTCCTTCCTTCTCCTAATGTCCTCCATGTTATTCCTTATGTTCCACAGGTAAGTGAAACCATATAATAATTAACTTTCTTTGCTTGACTTATTTCACTCAGCATAATCTCCTCCAGTCCCATTCATGTTGAAGCAAAAGTTGGATGTTCTTCCTTTCTGATGGCTGAGTAATATTCCATTGTATATATGGACTACATCTTCTTTATCCATTTGTCTGTTGACAAATCAGCTCTTTCCACAGTTTGTCAATTGAGGATATTGATGATATGAACATTGGGATACATATGGTCCTTCTTTTCACTACATCTGTATCTTTGAGGTAAATACCTCGTAGTGCAATTGCTGGGTCATAGGGCAGCTCTATTTTTATTTTTTTGAGGAATCTCCACACTGTTTTCCAAAGTGGCTGCACCAACTTGCATTCCCACCAACAGTATAAGAGCCTTCCCCTCTCTCCACATCCTCTCCAACATTTGTTGTTTCTTGCCTTGTTAATTTTTGCCTTTCTAACTGGCCAGTCTTTTTTGAATTGGAAACATACAAGAAACCACCATTTTTTCATTCTTTAGGTCTTTAAGGTTTGTGCTAATTTCTACCATTTCCCCTGTGATTTGCTTTCAGGGCTAGAGGAGGGACATTTCCAGAGGCTTCCACTCAGCTTTCTTGACTATCATAGCTCTTGCCAACACACCAAGGAATAAGCCAACTGTATGTATGTCCATTTCCATTGTACATTGAGAGACTAGAAAAATGACTGTTGGGCAAGTGGTCCTGCTGTGGAACTAGATCTGTGGTGATTCCATTTACTGCCTGGTCTACACGAGTCTTACTTCTGTGAAGATGTCCTTGATGATGTTAGTTCCTAGGTATCAGTATCAGCTCAAATTTTGTGTCCAACAGTTCTCAAATGTCTGATTCTTGCATATCTGTGGCACTTCCCCTTCTACAGTACATGATTATCCAAGGAAATTGCTCAAAGCCCTTTGGGGAAGGACTGAGGGAGTTATTACTTATGGTAGTGGTGTGGTTCCTTCCTCTTGGGCCTCACTTCTAGGTCAATGGGTCCCAGGTCTGAAAAATGGCTTAGGTCTGGAAACATGGCAAAGGATAGTGACTTTTTTTTTTTTTTAAGATTTTATTTATTTGACAGACAGAGATCACAAGTAGGCAGAGAGGCAGGCAGAGAGAGAGGAAGAAGCAGGCTTCCTGCTGAGCAGAGAACCCGATGCCAGGCTCAATCCCAGGACCCTGGGATCATGACCTGAGCTGAAGGCAGAGGCTTTAACCCACTGTGCCACCCAGGCGCCCCAGGATAGTGACTTTTTATTTGGGGCAGGTGCTCTCAGCCTTCTGGTTATCCATTCATGATTTATTTTGGTGGTGTAGATGGGGCAATATATTGTTGGCTTCCAATCTGTTTTTTTCCTAGGGATGCTGTCTTACACCAACTGTCACTATATCTCTTTGCAGATCAAACTCCCTGGCTCCCTGACCTTGCCACTTGTTATGATAATTATAATGTGCCCACCTTACACATGCCTGATGGGAGAGCCCCATTACCTCCTTGCCTTTTATTTCAAGATCCTAGCTACGGATCAGCCATCGCATGGGAGCCTGTTAGAAATGCAGAATTTCAGGTACCTAACCACTTCTACCAAATCAGAATATTCATTTTTAACAATTTCTTCAAGTAATTTGTATGTACTGTATGTTTGAGAAGCCCTACTCTGTCTCAAATCTTGATGTAGTTTTCAACCCCAGCATTATAACCAAAAATGATTACTCCTCCAGTTTTAATGCTGTATTTTAAATCTAGGTTCTCTTTTGACAATTATGGTCCTGGCCATTATAGTTCAGAAGGCTGAAGATCTTTCAGATCTTTCCCCTGATGCTATCATTAACAGAACTGTAGAAGCCATTAATCAAAATCAAGAATTGTGTTTATCCAAGCTAATCATACAAATTTATGTAAAATACCTTGCCTTGATTATAGTCATTAGTGAATGGGAAAAGTTTTGTATTTCCACAAGTACATTTTATTTTTAAACCTCATGCATTTTATACCACAGTTTTAAAGCCATAACTTTTACCTATGAGGTCAAGAATGTGAACAGAAATCAGTTAAGCATTTGTTAATTGACAGACTGTGCTATGACAGTTAATTGCTTTATGTTATAACTTTAGGAAGCACAAGCATAAGGTTTGCTGGATAAATAGCCACACAGGACATTGGTTCTGGGGAAAGAAAGCTAGGGATTGGTAAAATTTACCCAGCTGTAAAAGCTGACCTTTTTGAGGTAAGCCTAGACGTCCTATATGCAATGCTAGGGAGCATGCCAACCCTTTGGAAGACATTTTGACCATATCTCTAAAATGTATGTACCATGTGACCTAGAATTTCCATTTGTATCAGTCAGGATTGATTTGGTGGCATGCACCGAATTCAATTAGTGACTTAACCAAATAAAGCGTATTTTTGTCCTAAGGAAGAAATCTGGGATAAGGCATTCATCTGTTCTTGGTGTATGACTTGCATTCTCATGAATACAATAAGAGTTTCTATACCAGACAAATTCTAGAGTAAACTATAAAGGTCAAAGGTCAAAATGGACATGTTCAGCTAGGTCTGCACCCTACAGTAAGCTTTGCCAGAAGGGAAAATCTGTCACATCCCCTTATATATCATTGACTTTGTCTCCTTGGTCACTTTTCGCTGCCACCCAAGTGCAGAGGTTCAGGAAACTAAGCATTAGAATCAGGGCACTTTGTCACCCCACACAAAGTTGGAATTTGGTTAGCAAAGAAGAAAGGGAGAGCAGGCATTGGGTGGACATCTAGTTATGGCTGTCACATCATCACTAGAAATACAGCCTTCAGATTTATTCCAGCAATACACAATGATGTGTACAAAGGTGCTCATGACAGCAAAAATCTATCAGTAATCTTAATAACCATCAATTGAGGACTATTAAAGCTAATTATTAATTTATAAGTTGAAAAATTATACAACAATTAAAAATGAAGTTTAGGTGGACAGGTGTATAAAATGCTATTAAGTGAAAAAAGAAAGTTGAACTATTTAGAACTACAAAGAAATATATCTGTTTTATATATACCCATATTTATAGACACATGTAAAATACATATATAGATATATAAATGAGGCTTCTGGTCTCATTTCTCATTTCTGGTAAGTCCCTAACTTACAGTTTTTCAACTTCACGGTAGTACAGAAACAATATGCATTCAGTAAAAACCATACTTTTAATATTTAATTTTGATCTTTTCCCAGGCTACTCATATTGGTACTGTACTCTCTCATGATTTGGGCCAGGGGCAGCCTTAGCAAACAGTTAGCCTGTGATCATGAGGATCAACAGTCAATACACTGACAACCATTGTATACCCAGACAACCACTGTGGTTTTCACTTTCAGTACAGTATTCAATAAATTACATGAGCTGTTTAATACTTTATTATAAAATGGGTTTTGTGGCTAGATGATTTTGCCCACTGTAGGCTAATGTAAGTGTTCTGAGCATGTTTAAGGTAGGCTACGCTAAGCTAGGTCAGGTATATTAAATGCACTTTTGGCTTAAGATATTTTCAATTTAAAATAGGTTGATAGGGATGTGACCCCATTGTAAGGTAAGCAGAAGCCATACTGAACTACTTGAGATTGACCTCAGAGTTGGCTACATAGGTGAGTTACTAGGCAAAACCAGGAGAAGATGGGAAATAGGGAATGGGGTCTTTGGCTTCAGGCCTCTTACATCCTGGCTGTGACACAACATAAGACATGTTCTCAGTGACTCAGACTCCAGCCTTGGCACTGGGCCTTGGAGTGAGTGTGCAGCACTAGCCTTATGGATGTAGAATACAGACCCAGAAGGTGGAGTGATAGTATGAGCATCAGAAAACGTGTAATATGTATTCTGTGGAGGATTCAGGAATTCTTAGAGTTAAGTCCAAATTGAAAAACCATAGAGGTCATTTTCGTTGGGTCAGTAAATTACTGTCCCTAGCACTTAAAAAAGGAAAAAAGGGGGAAAAAAGTCATAATCTCTTCTAGGTCTTTGCCCTGGATCACTTCCCCTTTACTCTCATACCACACTTCTTGCTTTTATCATCATGGTGGCATTTCTACTCTGAGCCCTTTCAATTTTAGTGTATCATTCCAGCTGCTCTCTGGAGCTTCTTGATCTCAGTTTCTACCTTGCTCTCAGCTCTGTATTATTCTCTGGCCCTGGCTCCCCAGTCCTATTAGAATCTATAGATGTAGTGTGTCAGTTTTATTCCTCATACTTCCACCTGAGTAAGGATAGATTTTTTTTTAGATATTGAGTTTAGTCAACATATAGAGAGAGATTATATTTATATAGATATATAATAAAAATAATACAAATATTTAATATATATAAATTTATATTATTAATATAAAATAACATAATATAAATATATACGTATATAGACACATATAGATAAATTACATTTATCTATATAATTCAATCTGAAGAAATTTGCTACTTTTCAAAACCACTCTCTTAGGTTGATAAGCTAACCAAAAGAAAGGGGCAGGGGAGGAAAACTAATAAGTATTTACCAAGGGCCAGATACTTTATCTATATAATTTCTAAATTCACAACAATCCTGTGAAGAAGTTAACCATTATCTGCATTTCTGTAACTGAAGAAACTGAGGCCTGGAGAAGACAAGTAATGCCCCAGGTCACTTAGTTAACAAACGATGGAGCTGGAATTCAAATTAGAAGATACTCCAAAGCCGGCTTTCTTTTCCTTTTTTTTTTTTTGTCCTGTTTTGTTTTTGATTGCTGAGGCAGTCTGGAAGCCAAAAGGTAGGAATCAGATCAGGTGGCTGCAACCTGTAATGGGGCTTTAGGGGAATAATATTAAATTTCCAAGAAGATAAGGTGAAAAATAAGCGAGACTGTGGGGTAATCTAGCATTCAGCCATTATTTCTTCAAATATACTTTCTGGCCCTTTCTCTCTTTCCACCACTTCTGGAACTCCCATGATGCATATGTGGTATGGTTTATAATGTCCCTTAGGTCTCAGAGGCTCTGTTTATTTTTCCCCATTCTTTCTTCATTCTGTTCCTTAGACTGGATAATTTCAAGGTCTGTGATCATTTTCTTCTATTTCAATCTACTGTTGAGCCCATTTAGTGAATTTTTCACTTCAAACTCTCAAACTTCTATTTGATTCTGTTTTAAAATTTCTACTTATTTCTTTACTTATTTATTGATATTTGATAAAAATCATTCTCAAACTGTCCTTTAGTTCTTTGAGGATGACTTTCTTTAGTTCTTCAAACATACTTATAATAGCTGGTTTCACATTTTTTTCTGGTGCTTCTACCACCTGGCTTCCCCAGCTTCTATTGGCAGCTTTTTCTTGTTCTCTGTATGTGCATTAGTTCCTGCATTTCTTTGCATGTCTAATCATTTTTTGTTGGCATTGTCAGTAATCTTTTTTTTAAGATTATTTATTTATTTATTTAACAAACAGAGATAGGCAGAGAAGCAGGCAGAGAGAGAGAGAAGAGGAAGCAGGTTCCCTGCCAAGCAGAGAGCCCGATGCGGGGTTTGATCCCAGGACCCTGGCATCATGACCTGAGCCGAAGGCAGAGGCTTTAACCCACTGAGCCACCCAGATGCCCCAACATTTTCAGTAATCTAATGTGTCAATTTGGGAAGTGAGATTTCCTCCTTATAGGGGTTTTTGTTGATGTTGTTGCTATTTATTACCTTTCCGTACTAATTATTTAACTATTTACTCTGTCATGTGTGACCAATGAAGTCTCTGCTCAGGTAGCTTGGTAATCAGCTAAGAATTGGATGGAGATTTCCTTAAATGCTTTAATCCAATACCTCTATCAGCCTTTGAAGAGAAACTCTTTGTGTGCATTGGGACAGGTCTTCAACAGTCCAACAAGCAGCTCACAACTCTGCATTCCATTCCCAGCTTGCACAGAGCCTTGGAAAAATGGAGTGGTTTTCTTTTCCTGAGTCTGCTTTACTCTAAAAAAAATCAAAGGAAAACTTCCACAAGTTTTCATCACTGCATATCCCAATACCTGCACCTATATGCCCTACTCTCCCTTCTGTTACTATTAATTAATTGTCCATGTTCCTAGCTGTGGTTCCTCCCTCTGCACAAGAGCCAATATCTTCTTTCCTACTCAATGACATCACTTCAGAAATTATCCTTCTCTCTCTTGCCTCTCCTTCTCTACTGTTTCATTCTTATCAGTATATAAAATGCAATTGTTAGAAACTAAAACTTTCTCTTGATCCCACCTTCCCTACCAGACCACTTCATTTCTCTGCCCCCCTTTCAAGCATAACAAGTTTTTAAAATCATCCAAACTCATTCAGTTCTTTTCCCATTCCATCTTGAACCCACTTCAGTGAGGGTAAGTCTCAGATCTCATCACACTTGCCCTCCCAATCACATTTGAAGCAGCTGATTACTCTTTCCTATTTCAACCATGTGTTTCTTCCAGTTTTCCCCTTATAATTATGGCTACTGAGTCTCAGTCTTCTTTACCTACTCCTGCTCATCCCCTCTACCTCTTAATCTGGGGTGTCCAAGAGTTTGGACCTTATGTCTCTTTCTCCCTGTCTGGCTACATTCAGTCTCAGGATGATCCATCTAGTCCTGTGGGTTTAAATACTAGTATATGCTGAAGACTCCCAATTCATGTCTCCAGCTCTGACCTCTCCCTGAACTTCACATTCATATGTCTAATGTTTGACATCTCCATTTGGGTGTGTTACAAATATCTCAAACTTCCCACATTTAAAATTTATCTTTCCTCCTTCTCCCCTACAATACCTGTTCCTCTGGCAACCTTTGCCTTCTCAATAAATGTTAACTCCATCCTGTCAATTATTCAGTCTCTGAGAGTTATCTATGGACCCTTCCCCCCTCCCCTGGCCCCGCACTGGCTATTTCACATCTAATGCATCAGCAGATCTTGTTCGCTCCGACTTCAGACCGTATCTGAAATCTGATTGCTTCTGGTAAGCTCCACTGCTGTCACACTGGTCTAGCCCAGTGTCCTCTCCCCTGGATAATCACAGTAATGTTGTAACTGATCTGCTTGCACTACCTCTTTTCTCTTCCTATTATTTATTCTTAACACACACTCCGGAGTGATCCTGTTAAATCCCAAGTCAGATCATGTCACTGTCCTGTTCAAAACCACCACAGCCTTCCCATCTTATGCAAATGAAAGCCAATATTTTACAATGGCCTACCAAGCCCTAAGGATTTGATATCTCTTCCTCTCTAACCTCATCTCCTTTAGTTCTCCCCCTTGTTCTCTCCTTTTTAGACTTGTTGCTCTCTTTGTAGTTCTTCCAACATTACAGACATATGTCTTAGCATCTGCTAAGATACTTCTATCCTCCTGAACTGCTTTAATTTTTCCCAAAGCACTTCTTAACATTTGGCCTATAGTGTTTTTCTTATGTTACATCCCACGCACCTAGAATTGTGCCAGGCATGTAAGGGGATGTTAAAAAAAAAAAAAATTGTTGAATGAATGTCAGTGGATCACCTAGAAGAAGAATTACTGTGTCTCCTCCCAATGGAGACATTAGGACAGTGGGAAGCCAGAGGGCAGGGAACTACCTTCAGAAGAAACAGCCTCCTGTATGAATAAAGTGCCTCCACTTAGGCCTAAAGAACTAAAAGCAGGCATGATCTTAGAAATAGTAATTGCCACATTGTTTTTTTAAAGATTTTATTTATTTATTTGAGAGAGAGAGAGAGAGAGCACTAGTGGGGAAAGGGGCAGAGGAAGAAGCAGACTTCCTGCTGAGCCTGCTATGGGGCTTGATCCCAGGACTCCAGGATCATGACATGAGCCAAAGGCAGACACTTAACTGACTGAGCTACCCAGGTGCCCCAGTAATTGTCATATTATTGAGGTGACAAACTATGGAGTGGAAATTACAGTCAATTTAGGTTCTTAAATATGTGGATACCAGAGCAACCAGGTACAGAATGCAGAATGGTTATATAAAGATTTTAAGGACACAATTATAATAATGAAATGTTAGTAATTCATAGAGAACCTTCAAAAACATGAAGCAGAATTTCTGGAAATGAAAAATATAATTATTGATGTCAAAACACAATGGATGAGTTTAATAGATTATATAGAGCCAAAGAGAAGGTATATCTGAAAAATTTAAGCAATATTTACCTAAGAGAGATATAAGAAAGAAAGTATGAAAGAGAGGTTGAAAGACAAGGAAGGTTGAATGAAACAATCTAATGTATGAATGATTGGTGTCTCAGGAAGATAAAAGAGAAAAAAATTGAGAAGATTTAAATGATAATGATGGAAAATTTTGTGAAACTTAAAAAAAAAAACACAGAGGACACAGAAAGTGCAGTGTGTCTCAAGCAGGACACTAAAAAAAAAATTATTCCTAGAAACATGCAGAGGAACTATATACCAAAGGTATAGGAAGATCTTGCAAATGGCCACAGAGAAAGACAGACTATGGTAAATAAGGGCAGACTTCTCCAGAGCAGAACTTAAAATCCAGTGGAATAAAAATTATAAAATGTGGAGAGGAAATAATTCAGTCTAGAATTCAACATTCCACCAAACTATTATTCAGGGATAAAAGTAAACTAAAAGATTTATAAATTTAGAAAATGGGAGAGCCTACTCCCAAGAGACTTCTGTCAAAGAACTTTTAATTATTGACTTCAAAAGAAGGGAAATTATTCTAGAAGGACATTTGGAGGTGCAAGACAGAATGGTAGGCAATAAATAGATAAATATGTAAGAAAATTCTGGGGCCCCTGGGTGGCTCAGGTGGTTGAGCATCTGACTCTTGATTTCAGCTCAAGTCATGAGCTTGGGGTCCTAGGGTCAAGCAGCCCTTCAACAGTCTCCATGCTTAGCAGAGAGCCTGCTTGAGGATTCTTTCCCTCTCTCTCTGCTGACCCGCCCGCCCCCCCACTCCTTGTGCTTGCTCTCTCTTCCTCTCGCTAACATAAATCTTTTTTAAAAATATGAAGGAAAATTCCAACACATACTGTCTATATAAATTACCAAGTCAGCATTCCAATGTCTGCCTGCATTGTTTCATCCCTAGAATTTCCACCTTCCACTCAGCACCTGACTCACCATTCACCACACTTATCAGAGTCACACTCAGCCCATACTCTGCTGAGTATTGGTCTAGCTTTCAAGGAGGTTTCAATGCAGTTTCTGAAGTTCTGTATTTTTGCAGTGGTCTTCCCTGCAAAGCCCATCTACCTTGGCAGCTCTGAGTTCCCACTTCTGTCTTCTACCACACACTGCTTTCTGTTTGGGCACCACTTTTCTGCTACAGTTTGAAAAGTGCCCCAGACAGAAAACCAGGATGAATTGTGAGCATTGTGTATTTCTTTTTCTCAAAGTTTATAAGTTTGTGCTGCCTTTTATCCATAGCCTGAAAATAGTTACTTCATACATTTTGTACAGGTTTATAGTTGTTTACAGCAGAAAGATAAGTTACTTGTTACTCCCTCATGGTTGAGAATAACCATTAATCATTAATTTTTTTAGGCTATGGCCTTCTTCTATGGCTAAAAAATGACAAATTATAGCATGTAAGGCAATCAGTTTTCTTCAAAGCACTTTTTTTTTATTGCATTCCCTCATGTTTTATGTAGTGCTTTCAATGTAATTCAATTCTAAGGTTTTGTTTTCATTATCATTCATTGTGGTTTCTTTTTTGAAACCTAACTTATTTAGAATTGTATTCTTTTTTTTTTTTTTTAAACTAGAGACATGTTGTGTGGAGCACTGGGTGTTATATGCAAACAATGAATCATGAAACACTACCTCAAAACTAATGATGTACTACTATACGGTGACTAACATAACATAATTTTTTTTTAAAAAAGGAGAAAACAAAACTAAACTAAAGACATGTACACAAATCTTTATATCCACTCGAAAGCCAAAACCAGGAAACAACCTAAAGGATCATCAACAGAATGGGCAAATTATTTATTAGTACAATGAAATTCTACTTAGCAATAAAAACCACTAAGTTCTAAACTTGTAACAACATAGACAAGACTCAAAAACACGCTGTGAGGAAGATGCCAGACATCAAGGAGAACGTGTATATGATCCCATTTAATAGGAAAGTCTAGAGAAGTCAAAACTAGCTTATGGCATTAGAAATCAAAATATTGGTTATCTCAGGATGGGGGTTGGGGATTACAGGGATTGACTGGGAAGGAACAGTTTGGTGGGTATAAAACTCAGTGAAAAACTTGGAAATGAGAGAAATATAATTTTGAAATTTTTCTTTCATGAAACTCAATTTTTAATCCCTTAATTCTAGACATTCCCAATATTTCCTTCTCTCTTTTGAGTTCCTGCCATTGCAGGAGGTTCTAATGCAGCTTCAAAGCCCTGGGGGCAAGGGACACCCTGGTCACTGGTCAGTGTCTCTCAGACTCTCTTGCTCCTGACTACAGTGTCCCTCTGCTATTTCTGTACCTCCCTGGGCTATCTGGTCCATTTTGCTAGACATGCCGTGCAGCATTCCCTCCAGAGCTGAAGCAGTCTTTCTAGAGAAATTACTAAGAAGCAGAGTCTAGAGCTGCTCAGCTCTGTGGACCCACAGATATCTCTATCTCTTTTTCAGTTCATGCAGAATCTGTCAAGTTTGGTTTGGGATCCCCACATTCACTTCTACTTCTCTAAAATGTTTCTTCTATATGGATGAATCCTCTCCTTCTTTTGGCCATAGGGGCTTCTCAAGTATTCTTTCCTCATCTTAAGTGTTTTCTTGATTCTGAGGCAGTGATGTAACAGCGTTCATATTGCTGAATGTTTGGTGCTATTAACCACTAGAATCCCAACTGTTAGAAGCAGGATTCTCAGTTTATATAATCTGCTTGGCACCAGGCCATCAGTCCTCATTCTGTTTCTGCAGTGAGCCTGATCTGAAGCACATACAAATTGCTTCATGGACAAAATCAAAAACAAAAACAAAACAAAACAACAACCCAAAAAAAACCCACCCAATAGTCAAAGACTTCTGTTTCAATCTGAAAATGAGTAAGAGTTTCTGCTTAGCTAATGACTAAGCTGGATAAAGGACCAATGAAGTTGTTAAAAGGGTCAAGGGAAAATATCCTTTGTCTATAACTTATTCAGTCTTCTGTAAAATATACTGAAATAAAAAGTATGCAATTGTGAGCAACTTTGGTTCAGAATTACTTCTTTCCTTGACTTACCTGAGGGCTATTGCTGACCTTTTGCTTGTCCTATGATTCAAATTACTGCTCCATTAAAAAAATTTAAAAAAAGAGCACAGTAGACTTTTAACCCTATCCTTTGTCATAAGTGTTTGGTTTATAAGAGCCTTGTTCAAATACAAGGGCAACATGGACAGACTGAATTGTCTTATTTAAGAGCACCCAATTAAAACAGAACAAATTTGGTGAGTTTCTACATGTGTTGACTTTTGGGATTAAAGTTGTGTGTTCAAGTTCCTGAGACTGGTGAGCCTTAGGGCATTTGGTTTTTCTTTATCTGTGGATATGCCTACCTAGGCCTTCTGGGAAAAAGCTCTCAATTTCCCTGTGTTATGCTCTGTACCCTGTTTCTCCACTTCTTACGCTCTGGGTCACTGAGGTAACCCATGAGCCCAGCACTGCCTCATGTCACTGGGAATCCCCCAGCCTGTTCTCCACATACCAAAGGTAAAGGAAATTGTTCTAGATTGAAACTGTCTTCTCTACTTCTCAAGAGGTATATTTTTGAGGGGCGTATGTTAACAAAGAAGCAGACAAGTGAGACGACTTAGATCTTTTGACACATTCATGGATCTCAGAGTTCCAAAAGGATAAATTACTCTCTGAGACATCTATTTCTAAAGTGCTAATAAATCAGTAAAGTTACTATTTTGTCCAATCTTTGGGAACAATTTAGCATCAGTATGCTTATTAGCTATCAGTAATCAGGTAAGTAATTACCTGTTTACTTAATGGCTAAAAACACTAATTTACTAATCTAAGCCATTCTTGGAGGCAATGTTACTTTATAAGCTGACTTCTAAGTTACACTTTAGAATTTACATAGAATATAGTGTTTCTGATCTGGCAATAATTTTGTGATTTATGATTTATATAATTTTACATGTGCTTTAGTCATTAACTGAATTAGAATAAATGGGGTAAGTGATTTGAAGATCAGAGAAAGTGCTACATACCACCTTATATTTTCCTAACACTTTAGTCTAGATTGGCAAAGCATCTGTATACCAAGATTCAACAGCTGACAGCTTTGCTAAATGTTTTGCTGCTGCACAGTAAGTCACTGCTTTCCAACATGAAATGCTTGGGTTCTTACCCATTACTTCTTTATCTCCTTTATTCAGTCATTTTCCACATTTTATGGCTTGTAACCAACTTGCAGTACCTTGCTTCCAAGAATCATACAATATTAGTGATGGATAGGAATATGAAAATGTGGAGCTGAAAGTAAAAGAATATGTTGTGTGTGTGTGTGTGTGTGTGTGTGTGTGTATGCATACATATATATGTGTATCTATCTATATAGATGTAAATATATACATATATATGTAAATAAAATAATGTGACAGGTCTGGGGGTGGGTGTTTGTTGACTTGTGTTGAGCTGTTGAGTGACACCACCAGAGCCTCAGGCTCTTTCCACCTTTATTTTCATCACTCTCAGTGTGGGAGCTTCTGACCTCCGACTTGTTACCTCAGGGATATTTAAATACCTGCTTCAGCTCCAGCAAGGTAGTGGAGGGGATATAGAAGAAAAACAATGCCTGCTGGCTATTTTCACTGTAAACAGAATGCAAATGCCATCCCAGAAACACCAGCAGACTTCTGCACAGATTTCCTTGCTCCGAACTGTGTCATCATAACCTTTGGCTACAAAGGACACTGGGAAAGTGGAAAACAGAATTGTCACACTGGCCTTAGAGCAATCATTATCCATCATCTAGAACAAAGCAGAGTTATCTTGGCAGGGAAGAACAGAGGGTGGATATTGCGAAGGCAACTGCTGCCACAGTTTGTAGCTGCTCCAATGTCCTTGAGAAAAAGGGAGGCAAAGAGTTTAATTCAGGGGGCGCCTGGGTGGCTCAGTGGGTTAAGCCGCTGCCTTCGGCTCAGGTCATGATCCAGGAGTCCTGGGATCGAGCCCCGCATCGGGCTCTCTGCTCTCTAGGGGAGCCTGCTTCCTCCTCTCTCTCTGTCTGCCTCTCTGCCTGCTTGTGATCTCTCTGTCAAAATAAATAAATAAAATCTTTAAAAAAAAAAGAGTTTAATTCAGTGTTCAATGTATCTGCTCCTGATTTAGTCCCACTGGGCAATGGAAAGCATTTTGGAGGAAAAGAGGGTTAGTGAGCTTGGTATTCTTTATCTCTGTATCTGGAAATGAAGCCTGCCAACTGGCGGGTACAGAATTAGATTAGAAGGAAGACAGTTCAGGCTGCTCAAGATATTTGCAGTGTATTGGTGAGACAATAAATAAATAAATAAATAAATAAGGGTGTTAATAATACATTTCAGTTTATTATATATATATTATATATGTCATATGAGCTATGACAAAAATAAAGCAGACTTAAAGACTAGAGTTTACCTGGAAGGGAAGTGGGAAACAATGCTGAAACTGAGTATTTCAGATAGGACAGGCAGGGAAGCCTTCCCTGGGAGGTGACTGTTGACTTAACACATGAGTAATGAGAAGGTGCCAGTCATGCAAGATCTGGGGGTACGCATTCCAGGCAGAGATGATAAGCTCAAAAGTCTTCAGCTGAGAATGAGCTTGGCTTGTTTGACTGGAGCAGAAGGAACAAAGAGGACAGTGGTAAAGTGTATGGGAAGGGGATAGTAAAAGACTAGGGAAGAGCCACGCACTATAGGGCCTTACGAACATGGTAAGAAATTTGAAGTTTAAGGGCAGTGAGAAATAAAATAGTGACATAATCTCATACTTGCAGCATATGAGGGGCATTAAAGCATTCTTAGAATAAATCAGAAATATGGTACTGGTATAATAACTCAGATATCCTGATGTAACTAGCCAAATGTGGATTTGTTTTACTGTTACTTGAAGAGAAAACACTATAAAGAAGAAAAAAATTAAACATTCCTCATAGCTGCCACCTCCAAAAATACAAACATTTAACAATTATTTCCAAAATACTGATTAAAAGGACTGACAGGTTATTAGTTTGGGACATACACGTGTCTTCATGTAGTGACTTCCTTTAGGGGATCTCTCAAGAAGTGCTACTTCAAAAGTAAGTGGATGGGTGGGCTTCTGGTTTACAAGAACTTAGAAATTTTCCTTGAGTTCTTATCACACACACACACACACACACACACACCACCTACATACACAGCTAAAGAAACTGAAAATCAAAAACTTTTCTTAGATCCACTAGAGAACTGAGGTTACAGGGCCAGCCATTACTCTCAAAATTGGAGGGACAGACAGGCTGATACAGAGAATCACAACTTAAGTAAAAGCCCAGGAGAAGAAACCACCGTGAGAGCTGGTAATGAGATAGGAAAATTTAACCTTTAATTGATGAATTGCTGAAGGCTCAGAGTAGAAGGATTGAGAGTTTAAAACTCCTGGGGCCCAGATTTAGGAAGGTTCACACAATTGTGAATTTTACCTCTAGGAGGCCTACCATATTCTCACAGAATATTCTCATAGAAAAATCTCCTCTTTCTTCCAGTATGGTGAAGGGAAGGATAGCTACTTTGAATTATACAGAGAGCATTCTTTTCTTAAAAAGGCCTGTCCTCAAGGGAAACTCTTTTATCAGAGCCTAACCAACCTGGGGAAAGAGAAATATCCAAGTGTAACCCCCTGTAACCTTCTACATCGAGGAAGGGAAATACCCAATTCTTATATCCTCCAGTGTTATCTCACTGGAGAAGCACATATAAAGGCCACAGCTCAAGGGCATAGCCTCATTAAAAAATGAAACATAATTGTTAAGAGTATAGACACACACACATAAACCTTAATTAGTATATCAGTAGATTCCTATATAATAACAGGAGATTACAATAGAAAAAGCTGTATGACTCAGAAGAAGAAATCTCTAGGGAAACTAAAAGACAACAGGGGAGATGAAAACAAGGTCACCAGAGGGAAATTCAGCCTCTGACACCTGTAGTGACAGTAAATACAGCTTAACTCCTACCTAAATATAAAACCTCACACTAAAGGCCCATTTACCTCAATTGTTTATACCCAACACATCATGTTCAGCTTGTGAATTAAAAGTTTCAAGGCATCCTAAAAGAAAAAACCAAAACAAGACCCACAAAAAAATCCACAAAAACCCACAACTTGAAGAGACATAGCAAGCACCAGAACCGTACTTAGTTATACCAGAGATGTTGGAAGTATCAAATCAAGAATTTCAAACAATTCTCATAAGGACTGAGGACTCTAGTGGAAAAAGTAGACAACATGCAAGAACAAATGGGTGATATAAGCAGAAAGATGTACAACTCTAAGAATGAGTCAAAAGCAACTGCTAGAAATAAAAAACACTGTACTGAAAATGAAGAATGCCTTTGATGGCAGCATTAGTAAAATGAACATGGCCAAGGAAGGAATCGGCTTGAAGAAATGTCAGAAGAAACTGCTAAACTGCAATGCAAAGGGGAAAAAGAATGAAAAGGATGAAACAGAATATTGAAGAACAACTACAAATGTTTTAGCGCATATATATATATGTTATATATACTTGCATATGTGTCTATATGTGTATATGTGTGTGTGTGTGTGCGTGTGTGTGTGCGTGTGTGTGCATATGTATAAAAATACCAGAAGGAAAGAAAAGGGAACAGAAGAACTCTTTGAAGTAATAATGGCTGAGAATTATCCACAATCACGATGACAAGCATGAAACCAGACTCGGGAATCTCAGAGAACACCATATAGGACCAAATGATCTATACATAGGTGTGTCATATTCAAACTACAAAAAAACAGACACAAAGAGAAAATCTTGAAAGAAGCCATGGGAAAAAACAACTTAGCTGCAGAAGAGCAAGAATAAGAATTAAACTGATAAGAACTAGACTGATCTTAGAAAACATGCAAGCAAGAGGAAAGTGGAGTGATATATCTAAAACATTAAAAGAAAAAATCCACCAATCTAGAATTTTGAATCCTGTGGAATTATCCTTCAAAAGTGAAGGAGAAATAAAGACATTCTTGAACAAACAAAAATTCAAATAATTTATTGCCAGTAAACCTTGCTAAAAATGTTAAAAACAGTTCTTCAGAAAGAAGGAAAATTGTATATGTCAGAAACTTGGATATATATAAAAAAAGGAATAGCATTAGAGAATGTATAAATGAAGGTAAAATAAAATCTTTTAGTTTTATTGTTCTAAGTTGATGTGTGAGAGGAGAGAAAATGGAAGCATATAAAATGTCTAATTAAAATGAGAGAAGGCAGAAAAAGAATAGAATACAAAAACATTAAAAAACAATGACAATGAATAGAAAACTATAACAAATACAGAGATATAACTCTGACTATATGAATAATCACTGCTTTTTTTTTTCTCTTCTGAGTCCTCATGCTTTATTGATTATTAGATACACTTCTACAAGACAGTCCCCACCCTGTTCCTGGGCCCCTTTTAAAAGGTTATAGGACATTGTAAGTGTTCCACATTTCCAGTTAACAGAAGGCAGGATAAATGCATTTTTACAAATCCCTTTTTCTTCCATCTAAGGAAATACCCCTGGGTCTTCTGCCTGCCTGTTCCTCTACACTTTATGCTCCTTTGTCCTAATAACTCCACTCCCTAAGAAGCTTATCTGGGACACCTCTCCATGGCAAAGTACACAAACCTTCACATTCCTTTTAATTTTGTGTGGTGTTGAGTCTACAGAGGGATGAGTAATCACTTTAAACACCAATAGCTGAACTAAATAAATGGAGTGATATTCCACATTCATGGGTTAGAAGACTTAATATTCTTATGATGTTGATTCTTTCTAATTTGATTTATAGATCCAATGCAATCCCAATCAAAGTTCCAGCAAGTTATTTTGTAGTTATCAACAAAACTGATTCTAAAATTTATATGGAGAAACAAAAGACCTGGAATAGACAACCCTAAGTGCTGGCAGTGCTATAAATAGGAACTCCCATTTGTTGCTGATAAGAATATGAAATGGTACAGTCACTTTGGAAGACAGTTGGCAGTTTCTTACAAAACCAAATATACACTTAGCATATGATCCAGCAGTTACACTCCTTGGTATTTACCCAAAGGAGATAAAAACTTATGTCTGCACAAAAACGCATACACAGATATTTATAGCAGCTTTACTCATAATTGCTAAAACTTGGAAGCAATCAAGATATTTGTAGTGTGTGAATAGATGAACTGTGGTACATCCAGACAATGGGATATTATTTGGCAATAAAAAGAAATGGGTTAACAAGACATGAAAAGATGCGGAAGAATCTTTTTTTTTTTTTTTAAGATTTTATTTATTTATTTATTTATTTATTTGAGAGAGAGAGCATGAGAGGAGGAAGGTCAGAGGGAGCAGCAGAACTCTCTGCTGAGCAGAGATCCTGATGCGGGACTCAATCCCAGGACTTAATCCTGGGACTCCAGGATCCTGACCTGAGCCAAAGACAGTCACTTAAGCAACTGAGCCACCCAGGAACCCAGAAGAATCTATTTAAAAAACATATATATTTATTTATTTGAAAGGAGAGAGAGATCATGTGTGAGGGAGGGAAGGGGCAGAGGGAGAGGGAGAGAATCTCTAGCAGACTCCATGCTGAACAGGGAGCCCAGCAAGGGACTTGATCCCGTGATCCTGAGACTACAACCTGATCTGAAACCAAGAGTCAGACACTCAACCAACTGAGCTACCCAGGCTCCCTAAGATATGGAAGAATCTTAAATGCATATTGCTAAGTAAAAGAAGCCAGTTGTAAAGGCTACATTCTGTATGATTCCAGCTGTATGATGTTCTGAAAAATACGAAACTATAGAGTTAGTAAAAAGATCAGTGGTTGCCATGGGTTTGGTAGGGAGACAGAGAGAGAGGTATAAATAAGTGATATACAGGGATTTTTAGGACACTGAAACTATTCTTTATGACACTGTAATGGCAGATACATATTATTACACATTTATCCAAACTCATAGGCCATGTACTACAAAGAGTAAATTGCAGTGTAAACTATGGGTCTTAATAATGATATGTCCGGATTGGCTCATCAGTTGTGAGAAGATATATGGAAACTCTGTACTTTCTTTCCATTCAGTTCTTTTGTAACCTAAATTGCTCTAAAAATAAATTCTATTGATAAAAAATAAAATAAAACCTCCAGGCACTTCTCTATATGCTTTGCCAACTTATTAGCAGAAGCATGAGATGCTAGATTTTCTCTACGTCTCTCCTTTGCCCCTGGCCTCCTTAATTTTAAACCATAAAACTCAATTTAGGTTCTTTAGTTGTTTGGTTTTTTTTAACATAACTTTTATGGCTTCAATTTCTTATCTTAGTTGTCCTTACCATAATACACAGTATGGTTTCAGATAATCGTGGTCATATGTCTCTTTTTAGTCATAACTCTGTAAATGGTGTCTTTGGTTACGTATTAATAAACACTATTGGCTTAAAGCTTTGAATTTGCTAAATATAGATTCTAGAAGCTGTAACCAAGTAATATGAAAACAAAAAACAAAACTTTAAGCCTCCTCTTTGAAAAAAGAAGCTGTATAATCAGAGATAAGTATCACTTTAAGAAGAAAATCAGATTTTAGTATGAGCAACTAAGGAGAGATCTCTTTAAATCTGAAAGTACTCTGTTTTGGGGGTGCTGTTATAAATCCTTCTGTGTGCTAATTAGACATCTAAACTTAAAGCCTAGTAAACTCTACAAAGAGCTCTGGTGAGATAACAAATCAGTTGAAGAAACAGTCTCCAAAGTATTTGTGCTGTATTCTGTCTGAAGTGCCCACTTCCCTTCCATTCAGTGAAAAGAGATAAACAGCATTGTTTGGAAAAAAGGTTAGGTAATTGCAAAAGGTGAAAAAAAACATGTAAGAGATAGAGATAGTTCATCAATTGTATTTATTTCTAACCACACCAAACATAACTGATTTCAGAGTAAACTTGCTGTGTTTTAAAGTATTTTCAGTCTGTAATTTGGATCTTTTGTTTCACATCTACCATAAAAAAAAAAAATCAGTCTAATCTCTGAGATTTGAAATAGAAGCTTCTCTGTTTTCACACTGCTGCTGATTAGGATAGAATAAACTGAAGATGCTTCTGATGGTTTGAAAATCTGAAACACAGAGCAGAACATTGTTCATTCTTTGGCACTACTGCTAGCCATTTAACAAGCACAAGAAGAGAATAAGAGGTTTTGTGGTGATGATAATATGGACAGGTGTGAAAGTACAAGAGAAGAAAATGCAGAATGGAAGATTTGAGGTTCTAAATCCTACTGTTTCCTCTCCACAAGTGGGCCCCTATTCCAAGGTCAGTATATCTGCCACTAAAAATCATTTTCATCAGATAAGTATAGGACTTTGATGTCATCCTCAAATATTTTTTCCCCTGACTTTCAGGTTCCTCTTCTCTGTAATTTTCTGGAACTTATAATCAAGGTACTCCCAAAGGAGTATTGAATCAGTGTTCTTTGAACCTACAGGACTGCAGGTTTGATCTGACCCCAAATACAAAGGATAATGAATATATATGATGTAACCTTGGAAATCAGGACCCACCACCATAGGCAGGCCTAACTGAGGTCAAAGGAGAGTGATCCATGAGGAAAATTGCCTGGGAAGGACTTGAGCTGCCTATAATATAAAGCTAGGCTAAACTAAATAAAAGGTAGAAGAAAATAGGGTATAAGATTCTGTAAGAACAGTAAGACCTACTAGATTGGATCACTGATCTTACCTCATAGGACACTTGGTAACTGTGTCATTGACTTTTTCTTTGTCTATTCACTCTGATTTGCCTCAGTCTGACTTACTGGTCACTTAAAAATGTGCTTCTTACCAGGACTTCACATTGAGAGACTTAAATCAACTAGTCAGAAGCTCATGTGTCCCTTGTGTAAAGCTCCATTCCTACAGCATCTCTTGCCTCAGTATCTACTATCTCATTCCCTGCTAGCTTGCTTATAACTGGGCAAATTCCACTTCTGGTCAATCAACAAGCCACTATCTTGCATTCCTTGTCAAAATAGGAATTCAGGGACTCAATAAACATTTATTCTTCGGCTATGATATCTATCACTTTGTGCCTAGACAGATCTTTCTTAATCATTCCTCTTACACTTTAAGCTTTTCACTGTGCAATCTATCTAAAATAATACAACTATTCACCTTTTTGACTCATTGTCCCATTCACCCTCACCCCCTCTGAATCTTTCCATGACTTCCTATTAATTGCCAGAGATATCCAACTGTTCTTTATGGAATCTGGGTCCTATCGTCTGACTCATGACTCCTGTTCTAGCATGATTTCCTTCATATGTGGACATGAACCCTCTGTTCCAACAAAACTGACCTGGTAATTTTAACCATCCGGTGGAAATAACTTATTGCCACTATCCCTAAGTGGCTAGACTGGGCCAGACTAAATGAGGATCAAGAACTGTGAAGGGTCTGATACATTTCCCTACTCATAATATAATATGTTAACTTGCTATAATTTCCTGGATGCCGGTAGAAAACTGAAGACTCCTGGGTCAGAGACAAAGAACTTTATTAGTCACAGTAACCAGAGTCTAAGTACCAGTATTAGAACTCCAAATCCTACAGGGCAACACATAGAGTCCAGGCTAGATCAGCTGTCAAGGTAGGTTGTATTATAAGAAAGGAACCTTTTAAAAAAAGAGAGGAACACCGAGTTAAAGAACCCAAACCTTTTATAACGGAGAATAATTATGCCAGCTGTCATTCCTGAGGTAGACACTGCACTATCTTCCAAGACACTTCTCTGTGAACATCCTTGGAAAGACAGTTGAGAACAAAATTGGCGGATGCCTCTGCTTACAAGATATGCAGAAACACAAGAGGCCCATGGATAGATGTATCTCTGTGAAACGCCTACTACTTCAAAAAGGAGGAAGATTGATTTGTTGGTGAAGTATACAAAGAAGGTTATTAAGGAGCTCTTGAGTCAGATATCATCAATCCATTTAAAAAATTTAGCCTAATGCCTGGCCAACAGTAAGTGTTCAATATATGTTAACTATTATTATTTTAGTTGCTGTTGTTAAGTAACAGCAATAACAGATGATCTCCTAATTTCCTACCCTCAGTCCCAGAACAGAAGGTCCTCCCAGTCACCATTTATCTTAAAATACACATGGTTGGTGAATTGTGAATGCCTAAAATACATACGTGAAAATTCTAATCCTCAGTCTTTCAGAATATAACTGTATTTGAATATAGGCACTTAAAGGAGAGAATTAGGTTAAAATGTGACATTTAGAGTGGGTCTTTATCCAGTATGTCTGGTGTCCTTCGATATTTAAGGACACAGACACACAGGAAAGACCATGTAAAGACTCTGAAAGAAGAAGGCCATCCATCTACAAGCCAAGGAGAACAGCTTGGAAAACAATAACAATATCAAGAACAACATTCCCAACACCTTGATCTTAGACTTCTAGCCTCCATAATTATGAGAAAACAAATTTCTGTTGTTTAAGCCACCTAGTCTGTGGTCCTTTGTTATGGCAGCTTTAGCAAATTAATACAGTGATGAATAAAATATAAATGAACCCTCTGAGACCTGGCTTTGGCTGATTCTGGGCCTTGACCAAACAGTTGTTCCAGCGAAAACTGGTGTTGAATGTTATCTTAACAATGAAAGATATGCACTGTGTAGTCCCACCCTTGGCCAGGACTGTGTTTCCAGTGTTCCTACCCACTCTTCCATGCAACCACCATTCCCAACAGCAAAAGCAGGGCCATTTCCCTTAGGATATTACAAAAAAGTTAGGGACTTACCTGACTATTTCAGCTTCTCAGAGAGACAAAATCTGGTAGCTCTAAGAATGAAATTACCCCTGCAAATAATTTGGTAATAACAAGTACAAGGTTGTTATCAGCAGTTCAAAAACAAATTTGAAAAGAAAAAATTCATTTTTCTCTTCTTTCCCAAGGCTAGGTAATTAAAAACTATAATTACATGTAAAAAAAAAAAAAAAGCAAACTACAGTTTTCATGAGGCTTCAGATGTATTATCATTTGTGCCACTTTAAATCACATGGCCTATATTGTTCAGAATGCCCCCCAATTCCTCTCTTCTTATCCAGGCTCTCCCCTACCATGAAGGAGTTGTCCTTAGAGTACTTTTCTACCTGAATTTTTATCATTATTGTGAGTTAATATATTATGTGGGTTAATATACTCTCTCATGCTAATTATTTTGTGGACAGCATCTCTCAGAAAGATTTTCAATTTTAGAGCAATAGATTGCAGACCTCATTTTATAGTTTTTGAATTAATGAACTTGATTTTTTTAGAGCAGATTCAGGCTTATAGGAATATTTAGCAGAAAGGTCAGAGAACTGCCATGTTTCTTTCCTCCATCACCACATTCTCCTATTGTTAACATCTTGCAGTAGTGTTGTCCACTTGTTACAATTGATGAGCCCATATTGAGACATTATTATTAATGAAGGCCGGGGTTTAGATTAAGGTTATCCTATGCGCATTTCTATAGATTTTGATAAATGTATAATTGTTATGCCGGAGTTTTCACGTCCGAGAGACCACCAAGAAGCCAAGGACTGATGCAATCACACGAGGGTTAATTTGACAAGCTTAAGCTTGGGCTCAAGTATACCCGGCACAGTGGAGTAGGGACTTGGACCCTGAACCAGATTACAGTCAGAGTTTTTAAAGGCAGAGCAGGGGTGGACTCGGCAGTGGGTGAGGACAAAGGGGATTAGGGATGATGTAAGTCTCTAAGGAAGCAAGGTCTCCAGGACCTTGAGGGGCTAGCTATTGTTGGGAGAAAGGTTATTTATTACCAATAATAAAAATCTTCTCGTGAGACCCTTTAGATGTATATCAGTGGGCCATATGCTTGGGAATGATTCTCAACACTATCTTGGAGGTTTAAAGATAAAGTTTCCTAAAGGAATTGTTAAAGTAGACTTACAGGATCCTGGCCGGACCTGTCGGGGTAGGGGGTTGGTCACGCTAGGACTGTCCTTAGCAGAACCTCAAGGTGAGGGCCGTTGAGTCCCCAGGGGAGAGCCACTCTGTCTGTTTCAAGGACTTGTCAGTAGGTAAGGAATTTTAATGATTTTCTTCTGCCTCTGTTTCCCACATCAGCTAAACTTGAGGTGGGATGGCCTTAATTTTCTCAGCTTCCACAATAATGGCATGTTTGCAGTATTATAAAGAATAGTTTCAAAGATGGTGGAGAAGTAGCAGGCTGAGGCTACATCAGGTAGCAGGAGATCAGCTAGATAGCTTATCTAAACATTGTAAACACCTACAAATCCAACGGGAGATCAAAGAGAGGAAGAACAGCAATTCTAGAAACAGAAAATCGGCCACTTTCTGAAAGGTAGGACTGGCGGAGAAGTGAATCCAAAGCGATGGGAAGATAGACCGCGGGGGGAGGGGCCGGCTCCTGGTGAGCGGCGGAGCAACGGAGCAACGGAGCACAGAATTGGGACTTTTAAAAATCTGTTCCGTTGTGGGGCATCGCTCCAGAGGCTAAACCGGGGTGAAGCCCACGCGGGGTCGGCGTGGCCCCAGGTTCCACAGGGTCATGGAAGGATCGGGGCTGTCTGAGTGTCACAGAGCATGCAGGTATTAGAAGGGGGAAGCCGGTTACAGAGATAGAGCTGAGGAGTGAGCTCTCAGTTTCAGGGTTACCTTGAACCGGTCACAGGTTTGGTGAGCTCGGAGCGTGGCTGGAGGCCAAGGAGATGGGAGTAATTGGGGGCTATTCTCTGATGGTACACTGAGGAGTGGGGCCCCTAGCTCTCAGCTCCTCCAGGCCGGAGACTGGGAGGCCGCCATCTTCATTCCTGTCCTCCAGAACTCTAAGGAAAGCGTTCAGGGAACAAAAGCTCCCGAAAGTGAACCAGAGCGGATTACTCAGCCCGGCCCCTGGTAAGGGCGGTGCAATTCCACCTGGGGCAACACTTGAGAATCACTACAACAGGCCCGTCCCCCAGAACATCAACAAGAAATCCAGCCAGGACCAAGTTCACATACCAAGGAGTGCAGGTTCAATACCAAGGAGAGCAGTGGAATTCCAGAGGAGGAGAAAGCAAAGCACTGAACTCATGGCTTTCTCCCCATGATTCATTAGTCTTGCAGTTAATTTAATTTGTTTTTGTTTGTTTGTTTGTTTGTTTTTTCAATTTTTTTTCTTCTTCTGCTAAATTTTTTTTTAACTTTTACCCTTTTCCTTTTTAACGTTTTTTAACTAGTTTATCTAATATATATATTTTTTCTTTTTTATATTTTTTCTTTATTCATTTTCTTTTCTTAATTGTTTCTCTCTCTCTTTTTTTTTTTTTTTTTCTGAACCTCTTTTTATTCCCTTTCTCCCCCCCACGATTTGGGGTCTCTTCTGATTTGGTTAAAGCATATTTTCCTGGGGTCTTTGCCACCCTTTTAGTATTTTACTTGCTCCTTCATATACTCTTATCTGGACAAAAAGACAAGGCAGAAAAATTCACAACAAAAAAAAGAACAAGAGGCAGTACTGAAGGCTAGGGACCTAATCAATACAGACATTGGTAATATGTCAGATATAGAGTTCAGAATGATGATTCTCAAGGTTCTAGCCGGGCTCGAAAAAGGCATGGAAGATATTAGAGAAACCTCTAGAGAGATATAAAAGCCCTTTCTGGAGAAATAAAAGAACTAAAATCTAACCAAGTTGAAATCAAAAAAGCTATTAATGAGGTGCAATCAAAAATGGAGGGTCTCACTGCTAGGATAAATGAGGCAGAAGAAAGAATTAGTGATATAGAAGACCAAATGACAGAGAATAAAGAAGCTGAGCAAAAGAGGGACAAACAGCTACTGGACCACGAGGGGAGAATTCGAGATAAGTGACACCATAAGATGAAACAACATTAGAATAATTGGGATTCCAGAAGAAGAAAGAAGAGAGAGGGGACCAGAAGGCATATTGGAGAGAATTATTGGAGAGAATTCCCCTAATATGGCAAAGGGAACAAGCATCAAAATCCAGGAGGCGCAGAGAACCCCCCTCAAAAAAAACAAGAATAGGTCCACACCCCTTCACCTAATAGTAAAATTTACAAGTCTTAGTGACAAAGAGAAAATCCTGAAAGCAGCCCGGGAAAAGAAGTCTGTAACATACAATGGTAAAAATATTAGATTGGCAGCAGACTTAACCACAGAGACCTGGCAGGCCAGAAAGAACTGGCATGATATATTCAGAGCACTAAGTGAGAAAAACATGCAGCCAAGAATACTATATCCAGCTAGGCTATCATTGAAAATAGAAGGAGAGATAAAAAGCTTCTAGGACAAACAAAAACTGAAAGAATTTGCAAACACCAAACCAGCTCTACAGGAAATATTGAAAGGGGTCCTCTAAGCAAAGAGAGACCCGAAAAGTAGTAGATCAGAAAGGAACAGAGACAGTATACAGTAACAGTCACCTTACAGGCAATACAATGGCACTAAATTCATATCTCTCAATAGTTAATGGGCTAAATGCCCCAATCAAAAGACACAGGGTATCAGAATGGATAAAAAAACAAAACCCATCAATATGCTGCCTACAAGAAACTCATTTTAGACCCGAGGACACCTCCAGCTTTAAAGTGAGGGGGTTGAAAACAATTTACCATGCTAATGGACATCAGAAGAAAGCTGGAGTGGCAATCTTTATATCCGATCAATTAGATTTTAAGCCAAAGACTATAATAAGAGATGAGGAAGGACACTATATCATACTCAAAGGGTCTGTCCAACGAGAAGACCTAACAATTTTAAATATCTATGCCCCTAACATAGGAGCAGCCAACTATATAAACCAATTAATAAAATCAAAGAAATACATCAACAGTAATACAATAATAGTAGGGGACGTTAACACCCCCCTCACTGAAATGGACAGATCATTCAAGCAAAAAATCAACAAGGAAATAAAGGCCTTAAATAACACACTGGACCAGATGGACATCACAGATATATTCAGAACATTTCGTCCCAAAGCAACAGAATACACATTCTTCTCTGGTGCACATGGAACATTCTCCAGAATAGACCACATCCTCAGTCCTAAATCAGGTCTCAACCAGTATCAAAAGATTGGGATCATTCCCTGCATATTTTCAGACCATAATGCTCTGAAGCTAGAACTCAATCACAAGAGGAAATTTGGAAAGAACCCAAATACATGGAGACTAAACAGCATCCTTCTAAAGAATGAATGGGTCAACCAGGAAATTAAAGAAGAATTGAAAAAATTCATGGAAACAAATGATAATGAAAACACAACGGTTCAAAATCTGTGGGACACAGCAAAGGCAGTCCTGAGAGGAAAATATATAGCAGTACAAGCCTTTCTCAAGAAACAAGGAAGGTCTCAAGTATACAGCCTAACCCTACACCTATAGGAGCTGGAGAAAGAACAAGAAAAAAACCCTAAACCCAGCAGGAGAAGAGAAATCATAAAGATCAGAGCAGAAATCAATGAAATAGAAACCAAAAAAACAATAGAACAAATCAACAAAACTAGGAGCTGGTTCTTTGAAAGAATTAATAAGATTGATAAACCCCTGGCCAGACTTATCAAAAGAAAAGAGAAAGGACCCAAATAAATAAAATCATGAATGAAAGAGGAGAGATCACAACTAACACCAAAGAAATATAGACCATTATAAGAACATACTATGAGCAACTCTACGCAAACAAATTTGACAATCTGGAAGAAATGGATGCATTCCTAGAGACATATAAACTACCACAACTGAACCAGGAAGAAATAGAAAACCTAAACAGACCCATAACCTATAAGGAGATTGAAACAATCATCAAAAATCTCCAAACAAACAAAAGCCCAGGGCCAGATGGCTTCCCAGGGAAATTCTACCAAACATTTAAAGAAGAACTAATTCCTATTCTCCTGAAACTGTTCCAAAAAATAGAAATGGAAGGACAACTTCCAAACTCATTTTATGAGGCCAGCATCACCTTGATCCCAAAACCAGACAAGGATCCCATCAAAAAAGAGAACTACAGACCAATATCCTTGATGAACACAGATGCGAAAATTCTCACCAAAATACTAGCCAATAGGATCCAACAGTGTATTAAAAGGATTATTCACCACGACCAAGTGGGATTTATTCCAGGGCTGCAAGCTTGGTTCAACATCCACAAATCAATTGGTGTGATACAATACATTAATAAAAGAAAGAACAAGAACCATATGATACTCTCAATAGATGCTGAAAAAGCATTTGACAAAGTATAGCATCCCTTCCTGATCAAAACTCTTCAAAGTGTAGGGATAGAGGGCACATACCTCAATATTATCAGAGCCATCTATCAAAAACCCACCGCAAATATCATTCTCAATGGAGAAAAACTGAAAGCTTTTCCGCTAAGGTCAGGAACATGGCAGGGATGTCCATTATCACCACTGCTATTCAACATAGTACTAGAAGTCCTAGCCTTAGCAATCAGACAACAAAAGGAAATTAAAGGCATCCAAATCGGCAAAGAAGAAGTCAAACTATCACTCTTCGCAGATAATATGATACTATATGTGGAAAACCCAAAAGACTCCACTCCAAAACTGCTAGAACTTATACAGGAATTCAATAAAGTGTCAGGATATAAAATCAATGCACAGAAATCAGTTGCATTTCTCTACACCAACAACAAGACAGAAGAAAGATAAATTAAGGAGTCAGTCCCATTTACATTTGCATCCAAAACCATGAGATACCTAGTAATAATCCTAACCAAAGAGGCATAGAATCTATACTCAGAAAACTATAAAGTACTCATGAAAGAAATTGAGGAAGACACAAAGAAATGGAAAAACGTTCCATGCTCCTGGATTGGAAGAACAAATATTGTGAAAATGTCTATGCTATCTAAAGCAATCTACATATTTAATGCAATTCCTGTCAAAATACCATCCATTTTTTTCAAAGAAATGGAACAAATAATCCTGAAATTTATATGGAACCAGAAAAGACCTCAAATAGCCAAAGGAATATTGAAAAAGAAAGCCAGAGTTGGTGGCATTACAATTCTGGACTTCAAGCTCTATTACAAAGCTGTCATCCTCAAGACAGCATGGTACTGGCACAAAAGCAGACACATAGATCAATGGAACAGAATAGAGAGCCCAGAAATAGACCCTCAACTCTATGGTCAACTAATCTTCGACAAAGCAGGAAAGAATGTCCAATGGAAAAAAGACAGCCTCTTCAATAAATGGTGCTGGGAAAATTGGACAGCCACATGCAGAAAAATGAAATTGGACCATTTCCTTACACCACACACGAAAATAGACTCAAATGGGTAAAGGACCTCAATGTGAGAAAGTAATCCATCAAAATCCTTGAGGAGAACACAGGCAGCAACCTCTTCGACCTCAGCCTCAGCAACATCTTCCTAGGAACATCGCCAAAGGCAAGGGAAGCAAGGACAAAAATGAACTATTGGGATTTCATCAAGATCAAAGGCTTTTGCACAGCATAGGAAACAGTTAACAAAACCAAAAGACAACTGACAGAATGGGAGAAGATATTTGCAAACGACATATCAGATAAAGGGCTAGTGTCCAAAATCTATAAAGAACTTAGCAAACTCAACACCCAAAGAACAAATAATCCAATCAAGAAACGAGCAGAGGACATGAACAGACATTTCTGCAAAGAAGACATCCAGATGGCCAACAGACACATGAAAAAGTGCTCCATATCACTCGGCATCAGGGAAATACAAATCAAAACCACAATGAGATACCACCTCACACCAGTCAGAATGGCTAAAATTAACAAGTCAGGAAATGACAGATGCTGGCGAGGATGTGGAGAAAGGGGAACCGTCCTACACTGTTGGTGGGAATGCAAGCTGGTGCAACCACTCTGGAAAACAGCTTGGAGGTTCCTCAAAATGTTGAAAATAGAACTACCCTACGACCCAGCAATTGCACTACTGGGTATTTACCCTAAAGATACAAACGTAGTGATCCGAAGGGGCACATGCACCCGAACGTTTATAGCAGCAATGTTCACAATAGCCAAACTATGGAAAGAACCTAGATGTCCATCAACAGATGAATGGATAAAGAAGATGTGGTATATATACACAATGGAATACTATGCAGCCATCAAAAGAAATGAAATCTTGCCATTTGCGATGACGTGGATGGAACTGGAGAGTATCATGCTTAGCGAAATAAGTCAGTCGGAGAAAGACAACTATCATGATCTCCCTGATATGAGGAAGTGGAGATGCAACATGGGGGTTTAAGGGGGTAGGAGAAGAATGAATGAAACAAGATGGGATTTGGAGGGAAACAAACCATAAGTGACTCTTAATCTCACAAAACAAACTGAGGGTTGCTGGGGGGAGAGGCTTTGGGAGGGGGGTTGGGGTTATGGACATTGGGGAGGGTATGTGCTATGGTGAGTGCTGTGAAGTGTGTAAACCTGGCGACTCACAGACCTGTACCCCTGGGGATAAAAATACATTATATGTTTATAAAAAATTAAAAATTTTTAAAAAAGAATAGTTTTATTGCCCTAAAAATCCTCTGTGTTCCTCCTAGTCGTCCCTTCCTCCCTTCTTCTTAATCCCTGGAAACCACTGATATTTTTACTATTACCACAGTTTTTCCTTTTCCAGAAAGTCACGTAGTCAGAATCATAGAGTAGATAACCTTTTCAGACTGGCTTCTGCCACTTAGCAACATGCATTTAAGGCTCCTCTACTTGTCACTTGATAGCGTGGCCTCATTGTAGTTTTAGCACAGGATTCTGCTCATGGCAAGTCCTCAATAAATACGGGTTAAGTTGTTGTTGGTGTTTCCCGTTGAACAAAGCTTCATGGAGGAGGCAGCATTTGAGCTGATCTTTGAAAGATGAGCAGGATTTCTGTATGTGAGGGAAGACACATTTCTGTATGTGAAGGAAGCTAGAATCCTGGGGAGAACATTAGCAAAACACAGAAGTAATGTCCCTGATTCTCTGAGGCTCGTGCCCTTTGCCTATATTCCCTTCACTTCCTCTCATTGCTATCATGTCATTTGTTCACTGAGCACCTGGCTGGAAGTCTTTCTCTCTACCTCATGATTTGTTTCTTTTCCTGGATATTTTCAGCTTCCATGTGTTGATCCAAGCAATATCCTGTTGGCATTTTAAAATTCTCATTTAAGACATATGTAAAATAGGTCTCAGAAGAGTTGAGTAAGGTGTCTGAGATCTCAGTAAGGGGCAGAATTGGTACCTAAACCTAGATCTTTCTGTCCCTAAACACCACAGTGGCATTTTATGTCCCTAAGGATTATGTCAACCCAGAGCCAGTGAAAATTCATTTGGGCCACAGTTAATGTGTTGACTCAACAACCAGTGTATGATGTTATTTCTCCCACAGCCATAATATATAGGTCCTGGATCTAAGCAGTAGAACTGGGCATGGCCATTCTTACTATTATACCTCATAGAACACTCTGAATTTTTGCTTTCTATTTCTGCAGCCAAGCAAGGAATGTTTCTATCCTAGAAAACAACAATGATAGCAGTAAATTGGAATTAGGAGTGTCACTTGGCTACTTGGCTTCTCATGGTCTTGAACCAATACATTGTTGGGAGGTTGCTTTACTGGTTCTGGTAAATGATCTCACTTTTCAAGGGGAATCAGGTTGCTGCTACATAATTGTAAAGGAAGACCAAGGCTGAAATCTAGGTGATTTTTGTATCATTGGGAGGCTGACTCCTACAGGCAGTCTGGAAAGAACGAGGGGTGGGGAGTAGTTTAGAGGGTTTGAAGAAGGGAGAGTCAGGTCTTTTTCCCCTCCTGTCTGTTTCTGGTGGCGATGACATCTCTCATAGCAGCTGTGTTACCCTGTCGGCCCCAGTTCTCACTGACAGGCACACCACAGTTCCAGCTTGTCCCAGCAACCTTGAACTCTTGACTCTGTTCATATCACTACCTCACTTTGTCTTTCCAGCCAAAAGGTGGTAGTGGCTTCCTGCTATTGGGAATCCCTAGATGGTATCATTGCCCTGTGGTTTGGCTTTTTTAGCTCTTCCATGACTTATGTGCCAAATACTCTGTGTTAAATTTTCTTTGTTTTAGATATCCAATGTGGTTTCTCTTTCTCCTGATTTTATCTTTTCACTTTTTTTTTCTCTCTATGTAATCTCTCTAGAAAAGATCAGTGTCCCTAATGAATGTGATTACTATCTAAATACTGGTGATACTGATGATGATTCCCCTGATTCTATTCTCATGTCACATCTAGGAGTTGGTGCCCTATATGCAAATGTCACTGTGAAGCTGTAACGGTAAGTATAGCCTAGGTTATAATGAGGAAACAGGTGATCCTAATAACTTACAATTTAAAAAAAATGGTGGGCGCCTGGGTGGCTCAGTGAGTTAAGCCTCTGCCTTCAGCTCGGTCACAATCTCAGGTTCCTGGGATTGAGCCCCACATCAGGCTCTCTGCTCAGCAGGGAGCCTGTTTCCTCCTCTCTCTCTGCCTGTCTCTCTGCCTACTTGTGATCTCTCTGTCAAATAAGTAAATAAAATCTTTTACAAAAAATGGTTTATTTTCTGCTCACACGACATATTCATCTTGGGTAAGCTTTGGTTCTATATTGTACTTGATGGCAAAACATCTGGGTCTTGAGCTTTATGCCTATAAGGTCCAAATGGCCTCTCCTACATCATGAAACAGGGGAGGGGTCCACAGAGAAGGAAACTGAAGTATTTGGCACATGGTAACAAGCACTCACATGCAGCATGGTCAGACAGAACTCCATCAACCCCTACAAATTTTCCTCTACTTGTATTTCTATTCATAAAATGTCACCATCATCCACTCTTATCTTGAGACAGAAACCTAGGTATAATCCCTGGTCTCTGTCTTTCCTCAGTTTTTCCCAATACCCTTACCCAATAAATCACCACATTTCACTGAGCCTATTCCTAGTACTTCTCAAACCCATTCCTATTCTCACCATTCGAATACAGATTACCATCATCTCTAAATGGGTGTTTTTGCCCCCAGTCTTGCCTGCCAGCTGTTGGTTCTCTGTAAAGTAGCCAACATGGAATCAAAAAGGATCTTCTTTAAATTTTGACTTACCCTGGTATTGAAGTAGTAAGTTACAACTGGGTAAGACGTAAGGCCTTGGCAAGAAAGGGATGGTAACATGGGAGTAAGTACATGAAGAATTTGTAATGCTGTGTTGAAATTGCTCTCCTAAGAATGATAAGAAAGAAGTTAAGGGATGTTTACATTCCTACTACCGAGAGAGCACAGTAAGTCAGAAGTGCTGCTGCAGACCAGCCAAGTGGGACCAAATTCTCAAGATTACAGATTATATAGTATTTTCTCTTGGTTATTCATTTATGGAAGATTACTAATATTCCCAAGGGATATAACTGAGTTCAGGGGTTAATAGTCTAACAATTTATGCTATAACATTTGCTGTACATGATTTTATTTTTTTCACTCAAGTTATAAAAAGACTAATTTCTTCTGTAATTAATTTCAGCCTATTAATGCTGAATGAATTCTTTGTTGAATTCATTTTTGGCTACCTAGTCTTTCTCTTTCTACATACGGATATCAGTATATGTATCAGAGATATGTGTAACCAGTGTTATGGCTGGTTTTAGCAGTTCTAATCCAAGTCATTTATATGTTTTAAATACTTCAATAATTCTTCCTTGCCCTTAGGATAGAGTCAAAATGTCTTTACCTAGTTTAGGAAGCTCTGTATATTCTGATACTGGTTACTTCTCCAGTATTATCTAGAGCAGTAAGGATGTTTCAGTTCTGTAAGGATGTCTACTTTCTTCCCCTCCAGATCTTTGTATATATTGTTCCCTTACCTCCAATGACTCTTGCTGACTGCTAGGTACCCCAGTACTCTTTCCTCCCAAGTTCTGAGTCTGGCTTCCTCTCTGGTTCATCCTTTACATTTCAATTGAAGTGTCCCTTCTCCATGATCAGTCCCCTGGGCCCAGAGCCTATGAAAAGTCCCTTTCTTTCTGTGCACCCAAAGCATCCCCTACTTGATCAGTACTTGTCACACCGGGTCCTCATTTACTTTCCTAAATCACCCACTGGACAGTCAGAATAGTAAGAACAGAGATTATGGCTGTCTTAATAAAATTATAATCATAGTATACATTACTAAACACTTACATGCTACTGATTGTGCTAAATGCCTTAGGTGGCATATCTCATTCAATCTTCATAGACCTCATCAGCATTCATTAACAACAGTTAAATGCCAAAAGAAAAATCAGGGATTGGAGGGAAGCATGTGGAGTAATTGACAGAATCAAAGGAAAAATTCAACAACAAAGTTGTGGTTGGGAATCAGGGAAGCCCTGGGAATCCAAGACTGTATTTGCAAGGTGCTGTCCTCTAGAAGATGCACATCAAATGGTTACCACATGAGAATGTCCCAGTACTTCATGGAAGAGGGAGAAATATTTCTGCAAAGAAAATTCTTTTCAGCTTTATTGAGGTTTGACAGATAAAATTGTCATATATTTAAAGTATACAACATGCTGATTTGAGAGATGTATACATTCTGAAAGGGTTCCCACCATTGAGTGAATTAACATATCCATCACCTTGCATATTTACCTTTTATTATTATATTTTCTATTTTTGGTAAGACCACCTAAGTTCTAATTTCTTAACAAATTTCAGTTATACAATGCAGTATTATTAGCCCTGGCAGCTGCCTTTCTATTCTCCATTACTATGAGTTCTGTTTTATTTGTTGTTTGATTTTAGACACAAGTGATGCCATGCTGTATTTGTCCTTCTCTTCCTGGCTTATTTCACTTAGAATAATGCCCTCTACGACCATCTGTGTTGTTGCAAGTGGCAAGTTTTCCTTCCTTTTAAAGGCTGAATAATATCCAATTCTATATGGGTGTGTGGATGGTTGGATGGATGAATGGATCGATCGATCGATCACATTTTCTTTTTCCGTGCATCCACTGATGACCCTTAGGTTTCCATGTCTTAGCTATTGCAAATATTGTTGCAATGAACATGGGACTGCAAATATGTCTCTTCAAGATAGTGACTTTCTTTTTAAAAATATATACCCAGAAGTGGGATTGCTGGATCATATGGTGGTTCTATTTTTAATTTCTCAAGTAGACTTGAAACTTTTTTTATAGTAGCTATACAAATTTACATTGTTTATATAAAACAGTGTACATAGGTTCCCTTTGCTCCATATCCTTGCCAGCATTTTTGATAATAGACATTATGATGGATATGAGGTGGGAATCTCTTGTGGTTTTGATGTGTTACTTATCTGATGACTAGTGATATTTAGTACCTTTTCATGTACCTGTTGGCCATTTGCATGTCTTTGGAAAAATGTTTATTCAGATCTTTTGCCCACTCTTTAATTGAATTATTTGATTTTTTTTACATTGGGTGTATATTTTTCCTCATATATTTTGAGTATTAGCTCCTTATTAGATTTGTGGTTTGAAAATATTTTTTCTCATTTCATAGTTTGCCTTTTTATTTTATTGGTTTCCTTTTCTATGCAGAAGCTTTTTTTGTTTGTTCTAGTCCCACTTGTTTGTTTTTGCTTTTGTTGCCTTTATTTTTGGTGTGAAATCAAGGAATTAGTACCAAGACCAATGTCAAGGAACTTAGCTGGTGTTTTCTTCAAGGAGTTTTATGGTTTGATGTTTTATGTTCAAGTTTTTAATCCACACTGAGGTAACTTTTGTGTGTGGTGTAAAATAGGGGTCCAGTTTCATTATTCTGCATGTAGATATCTAGTTTTTCCATCACCATTCATTAAGGACACTATCCTTTCCTCTGTATATTTTTATATATACACATTTATGACCATTTATGTATGCATTTATTTCTGGGATATGTATGCTGTTCCATTGCTCTGTCTGTTTTTATTCCAATACCATATTGGTTTTGATTACTATAGCTTTGTAGTATTTGAAATCAGAAAGTGTGATTCCTCCAGGTTTGTTCTTTCTTAAGATTGCTTCAACTATTCAAGCTTGTTTGTAGCACTGTACGAATTTTAGGATTTTTTTTTTCTATTTTTGTGAAACGTGCAGTTGGAATTTTGACAGGGATTGTGTTGAATCTGAAGATCACTTTGGGTAGAATAGACATTTTAACAATATTGATTCTTCAAATCCATGAACTTGGAATACCTTTCTGTTTACTTGTGTCCTCTTCAACTTTTTTCTTTTACCAGTGTTTTATTGTTTCCAGTGTTTAGATCTTTCACTCCCTTGGTGAAAAAAATTCCCAAGTATTTTATTGTTTTCAATGCCATTTTAAATAAGATTGTTTTCTTAATTTTTCTTTCCAGCAGTTCATTGTTAGTGTATAGAAAAGCAGCTGATTAGTGTATGTCAATTTGGTGTCCTGCAACTTTACATATTCATTGATTAGTTCCAACAGTTCTTTGGTGAAATATTTAGGGTTTGTCCTGTTTCTGATGTTAAAATAAAAACTTAGATTTTCACTGTTGAGCATGATGTTGGCTGTGGGCTTGTCATATATGCCTTTTATTATTGTTGAAGTACATTCTTTCCATAAACAGTTTGTTGTGAGTTTTTATCATACAAGGATGTTGAATTTTGTCTAATGCTTTTACTGTATCTATGGAGGTGATCATATAATTTTTCCCTTTATTCTGTTCATGTGGTTTATCACATTGACATATTTGTGGATATTGAGCCATCCTTGCATCCCTGGAATAAGTCCCACTTGATCATAGTGTATCACTCTCTAAATTTACTGTTGAATTCACTTTACTAATGTTTTGTTGAGGTTTTTATCCCTATTTTCATTAGGGATATTGGCCTGTAGTTTTCTTTTCTTGTAGTGTCCTTGTCTGGCTTCAGCGTCAGGATAATGCTGGTCTCATAAAATGAGTTTGGAAGAGTTCTCTCCTCTTCTAATTTTTGGAAGAGCTTGAAAAGGACTGGTATTAAATTTTTGTAAAGATCTGATTTACATATTTGATATAGATAGAGAGAGAAAGTAGAGGGAGGAGCAGAAGGAGAAGGACAAGCAGACTTGCACTGAGCACAGAGCTTGACACGGGGCTTGATCTCACGACCCTGAGATCATGACCTAGCCAAAACCAAGAGTCCAACATTTAACCAACTATACCATCCAGATGCCCCAGTATTCTTCTTTAAATGTTTGGTAAAATTCACCAGTAAACCATCTGATCCTGGGCTTTTTTATTGTTGTTGTAAGGTATTTGATTACTGATTCAATCTCCTTACTAGTAGTTAATTTGTTTGGATTTCCTATTTCCTCATGATTTGATCTTGGTAGATTATATGTTTATAGGAATTTATCTGTTTCTTCAAGGTTATCCAATTTGTTGATATAAATTGCTCATAATAGTTTTATTTCTTTCTGATTTTATTCAAGTATTCTTTTTCACTTAGCCTAGCTAAAGATTTGTCAACTTTGTCTTTATGAAAAACCAGCTTTTAGTTTTGCTTATCTTTTTTGTTGTATTTTTAGTTTTCATTTCATTTATTTTCAGTCTGATCATTGTTATTTCATTCCCTATGCACTTGGTATCAGGTTGTTCCTCTTTTTATAATCACTTAAAGTATAATGTTAGGTTGTTTATTTGAGATATTTCTTTTTTCCTAATGTGTTTATTGCTATAAACTTCCCTCTTAGAACTGCTTTTGCTGCATTCCATACATTTCACTATAATGCATTTCCATTTTCCTTTGTCTCAGATTTTTTTTATTTCAAATTTTAAGTTCTTCTTTAACTCCTTAATTATTCAAAATCATGTAGTTTAATCTCCATATACATGTGAATTTTCCAGTTTCCCACCTGTTATTGATTTCTACTTTTATACCATTGTGGTCAGAAAAGATTATTGAAACTATTATAATTTTTTTTAATATATTAACGCTTGTTTTGTCATGTAACATATATTCTATACCATAGAATATTCCATGTGCCTTTGAAAAGAATGTGTATTCTGCTGCTATTGCATAGAAGTTTCTGTGTATAACTATTAGGTCCTATGGCTTAACACAAGATTTAAGTCCAATATTTTCTTATGGATTTACTGTCTGGATGACCTATCCATTGATGAAAGTGGGGTATAAAAGTTCCCTACTATTGTTGAACTGCTGTCTATTTCTCCCTTCAGATCTGTCAATATTTGTTTTATATATTAGGTGCCTCACTTTGGATGCATGAATATTTACAAATGTTACATTCTTTTGATATATATAATGAACTTTATATATAATTACCTTCTCTGTCTTTGATGGAGAATTTAGTCCATTTACATTTAGAGTAATTATTTATAGATATGGAGTTACTATTTCTACTTTAATTATTCTGGCTGTTTTGTAGTTCATTTATCCCTTCTTCCTCTTTTATTCTCTTTCTTTTCTGATTTGATGATTTTTTGTATTGGTAGGTGTAGATTCCTTTCTTTTTATCTCTTGTGTGTCTACAGTAGGTCTTTGTTTTTTGATTCCTATAATGTTTACACAAAACATCTTATAGCTATATCTATCTGTATTAAGCTGATAACAACTTAACCTCTGAACACAAAGTTCTGCATTTTTACACCACCTTCCACATTTTATGTTTTTAGATTTTTTTTTTCTTATAGAGAGAGAGAAAGAAGGGGAAAGAGCAGAGGGAGAGGGACAAGCAGACTCTGCACTGAGCTCAGAGGCCAACATGGAGCTCAGTCTCACCACCCTGAGATCATGACCTGAGCTGAAACCAAGAGTCAGACACTTTAGCCAACTGAGCCAGCCAGGTGCCCCTGATTTTGTTTTTTGATGTCACAATTTATATATTTTTATATTGTATATCCATTAGCAGATTATTATAGTTGTTATAACACTTTTGTCTCTTAACATTTCTACTAGAGTTATAAGTGATTTACCTACCACCATTACAATATTAGAATATTTTGATTTTAGCTTATATTTACTTTATCAGTGAGTTTTAAAAATATATATGTATATATATTTTCTCATGTTACTAATTAGCATGTTCTAGCTTGAAGAATTCCCTTCAGCATTTTTTTTTAAGATTTTTTTCATTTATTTGAGATGGAGAGAGAGAGACAGCATGAGCAAGGGGAAAAGAAAGAGGGGGAAGCAGACTTCCTGCTGAGGAGAGAGCCCGATGTGGGGCGGGGTTCAATCCCAGACCCTGAGATCATGAATAGAGCCAAAGGCAGATTAGAAGTGAGACCTTCAGGCAACAGCTGGGAAAGTACGCAGTTAAACCCCTTCCAGGAAGAAATAGATACAAATATTTTTCCCTGCTCTTCCTTCTCTGAGTCCTGGGGGAATAGCTATGGCAAGTGCTCACATATGTACCCATTAATAATGATTTCTTTGTTTGCTATAGTCCTATGGAACTCATGAATACATGGTGCACTTGGCTATCTGAGCTAGGCATTCCAGAGGCCTGTCCCTTGGCAGCAGCTGCAAAAGGCAGGATACCAGATGTGTGGACAAGCTCATTCCAGGGAGTTGCTGGTGATCTGGTGTTATTGTTGGAGTGAGCCAGAGGGAGAAGGTGGGGGAAATACCCACCAGCAATGTTGGGATCCTAGGAGGATTTTAGCCAACAAGTAAGTGAGTGCTAAGTAGAAAATCAACCTCCAGACAGCATCTTTTAATGTATGCAAAATCCTCTAGGAAAAGCCTAAGAAGATGGGCTGTTCTGCCTGTTCCCTCTGTGCTGAGCTCTGGGGGTATAGCCACAGTGAGTGCTCATGGATTCAGTTAAGAACTACTTCCTTATTTGCTATAGTCTTGTTGGACTCCTAAACACAAGCTTCATTGACTTTCAGGGCTAGGTGTTAAGCGGCTCATCTCTAGGCTGGAAGCCATAAAAGTTGAGGGTAGAAAGACAGTATAAACCTTTTGTTCCTCAGGGAGAAGCTGGAAGTTTAGGGTTCTCTCCTGATTGTATGGTGCCAGGGCTGCAATTTATGGCAAGGGTGTGTCTCGGTCTTTCCTACACATTTTCATATGGGGAGAAGTCCCTCATCTAGTTTCTGGATTTCTCTCAGAAGGAATTGCTCCATCATAGGTGAACATTCAGGATGTTTGTGGGAGAAGGGAAATTCAGTAGTTTCTATGTCATCATCTTGGTCCAGAGTCTATAAGAAACTTCAGTAAGAAAGAAATAAGGCTAGGCAGAAGCATACTGACTATGACAACCCCATAAGGCATTCTTATTTGCTGACAAAAAAAATACGGATGCTTTGAGAGATTAACTAATTTGTTGAAGTTGTAATTAGCAGAGCTAGACCTTAACCAGGTCTATTTGACTACAAAACCCATGCTTACAAACAACATAGTATAATAATCCTTTACTTACCCTTGCACTCAGTGACTGCTACAGTATTAAAATAAGGTGAGCATTCCATAAATATTCCTTGGGTGATTGAATGAAAATATAAATAAATGGATAAAGATATTGACAAGTGGTCAAAAGTGGCTGAAGCATAGGATGTGTGGAGATTTGTGTAGGTATATGAGGTTATAAGTGTAGGATGGCCCTACACTTTTCTACCGCTCTTACTTCCCCAAAGTTGGCCATTTTTCTCTGTGTCTTACTACCATGTACCACAAATCTTGTCTCAATGTATATTGCTTCTTCTTTGGACAAGAATGCATCTCCATTTCCCACTGATTCATTTAAGCTCATTTGCAATAAAACCTTTCTAAATGGGTTGTTTTTCTGGATCTTCTTCGTCTGTGAAACTAAAAGAAAGTTTTGCCTCTACAACATTAATTATATTGATAATATTGACTTTCACAGCTTGCTCACTGCTTAGTGTCTATTACATACTAAGCAATGCATCTCCCCAGTCAGATTAGCATCAGCTGTACAAGGACAAATAGAGGTTACTCCCATTTGCTCCCACATAGTGAAAAACAAATTGAAGATGCTTTATGAATAATTATTTCCTGATTAATTATTGAGGTACCGGTTAACAAATCAATAGTCTTTCTCTGGAAATGGTAAAGCTAAACTCTTTGGTTGTAAATCAATCAAACCACAGTAAGTTAAAGTTTGTAGACTTAGGACCTGGCCCTGCCACTGATTCACTGACCTGAAGCCAGATATTTATCCATATTGTCCTTGAATTCTGCTCTATGTGCTGTCCATCCCTCTTGGATGGGAGCACCAGAAGTCAAGTAAAGTGTTGAGACTCCATTAAAAACATACTTAAAAAGACAACTGGACAATCAGAACAAGCCACTGTTTCCTGAATGTCCTAACTAATTTGCTAAAAACAAGGAACATTCCCAACTTGGCCATTTCTTCCGTTCTAATGTAGAACCATAAAATGCCTTTACAATAAATCTCTCTGATTCAGTTTGTCTTGGGCAGAATCCAAAATCCTGTTTCTTTTTCAGTGGTTTCCTAGCTTTCTTTCAAAGGATTCTCTTTCTTGTTGTGAATGGGGCTTAAGATATTTTTTGTGTGTCAGATGTTTTCTCTGGAGGATTTTTTTATTCTCTCAGCAATATTGTACAGATTTTGACATTCTTCTTCCAAACATGTTACATGATGTTTTTAGTAAGTACTTAGAGGGAGAGACACCAGAGATTAACAGTAAGACAATAAATGTGGAATAAAAATCAGGTATCTCAAATTTCCTTTCTTGAGAGTGAATATTCAGGAACTGACAAAATGAAATAGAAGCTTATAGAAGGTGTTAGAGAGTAAAGCAAAATACACACACACACACACACACACACACACACACACCCATGCACACACACACATACACACACATTTACCCTTACTATCCATAATAAGCACAGCTTTTAAATATGCATCTACCCTAAAAACATTTTACAGGACAGTGAGTAGGCAGATGTTACTGAGCATCTGTCTCAAGACAGTAATTAAGGATCATCATCTATTAACCTTCCTCACCTAGTCAGTGGTGTTTAGGTGACATTTTCAACTATCGTAGGATTAGAATTCTTCAGAGGAGCAGGATGAGCGTGTTAGTCCATTTGGGCTGCTGTAACAAAGATACCACAGACTGGGTGGCTCATAAAAGATAGAAATTTATCTCTCGCAGTTCTGGAGGCTGGGAAGCCCCAGATCAAGGGGCCAGCCATTCTGGTGTCTACTGAGGATCTGGTGAGAGCCTACTTCCTGGTGCATAGATACCATCTTTTTGCTGCATCTTCACATGGCAAAAGAGGCAAGGGAGATTTGTGGGGCTTCTTTTCTAAAGGCACTAATCCCATTCATGAGGGCTCTACCCTCATGACCTAATCACTTCTCAAAGGCCCACACATTGGGAATTAGGTTTCCATAAGTGAACTTGGACACAAGTAGTTAGTCTTCAGCAATGGAGTGATTTCAAGATCTGCAAGATGTTAAAGTGCAGCTCTGGTTGAAATCACTGATATGAAGAATGTTATTGAATAGAATATTGAGCAAAACACAAATTGAGGAAACCTGCCCATAACCATGAAACATCAAACCCCTCTGAGGTGTCAAGAATCTTTTTGCATTAATACCCAGAGGTGAAAACCTTCAGAGCTGGGCTTTCTCTTTATAAAAGTCTCTGGAGATGAAGCTTTGAAGATTTCTAGACCCTGTGGGTTTAGCTGTCAATTTTGCATGTTTCTTTTCTCTTTTCTTCTATCTTCTTTAAGTAAAAACTCCTGCTGCAACATGATATGAAAAGCCAAAATTTCTACTTTTGATCAGTTTTCATATATTGAAGCCACAAGACAAAGCAAGGGGGGTGAAATGCCTTTGAATTCCTTTTTCTGTGTACAAAGTAAGGAAGGAGAGAAGACAGAAGGGTAGTCTCATCAGGTAGCTCGAAGACACCAAAAAGAAATGGGGAGTTGACCCCAAAGGCTCCTTTTTCATTAACTCCACAAGGCAGACAAGATTAGAAGAAATCACAGAACATTGGGTGATTTCAGGGCATCATTTATTGCAGGGGTAGGAGCAATAGAAATGACAAGGTAAACTGAGGGCCTCAAGGCAGAACATTAGTGCTTTTTTTTAAGGAATCATAAAATTTCCATTATGAAGATTAGAGCCAAAGCAATTTTATGAATTTTACATCAATATATCAATCGGAGGTTTTCAGGATTAAAATATGTAGTCTTTCATGATATAGAATTATCAGACTGCTACATTTTCATGTAAATATATTGAGTCTACAAAGCCATTTTCTGTAATTTTGTAGCAGTCAGTGACAAAAGATAGTTTAGAAATTTCAAATCATAAATCCAAGAAGTTTAGAACTGTAAACATACGGCTTTTCAGATAGCAAATGAATGCACCTCTCAGAATCATTTTTGTATTTATTATTATAATTATCTCCAAAGAATTCTGGCATTGCTTTAGAAACACAAAACAAAGGGCAAGACCATACAGAGGATTCTTTGGTGGGTTTGCAAGTATAGGTTCTTGGGTCAAGAGCAGCCCTATAGATCTGCACAATACCATAGTAGGGAAGGTAAGGGGCTAGTAAAATCCATGTGGGCCATGTTTCCTGGTAGGGTTCCTCCACCACAGAGGAAGGAAATCTTCGTTAGTTACTAACCTTAGCTAAGTTAACTATCCCCTGAAGCCCAGTTTTTCCCAGCTATAAAATTAAGATAATAATAACTATGCTGGATTTTAAGAGGTTCAGATGAGATAATGTAGGTGAAAGTGTCATCTCTCCAATTTTAGATGTGAAAGGACTAAAGATTAAAAACTCCAAACTGCTTCCACCAGGAAAGATATGCATATTAAATAGGGAGGGTAATGTATTTGACCCAGTGGGGAATCCTTTCCAGCACAGACTGAAAATGAAAATCATTCTCCCCACCAAAAGAAATTTATGAGAAAAGGCCCTCAGTAGGGGTGATATGGACAGACCACAAAAGAGAGAAAGCAGCAGAGACGATCAAATAGAAAAGTCACGTGTAGCTCATTTATAGCCACTGGCAGGATTTTTGTACCTTTTATTAAATGAAGCAAACCTCATTAGGGATGACATTGATAATGATCCAGTACTTCATGTCTTTGAGGTCAATAAAGTAGAGCAAGCTGATGCAGAAAAAGAAGAAAAAAAAAAAACCTCTTTAACCTCTAGAACATAGAAATGCTGAATATAATTTTTTTAAGTGTTTAATATATAACTCTGCTCAAAACTAAGTAATGAGCAGGAAACTCCATGTCAGAATGGTGAGTGGAAGCTGAAGTCAAATTGCTATCAAGAACTAGTTTCATATGTAGGACCAGACATGTGGGGATAGAGTTTTGATTCTAGCACATGTGCCCAAAACAGGATCCACGAAGGGCAACTGGAATGAGAAAGTCATAGGAAGTTGATCTTCCCCTCAGGTGTATGTGAGAGAAAGAGCCACTCATGAGAAGTCTGAATCCTACTCCCATGCCATGCATAAGTGAGAAGTCTGAATTCATGATCCTTGATGGTGGAGAGACACCGGATAAGAATTTAATATAAAAGAGACATGAAGCAGGTTGGAGCCCCTTGACTCCCAACATGGGCAAATATAAAACCACTCTGTAAGGAAGCTGCAACCAGCACAGAAGGGTTACCCATGAAAACCCAATGAAGATGATCTCAGAGTAAAAGATAATGCCAGCAAAAATTTCCAAGGTGACATGAGAAAACCAAACGAAGAGAATCAGGAGAATGGACACTGCTAGATGTGCCTTCTCAAGAACTAAAGGTAATAAAACCATATCAAGGAGCATTTTTTTTGCATTTCTTTAAAATAAGTATGTCTAAAATGTTTTTAAAATAAGGAATGAAATATATTGACAGTATGGAGGATAAAAAGAAACCGAATTAAGAACACATGGGCTATCTCTCTTTTCTTTTGGATTAGTGTGGCCAATGGTTTATCAATCTTATTGATTCTGTCAAAAAACCAGCTTCTAGTTTCATTGATATGTTCTACTGTATCTCTGGTTTCTACCTCATTGATCTCTGCTCTAATCTTGATGATTTCCCTTCTTATGTGTGGAGTTGGTTTGATTTGTTGTTGATTCTCCAGTTCTTTACGGTGTAGAGACAGCTGGAGTATTCTGGATTTTTCAATTTTTTTTGAGGGAGGCTTGGATGGCTATGTATTTCCCCCTTAGGACCGTCTTTGCTGTATCCCATAGGTTTTGGACCGAAGTGTCTTCATTCTCATTGGATTCCATGAATTGTTTCAGTTCTTCTTTGATCTCCTGGTTGATCCAAGCATTCTTAAGCAAGGTGGCCTTTAGCTTCCAGGTGTTTGAGTTCTTCGGAACTTTTCCTTGTGATTGAGCTCCAGTTTCAAAGCATTGTGATCTGAGAATATGCAGGGAATAATCTCAGTCTTTTGGTATTGGTTGAGTCCCAATTTGTGACCCAGTACATGGTCTATTCTGGAGAAGGTTCCATGTGCACTTGAGAAGAATGAGTATTCTGTTGTTTTAGGGTGGAATGTTCTGTATATATCTATGAGGTCTATCTGGTCCAGTGTGTCATTCAATGCTCTTGTTTCTTTATTGATTTTCTGCTTCGATGATCTGTCTATTTCTGAGAGAGGTGTGTTAAGATCTCTTACTATTAATGTATTCATATCAATATGACTATCTTGATTAACAGTTTTCTTATGTAATTGGCTGCTCCCATATTGGGGGCATAGATATTTACAATTGTTAAATCATCTTGGTGGATAGTCCCTTTAAGAATTATGTAGTGTCCTTCTGTATCTCTGACTACAGTCTTTAGTTTAAAATCTAATTTGTCTGATATGAGAATCGCTACACCGGCCTTCTTTTGAGGCCCATTGGCATGAAAGATGCTTCTCCATCCCTTCACTTTCAGTCTGGGTGTATCTTTAGGTTCAAAATGGGTCTCTTGTAGACAACATATGGATGTGTCCTGTTGTTTTATCCAATCTGCAACCCTTTGTCTATTTATGGGCGCATTTAGGCCATTCACATTGAGAGTGATTATTGATAGATACGTTTTTATTGACATCGTGTTACCTTTGAAGTCTTTCTTTCTGTAGATTGTCTCTATATTTCTGTGGTCAATTAACCTTCAGCAAAACAGGAAAAAATATACAGTGGAAAAAAGACAGTCTCTTCAATAAATGGTGCTGGGAAAACTGGACAGCTATATGCAGAAGAATGAAACTCGACCGTTCTCCTACACCGTACACAAAGATAAACTCAAAATGGATAAAAGGTCTCAATGTGAGACAGGAATCCATCAGAATCCTAGAGGAGAACATAGGCAGTAACCTCTTCGATATCAGCCACAGCAACTTCTTTCAAGATATGTCTCCAAAGGCAAAGGAAAGAAAAGCAAAGATGAACTTTTGGGACTTCATCAAGATCAAAAGCTTCTGCACAGCAAAGGAAACAGTCAAAAAAACAAAGAGGCAACCCACGGAATGGGAGAAGATATTTACAAATGACATTACAGACAAAAGGTTGATATCCAGGATCTATAAAGAACTCCTGAAACTCAACACACACAAAACAGACAATCATATCAAAAAATGGGCAGAAGATATGAACAGATACTTCTCCAATGAAGACATACAAATGGCTATCAGACACATGAAAAAATGTTCATCATCACTAGCCATCAGGGAGATTCAAATTAAAACCACATTGAGATACCACCTTACACCAGTTAGAATGACCAAAATTAGCAAGACAGGAAACAACATGTGTTGGAGAGGATGTGGAGAAAGGGGAACCCTCTTACACTGTTGGTGGGAATGCAAGTTGGTGCAGCCACTTTGGAGAACAGTGTGGAGATTCCTCAAGAAATTAAAAATAGAGCTTCCCTATGACCCTGCCATTGCACTACTGGGTATTTACCCCAAAGATACAGATGTAGTGAAAAGAAGGGCCATCTGTACCCCAATGTTTATAGCAGCAATGGCCACGGTCGCCAAACTGTGGAAAGAACCAAGATGCCCTTCAACGGACGAATGGATAAGGAAGATGTGGTCCATATACACTATGGAGTATTATGCCTCCATCAGAAAGGATGAATACCCAACCTTTGTAGCAACATGGACAGGACTGGAAGAGATTATGCTGAGTGAAATAAGTCAAGCAGAGAGAGTCAATTATCATATGGTTTCACTTATTTGTGGAGCATAACAAATAGCATGGAGGACAAGGCGAGATGGAGAGGAGAAGAGAGTTGAGGGAAATTGGAAGGGGAGGTGAACCATGAGAGACTATGGACTCTGAAAAACAATCTGAGGGTTTTGAAGGGGCAGGGGGTGGGAGGTTGGGGGACCCAGGGGGTGGGTATTGGAGAGGGCACGGATTGCATGGAGCACTGGGTGTGGTGCAAAAACAATGACTACTGTTACGCTGAAAATAAATTAAAAAAAAAAAGGAAGAACACATGGGGCTAAAAATTAAAAGCTCTAACATATGTTTTGGAAGAGTTTTGAGAGAAGAGAATGCAGAGAATAAGGGAAAGTTATATTTGAAGAATAATGGATGAAATTTTTCCCGAGCTGAAAAAAAAACAAAAAAAATAGAGCCCTTTTGTAAAAGCACATTGAGCAGGATAAAGTCAATACCTAGCAGTGAGACTATAAAATATGAAAGACAAAGACAAAATCACTAATGCTATTATAAAGAAAAAGATCACCTTCTAAGAAATATCAATTGGTGTTTTAAACAGTAATTTGTTAAAAGTAATACATGGTCATCAGAAAGATAAAATAATATTTCAAAATGCTGGTGAAAAATGACTGTCAAACTAAAATTCTATAAGCAATTAAATATCACTCAAGAATAAAGTCAAAATAAAGATATTTTGGAAGATGAAAAGTTTGAGTTTACTTACTACTCACAGATGCTTACTAAAAATGTTTCACTTATATGTAGAAGAATATTGAATAAGCAAAGACATAAAAGAAAAAATGCACAGAAAAAAGATAAACTTATAATTCAAAGTAAATTTTCACTATTAATACTAATAATTATTATATATAATTCTAATATTATTATAATAAGTACTATAATATTGAAGGTTAAAACTGGAAACATGTAAAAAACAAAACTTGAAGGATGGAGATAGAGAGAAGGGAGACTGGAGTTAAAATATTCTCAGGTTCAGGATAGGGGTTGAGGTGCTGGTCATCATCAGACATTTTCAAAATATGTGTATTAAACATTAGGGATAATCATTAATATAAATGTATTATTTCCAAATCAGTGATGAATAAAAAGAGAATAAAGATCAAATGACAGAAGAAAGAAGGAAGGGAAGCAAATAACAATCATGTCAAGTAGAGTTTACAAAATAATAATGTAGTCCTTAATTAATATATTAGTCAACACAGATAAACCTTGAAAACAAAATGGTGATTGAAAAAAGAAAATAACAGACTAATATGTAATGTCTGAATATTGATGTACATTTTGAAAGGACAAAAAACAGTACCATACTTGAACACACTACGTAGTAGAAGAATGTGCACCAAATTTACTATGGTGCTTGGTTCTCAGGAGAAGGGCTCAGAAGAGAGATGTGGAACCAGCCCTATTCCCTTAGCGTACTGATGACCAAGTACCATATTTTCTTTGAGACTAGAAACTGGCTTCTTATATGCAAACATAGAGTATCCTTGATAGTCTATTCCATGCAAGCATGAATAGAAGACTGCATATATTATGAAAAGAGAGAGAGAGACTCTGTGCTTTCAGCGAACTTTGACTAAGTGCATAAAAAGTCATGGGCCTTTCTTCAGATAATGGTAAGTATCTCAGTATAAACCTCAACTTCCATGGGACAGAAAGAATGGGTTGCACTAGGAATGTCAGTAGGGCCTGGAAAACCAAGAAGCAGAGGAGTCTGAACCAAACTTCTGGATCAGAACAAGACTTTTTTTGTAGTTACTCTTGCTATAATGTTTCACCAGCAATTTAAAGAGAGAGACTTGTATCAAATACCTGATAAATACATGGTATAAATAACTATAACCTGATATAGTTATATATAATTGTCTCAGAGACTCTCAAGGTGTCTTTGTCTCAGTGTTATCAGTAAAAGGGGACAGAGCGCTCTAAAATAATTTGCTTTGGGGGTTGCTTTCATTTGTATTTAAAGCTATCAAAGTTATCAGGCAATTAAGCCCATTTTTAACTCATAGCACAATTTAGCACTTGGGTGTAAAGTTAAAGCCGGTGAGCTGAGGCTGGGCTGGCTGCCTGCCCCTGCTGCTTCAGAGGGGAACAGGGACTGCTCATCCACTGAGGCTGACAGCAGGCAGGGAGCAGCAGAGAGCAGGAAAAGAAAGCCCCTGGGCACCTACTCACTTGGTCTGTGGTTTCCGCTGACCCAGTGGTCACTCGTTTGGCAGTAAGCTATGAGCTAGTGCAAGAATGTTAGCTGACATCCTGACACACTAAAAAGGAAAGCATTGAACTCTGTACGGTCCAGTTCAGAGAAGATAGATACTCGAAATTAGACTGCACTTGTTTCCTTAAGTGCCACTATCAGAGTACTGTGTAGGAGAGCCAGGCAAGGACCTAGGACACCAGAAGAGGAGTGGGCCTTGGGAACAGATGGGACTGAGACAACCTCATCAGCACTATCCAGAGGGGTAACCTTCACCTCCTCAACCACACCAAGAAGACAAGGGCACAGAAAATCACGAGGAGATTGTTGTCTTCCTCACTCACCTCCCTGGTTCAACACCAGAATAGTAAGGGCAGAGAAGGGAGATAGAGAAGTGTGGGAGAGGACACACTGAACCCCCCATCCTAAGAGCCTCCAGAGGCCCAAGTCTACCCTACGCTCAGGATAGAAGAAGAGTTTGAATAGAATATGCAGGACTGGTGATATAATTTCTGGGCCCAGTGCAAAATGAAAACACTGGGCCCCTTGTTCAGAAGTATTAAGAATTTCAAGATGGTGATAGGAGAAGGACCATTTACGGCCTTGTGTGACCACAGGGGTCACATGCCTGTGAAGCTAGTCCTGTGAGTGTATGAGAATAAAATATGGATAGAGCTAACTTCGGATGGAAACTAAAACGATACTGTCTGAACAACCAAGTAATGCTGAAGTCATCTAGTCTGAAAGAGATACCCTTGAGGCAGTTTATCAGTGGGAGCAGATGTCCAACACAACGCGGTTGGTAAAGATCACTGGGGAAAAAGATCTTGCATGATCCTGAGTTGAAACTGCTCATTAATCCTATTACTATCTAAATATTTCATGCATTGGAGCACCGCCTTTTTGCAGCAGACATCACAGTTTGTCAGGAAAAGAGAGCCTGATGCATACAATTTTACAAGGAGGGAGACAGCAGATAAATGCAAGCTTTTCCATAATTCTCTCTTAAGAAATCCGTATTATATTCATGAATTGGAGGCTGTGAGCATTTTTGAGATCTGCTCAAGGTCACAGAGCTAGTAAGAGGTGGAGGCCAAATTCAAGTCCGGGCCATCAGCTCCAATCCCTATTCATTCTACCTCACCATGCTTCTCTGGGGATCTACCTTACGCTGTGTGTACTTTGCAGAGCACAAGTATGTGCAGGTTAACTACAGAGCAAACTGGATGGTTCTCATTCCACAGTGTGATGCATTCAGACTCAATCCTTTGGTTGTCTTCATGAAGTCCCATGAAGATTTTAGTCTCCCTGTGGATCCCATCAGCCAATCCCCACAACACACAGTATTTATGGATACATATTTGGGCTAAGTAGATTCGACCCAACTATTGCAGTTAAGATGTCAGAAGCCAGAGGAAGGAAAGCGGGTAGATTATATCCCTTAGAGAATGCCAGTTTAGCTAGACTTGTACTGAAAATTAAAAACTTTTTATAAAGTAAAATCCTTACATAAATTTAATGAATGTATGTGTCTAGCTAATGAGATCTAGAGTGAAGTTTTAATATATACAATTAGGTTAGCTGATTTTCTTATTCCAAGTATGTAATGAAGAGTGTTTTTCATTCAGAGGAGGAAATCAAAGAGGGTTAACTCCCAGGATTTTGCTCTTCATTCTGCCAAGACAATACCCTGCTCTGCTCCTAAATCACAGTGTTGTATAAAATAGGTAAAATCCCCCTAGGATTCCATGAAGATGTCTTTGTGAAGAAACCCAATTGAGGAATGTAGTTTGATAAGGATAAGGGCAGTCTTCTGAGGCTCTCTGATGTGGGTTTAGTTCCATTTTATCCCTTACCAGCTGTATGACCTTGGGCAACCTGCCACTTAACCTCCAAGCCTCAGTTAATTCATCTATAAAATAGGGAGGATAAAAATATATACTCCACAAGGCAGTTGTTAGAATTAAGGAAGATAGAAACCCTTTTCTAGCCAAATCGTGGACTGTTTAAAGAACTCACAGTACAAAATATCTAGAAATCCTGAATAAAATAGGAAAACATCTGTTAAAATGCAAAGTGAGAGAATGACTAGAATGTTAAACTGTGTGCGGAGGCTGGCCATCCGGGGTGGGGTGGGGAGTGTACCATACTCCATTACTAAGAAGATCCCATGTATCACTTGTGCAGAAGACAGGAAACAGAGGTGAGGCAGTGATAAGTGGGATGTGGAGTTGGGATCTCTAGGCTGGTATCCTTGAATGCTTAGGACTGAATCAAATGGTAGACTAGATAAATCTACCTTAAAGCAAGGAGAGGAAACCAAGGAAATGGATTGTATCTCCATGGGCTCTTTGCATGAACCTTTCCCTCACGTCGTTCAAACATTACCTCTTCTGTTGTTCTCCAGTCTTTACCTCATTTCTTTCTGTACAGCATTTATCATTGCCTATCATTCTCTTCTCTGTGAGCACAAGGTCTCTTTCTTTCCTGGGATTAAACTCCCTCACCAGGAACATAGTGGGTTCATAATAAAGATTTGCTGGATGAATCAATAAACATTTAGGTTATGAAGCAAAATCCAGCATTCACATCTAGTTACTAAATAAATATTAGTAGACATTGCTCTAGGACCAGAATTTTAATACTTGATAACCAAATGTAGTAGGAAGAATACAAACATTTTCACCTAAAACCTTTAAGTTCAATATCTGCCCTAAGATAGGAAAGGCAACAAATTTTAATAAAATGAGCTTAAAAACTCCACAGATGTAGCAGAGGGATTGACTGAGACAGCTTGAACTTATCCCCCTGTTACTTCTATGACTAATAACTGATGATTCACATTATAAAAGCCATGAAGGGTGCCTGTGAGGGAGAAGGTCAGGAAAAATCCTTGAGCAGTCACAGAGCTCAGGCTCTAAACTCATCTCCTTTTCAAAAGAACTATGTTCTGGAGGAAACGAAATCAATCCTGCAGGCAGTAGAGCCAACTGACTCCACACAAGAAACATGTGACAAAAACATCTGCTTTGATCTGGCACATATTTTGTTTATTTTCTAATTTTAAAATACTACCTCATGTCTCCAAAATACCTGAAGAGGAATTAGTGCCTGTTCTCACCTCAGCTGCATAGAGATTTCCACCCACTTCTATTTCACTCATGGATTCCTGTACAGTAGAGGGAATGGGTGGTTTCTTGGCAAAGTCTTCTCTTGTCAATCACTTACCTGCCCCCCACAGTGCCTGTGCCCACACACACCTGCTCTCTGTCATCTGGAAGTTACTGGGTTGGGGTTGTTACATTTAGAGAGAGACGGATGCCCATGGGCTAACTCCAAGGTGGTGAGGTAGAGAAAGGTACTTAGGGCAATGGTTCTCAAGAGCCTCTAGGTTCTCCAGAGCAACAGCATCATCATGATCATCATCAGCTGGAATTTAACTGAAATGCAGATTCTTGGGCCACATCCCAGACATCCTGAGCCAGAAACTCTGGGGCCAAGCCCAGCCATCTGTGCTGTAATAAGCCTCAAGTTGATTCTGATTCTCACTCAAGTTTGAGAGCCACTAGACTAGCAGAACCAGCCTTTGAGCAGCAGCCACTTTCAGAATGAAGGGATTTAATGATCTTTTGAAGCAGACACCTAGCCACATGGTGTGTGAGAGATGCACCCTCCTTGCTACACTAGAGCGGAGCACCTCTAATTGACTCCAAACTCAGAGAAAAAAATCAACATCCTTCTTAAGAGTTGCCAGGAAACCACGATCAACTGATTAGAGTGAGCTAATGGGACGTTATTTAATTTGCCACCCGACAAAGTCTCTAACCTTGACCAAACTCGGGCAGGCTCCTCTGAGCCCTTTATTAAAACTATGCCTCATCCTTGGGCTGTGTTCTTGGCCTGCCAAGCCTAGTTTTAGCAAGAATCTTGCAAAGTTAGTTTAGGGAGAGTCTGTCCATTTTTTATATCTAGGTGAATTTTCTCATCCCCACCTTTGATGTCCTTAGCCTGCCTTTAGCAAGAATTCTGTTAGATCAGTTGAGCAAGAATCCCCTTACCCTTGATGTTCCCTCTTAGTACGTTTCTACTTACTGCCCCCTCACACTCTGCTGTTGCCTATAAATTCCCAGCTGTTTCTGCTGCATTTAGAGTTGAGCTCAGCTTTATTGTAGCCTCTCTCCCTTATTGTAATAATACTGAATAAAGTGTGTCTTTACCACCTTTCACTAGGATCCAGATCTGTTTCTCTATAATACACCTTAGCCAATGGGGGGAATAAAAACTCTATCTTAGGAGACATATGTTGTCCATTATCTGATACTGTTGGCCAGGCTAGAAAGTGAGCTTTAAACATTGTGAGGACAGAAACCAAACTTCAGGGAATCTTATCCCTCATAGCCCTAGCCTATAATGAGCCAAGTTCCTTCTGTATACATTTTTTAAAATACCAGTTGCAATCAGAAGAGAATAAAATTGGTGGAAAGGTCACTTATAGCTCAGAATATCCTATGAAAAAGTAAATACTTTCATTATACTTAGGCAAGTCACCAATGGCCTGCTAATTTCTAATCCCAATGGCTCATGTTTCACTTTAGACATTACCTGGTTTTCAGCACCATCACCAAATGCCTAAATTTTGTTTCCCCAGTAATTTCCATAATGATTCCTTCTGAGCATCAAATCCTACTTTGAAATATATTCATATGACCTACTTACTTCTCAGAGACTCTGATTAGTATTGTAGCATAGCCTGCATAAAAGGAAAACAACTAAAATTCCTTAAATGATGAAAATTTAATTTAGACAATATAAGAGGAAGAAAGAGGGGGAAAGTCTTTATAAGGATCCCAAAGGAAGCTCATCAGCTCAAAGGCAAATGGTGTTTGACTTTCTGGAAAAGGAGCTATAATGTGCCGGGTGGTAATTCAATTTCTGTACTTCATGTCCTCTGATTTTCCCCCTGTAATCGTTACATGAATTTTAAAGAACAAAAAGGAGAGCAATTTTCCCCTTTCTAAGTCAAAGAAAAATGCCAGTGTGTTTTGGAATTAATTTCAAAGCATGGAGTGGATTTTGCCAATAGGTACTTCTGCATTTGCATCAGGTATTTCATTAGAATATATTTTTAAATCAGGTGAAATCACAATGTTTTGTTTTCTGAAGATTAGGGGAGAATTAGCACCGTTCTCCAGTGAGCGGTCTGGAAAGTGTTTCTGATACATTTGTTTTAAGCTGACATTCCCAGGAATAGCCCACAGCTAAGGAAGAAATCTACACCTCTGATAAGCCACAGTAGAGGTTTCTGTTTAAGGGTGAGTGAGCTAGCCAAGCACGGAGAAGACCTGCTAGGGAGTGTGTTGGTGGTTCAGTAGCTGAAAACCATTTGTTTGTTGGAGGAGATGATTGTTCTAGGCCTGCTTAGCCATGTGCCCAGAGACACATGCAGGATGCTCTCCTCAACTCACACACATTTCAGAGGGGCTGGCTGACCCTGCCATCTGCCTCCATCATCCAAGCTACCATGGTGGCCCCTGATGGCATCTAACATTGGAACACCGTCAGTGGGCACAGTGCCTGGCACACAGTAGATGGGCAGCATTTGATTACTAACTCAATGGTTAATCAGCTTTCAGGCCTGACCTTCAGTCACTACAAGCTCCAGATGTCTCCAACTTTTGCCCTGGAAATATTTCTATTCTGGCTCTCATGTCCTCTGCCAGGGAGCAAGGAGTGATAAATTAATTCCAGCTCGCTCATTCTAGCTTGCTAATTTGTTACTCTTTTCAGGTACCATAAGGTATTCATTCAGTTCAAGCCTCCAGGCATGTTGGCAGGTGAGTGGGAGAAATATTTTTGGTCTGGAGGGCCAGTTTATGCCCCTCAGAAGTCACACCAGAAGAAGTGCTCTGGTGTGTAGAGGAACAGCTGCAGAAAATTCACCTTGGTAGATAGGAGCCAGCTACTCTCAATGCAGATGCAGAATGTGTCCAGAGGGAAAAAATGTTTACAGTAGTCCAGGTTCTAAAAGTAACAGCTATTTGAGAGGGCAAAAATTGTCTTGGTGTGTCCATAGTAAAGTATGGAAAGAACTCACTGCAAGGTCCTCTGCCTTTGCTGCTTCCGTTTTACAAAATAAACATCTTAACTTTGCATGTCACTACGTTGTGGGCTCAGGATCTAGAGTAGCTGGTAAGGGGAGGCAACTCAGTGATTCTGTAAAAATATTAGAAAATGCACTGGACATAAAATTATTCTAGAACATCTGATGTGGTGAGATATTGGGTAAATTAGGGCAGAATGTTATCCCATTTCTTGTGTGTGTACATGTGTGTACATGCTTAGGGCATAGCAACATACCCAGAAATTCAGTTTCTTGCTCCCTTGAGGAACAGAGCTATTAAAATTTTTTTTTTTTTTTTTACTGACTGTAGTCCCTGTGTACTTTTCATCCTCATGGCTCTTTTATTTTATTATGACTCATTTGTTTTATAACTGGAAGTGTGTACCTCTTAATTCTCTTCACCTATTTCACCCATACCTCCAACCCCCCTCCCTTCTGGCACCCCTCTGTTCTCCATATTTATGAGTCTGTTTCTGTTTCGTTTGTTCATTTGTTTTTAAGATCTCACATATTAGTGAAGTCATACAGCCTTTCTCTTTCTCTGACTTATTTCACTTAGCATAATAACCTCTACGTCCACCATGTTGTTGTGAATGGCAAGATCTTGTTCTTTTTATGACTAGGTAACCTTCCATTGCATATACATCACCTTTCTTTATCCATTTATCTGTTGATGAACACTTCGATTGCTTCCATAGCTTGGTTATTATAAAGAATGCTGCAATAAGCAAAGAGATGCGTGTATCTCTTTGAACTGGTGGAGGAGTAGAGCTTCTTAATGATGGTATAGATGATACAAGGTGGCACATTTCACACTTTTTTAATTAAGAGGTATTGGTACAGATTCATTCAAATGAATTAACATATTCATCTGACTCATCTGGTGGTAACAAAGTCAATGTAAATTTACCCCAAATTCACTAATAAAAACAGGCTACCATCACATTTTTCCCACTGATGAACAATGAGAATTATCACATTTTTCTATTTTTAATGGAAATACATAATTTGAATTCGATTTGCCATTCTAAGTGGCATTGATGGGCTAGCAAATGCAATTCAACAGCAACCAATGAACTTAACACAGAAAAAAGGAAAGAGGGGTGAGAGATGGGGCTTACCAAGATATTCTTCTATTTTTCTTTTTTTCCTAGAAAAACTGAAAAAAACACTGCACAGGGAACAAATTTAAGTAACGGCCTTGCTAGAGATCATTGTGGACCTAAATTTCTCATAAGACAGTAGAGATGTTATTATATGTGTAATGTCTTAAGTCTTTACCAGGAAAGAGCAATTATGAGCAAATATAAATATCCTATGTATATTGTGAATTTAAGATTATTGATTTGTTAGTAGGAGAAAGACCATATGACTTTTGCAGGACAATTAAGAATTCAGCTCAAGTAAAAAATTTTTTTAAAAAGGAAGAAAATTAAAATTTTAGAGTTAAAAATTAGAAAACTGAAAATTATAAAATACAGAAAACCAAATGCTGATTATTTTTTAATCTTTTCAAATTAAATTTCTAGCAACCTTATTAAAAAAATCGGAAAACAAAAAGCAAACAAAATTAGAGATGAATATGAGAACATAACTAACCAAGAGATGACAAAAAATTAATAAGCATACATTCTATGGCTAAATTATCCATGCCCTAGGCGAGACTGTAGGCTCATGCTAAAGGAGGACTAAAAACACAAGCTGATCTATCACACCACTGGTCTAGCCTGACAGAAGCCAAGCCACGACTCCCTCCAAGGAGCAGAATCCCTGAATATGGCAAATAGACAAAGGCACATTATGTTTCCATACTCCTCTGCAAGAATAGAAGCTGCATAATAGTCATTAATGACCTCTGATGTTTTACACTATATAAGACACTTTTGCATGATCCATTTTTTATTTTTTTTTAAAGGAAGTAGATATTATTATCATAATCACATTTTACAGTCATGGAAATGCAGGATTAGAGACAGGATGTAAACTCCCTGAGGACACTTGCCTGGTAAATGGTAAATATAGGGCTTGAGTCAAAGTCCAAGCTCTTTGCTCTTTCAGATATGTGCTGTTGTTCCTGGACTTGCTTCACTGTCACATGGAGAACACTTTAAAAATCTCAGTTACAAGGATTTTTTTCATTAAGAGTAAAGAATGAGAATAAACAAAACTCAGGCACATTATTTGCACCTGGAGGAAGAAAAAAGTTATTTCCAGAGAGAAACTATCTAATAGAGTTCTGTAGCAGCACCCTCTTTAAAATGGGTAGTGCCTCAAAAAAGTACCAGTTAGGCTGATTGATAAATGTTGAGGAAACAGGCCCAGAATCTTTAAGGAAATTCTTAAGGAAACCTGGCAATGATTTGAATCTGAGTGTCAGCATTTAAAGTTTCTAGGGGATGGTGGAGGGCTTGAGAAACTAATAGGCACTTATTGTGGTGATCACAAGACCCATAAATTGCCGATTTTTTTTTTTAAACTATCTCTTGGTCTTAAAAGGTAAAACAACAGCTTTTGGATGGTGTTGAGCCTCACGAGCAAAGGAGAGTCTTACTCCTGTGGCCTGAGGAAAACACTTAGCCAAGGGGAAGAACAGTGTTACATTTCCACTGCAGCTGTGAGCAAAGCACTGGAGGATACATCACTGACAAACTAGTGTGAAAGGAGGAAGCCTCCAAAGACTAGACCCGAAAAAGTCCAGATTCAGAAATGCCGCCAGTGCTGGGGACTAAAGAATCATCCGTTACCAGTGGTCACGGCAGGCCAGCCCACTGAAGCCAAAGGGGAAGGCGATGTTGCAGAAACCAGTGTAGGTGCAGTGCAGGATTGAAAGGTTTCCAGAGTGTGTATTGCATCTGTAATGTCATTTGACATAATGACAGGAAACAAAGCAAATGAGCAAAAGGCTTCGCAAGTGCTGATTAATTATAATGTGTGTGTGTCTGTGTGTGGCAGGGAACTTACGTTTGAATTGACATCTTCCTTAATAGAATTTTCAGGATGTTATACAAGAGAGTAAAATTGTACTGGCTGTTAAACCTTTCTCGGTATAAAGCTCCAAGTGCTGAGCAAGTGGCAGAGTTCAGTTGAGTCAAGCCATTCAGCAAGTGAATAGCTCTTAAAGTTCATAGGCCAGGGGGGATCTTTACTTTATGTCAATGAAGATAAGGAGAATAATGAACACGATGGAAGCTGCAGCCAAGATTGAGCAGTGAGCAGAATGCTGACAGGACAGGAATGAGGGCAGACATCGCTGTTCCTGAAGGGGGATGCAACCAAAGTACTTCCTACTTCCAATTTGGTACCTCAGAGCGGTGAGTGTGCTAGCTACCATTCTGTCACTTCGTCTCAGTGACCTGATATGTCCATATAAATTACCTCAACTGTCAATAGCAAAACCTTGTTTCTTTGGGGAGTGACAAGCCATATTTAGAAGCATGCTTCCCCCTTAATTTAGCTTCCCAACTTTTCCTGGATTCCACTGGTCTACTTCCTTCTGCACCTTTTCTTTCCTCTTCCTTTTTTTTTTTTTTTTTTTTTGATTTTATTTATTTGACAGACAGAGATCACAAGTAGGCAGAGAGGCAGGCAGAGAGAGAGATGGGGAAGCAGGCTCTCTGCTGAGCAGAGAACCCAATGTGGGGCTCGATCCCAGGACCCTGGGATCATGACCTGAGCCGAAGACAGAGGCTTTAACCCACTGAGCCACCCAGGCACCCCCTTCTGCACCTTTCATCTCTATGTTGGATACATTTCCTCTTGGGTAAAATACCTATCATTCTCCAGGCTAGTTTCTATTATGGAGGACACATCAAGAAGTTTCTACTATAGAGGACACACCCTCCCATTGGATGTTTAATTCGGCTAATAGATTTAGTTTCTTCACATTTCTTTTTTTCTTTTTTTATTTCAGGAAGATTTTTTCCGAAACCATAAGAAAAATAATGCCAAAAGCAAATGTACAGGCCAATAATATGAGTGGTTTAGTTAATATTTTCAGTAACACATAAACCTTAAAAATTGATTCATATGGAAAACTCTGATAGACTCATAATGATGAAGGGGTTTGAGAACATTATCAAAGAAAGCACAAGCGAGAGTCCTGGCCTCAGAGGTTTTCATGCCAGTGCCTTTCAAAATTCAGATGATCCCCCTTTAAAAACTAGCTAGGTATTTTTTTAAAAAGCCCAGATGATTTCTTAAAGTAGGATAATCTCAATTTTAATAGAAAGGTATAGGCCAATCTCATTTGTTAAAATGCATAAAGAAAATTCCAAATAAATCACTAGAAAATAATAATCTGCCATAATTAAGAAGATCTTATCAGGGAAGAAAAGAATAGATTAATATTAGGCAAGCTAATGAAATGAAACATCAACTTTGATAAATCAAACAAGTAAACAAAATGAACTGTCTCAGTAGATATTGAAAAGGCATTTAATATACTTGTTACCATTACTGATTGAAAGAAATTCTTTTAAATTTAATTTTGGAAGTACGTGAGCTATCTTGCTGTAGAACTAATTACCCCAAAATTAACAGTTAAAAACAATAAATATTTATTATCTCACAAAGTTTTTGCAGGTCAGGAATTCAGGAGTGGCTAAGTTGGATGATTCTGGCTCAGGGTTTTTCATGAGGTCACAGTCCAAGTATCAGCCAGGGCTATAGTCATATGAATGCCAGATTGGGGCCAGAGTATCTCTTTCTGTGGTGGCTCACTTACATGCTCACAGGTCAGTTGATGAGAGGCCTTAGCTTCTCACAACTCTAGCACTGCTTGAGTGTTCTCACTACACAGCAGCTGGCTTCCCTCAGAGTGAGTGATCGGGGAAAAATTACCAGGCAGAAGCCTCAAAGCCTTTTGGGAACCCAGAAGTCACAAGACATCATTTCTATAATATCCCTCTTAGTTACATAGGTCAGACTTGTTCACAATGAGAGGAAACTATACAGAACTGTGAATACCAGAAGGCAAGAATCATTAGGGGAGTCTTGGAGACTGGCTGTCCCAGATAGTTTTACATAGGGTAACATAAAGAATATCTACTTTAAACCATAGACAATGTCAAAGTTAAAATAGAAATGCTGGAAGAAGTTCCAATAAACCTTGGAACAAAACCAAGGTGCCTGCTGGAGTCTTACTATGCAGCATGCACCAGAGGTTTTAGGTAATGTAAGACACAAAACAGAAATAAGAGGTAAATGTATTGAAAGAGATACTTTTCAATTATTCTCAAATCATGTGGTTATCTAAAGAGAAAACTCATTTATGCCAACAATAACTAATTAGGAAATGACTTTTACCATAGCACCAAAAATCAAGCAGTCAGAAATTTCCTAAACAATAAGAAAACTACACTTTACTCAGAGGCATGAGCAACTAAAAACTACGGAAGTGCATTATGTTCTCTGATTGGCAGATATAATAATTAAAACATTCATTGTTTCTAAAACAATTTATTAACTATTGCAGGAGGCATCCTAACAAGGTTTTTAAACATTGTTGATTATTTTAAGTAATACAGGTTAACAAAGAGGTAAAATAGCCACGTATGTGTGTGTGCGCATTTATGAGCTTTTATATTTTTTTTGTTTCAAGTTTTTATTTAAATTCTAGTTAGTCATGGTATAGTATAATATTGGTTTCAGGAGTAGAATTTAGTGACTCATCGTTTACATATAACACCCAGTGGTCATCACAAATGCCCTGTTTAATCCCCATCATCCATTTAGCCCATCCCCTACCCACCTCCCATCCATCAACCCTCAGTTTGTTCTCTATAGTTAAGTCTCTTACGGTTTGCCTCCCCCTTTTTTTCCTCCCTTCCCTTATGTTCGTCAGTTTTGTTTCTTAAATTCCACATATGAGTGAAATCATATGTATTTGTCTTTCTCTGATTGACTTGTTTTGTTTGGCATAATACACTCTAATTCCATCCACGTTGTTGTAAATGTCAAGATTTCATTCTTTTGATGGCTGAGTAATATTCCATTGTGTATATACACCATATCCATTCAGTCAATGGACATTTGGGTTTAGCCAAGTATATATTGAAAAGGAAGAGGAAGGTTAGGGAAGTCAGCTTGTCAGATATTAAAAAACATCTTAGAAATACGATTACCAAGCTTGATACTAGTACAAAAATAAAGAGATAAATCAGTGTCACAAAGTAAGTAGTCCAGGAATAGTCTGACACATATGAACTTAAAATAACAATTTAAATTTCCAGTATAACTTCCAGTGTAATAATATCATAATTGGAGAGGAAATAAAAGCTTGTTAAAAATGTGATGCTGTAGTCCTCCCTTATTCATGGCTTTGCTTTCCATAGTTTCAGTTACCCATGGTCAGTTAGAGTCTAGAAGCAGAAAATCCTCTTCCAGACATCTCCTCAGAAGGTCATTAGCAGGCTCCTGGGTAGCTCAGTTGGTTAAGGGTCCAGCTCTTGACTTCCAGTCAAGTAATGATCTCAGGGTCCTGGGATTGAGCCACGCACAGTAGGGCTTTGTGTCCAGCAGGGAGTCTGCTTAAGGATTCTTTCTCTCTCTCCCTCTGCCCCTCCCCTCTACTTGTGTGTGAGCATGTGCATTTGCGCAGGTGTGCACACTCTCTCTCTCTCACAAATAAATAAATCTTAAAAAAAAAAAAAGGTCAGTAGTAGCCTTAATGCTATGTTACAATGCTCACATCATTCACCTCACTTCCTCCCTTCACATAGGCATTTTATCATCTTATATCTTCCCAAGAAGAAGGGTGAGTACAGTACAGTTAGATATTTTGAGAGAGAGAAAGGGAGAGCCATATTCACATAACTGTTATTACAGTATATTATAATTTTTCTATCTTATTATTAGTTGTTAATCTCTTACTGTGCCTCATTTATAAATTAAACCTTATTGTAAATATGTATACATAGGAAAAAACAGTATATCTAGGATTTGGTCTTACTCTACTTTCTCAGGCATCCACTGGGGTGGGTCTTAGAATGTACCCCTTGTGGAGAAGGGGGACTGCTATCATGGGTTAACTGGTCGGACATGTGAACAATTGAACTAAAATGGGAAACACTGACTACTGGGAATGAAATAGCTCTGTTCTGGGATGTCAGTAAGACCAGATTTCAAAAGATACATCTCCACATCCCCAACTTTCAAAATTTTGACCCACTCTTTCTTCTTCTTCTTTTTTTTAATTATGTTCATTTAGCCAACGTGTAGTACACTGACCCACTCTTTCAAATAAATGGAACGTGAATATGCCTGGCATCAGGTTTCCACCACTATTTTCAGAATCTCTCCTTATGAAGCAACTATAATTTTGATCAAGTTTTCAGGAAAACTCTTTGTCTTTTGGATGGGACCTGATCCCAGGAAATGAGACAAGTTGTTTTAATCTCATCAGGATCACTTGTAAAGGTCCAGAAATTCAGGCTTTTAAACTTTCGCAGAGTTTGAATTTGCTTGCTCACCACATTAAACATTTTCCTTGTTTTGTCTCTGCCTCATCCTACCAAAGTGGTTAAGAAGAGAGTGGGGTGGGGACTGAGAATGGACTGAAATTCAGGGTTTTTTTAATTGATTTTTTTCCCAGTACTTTGAAACATCTACTGCCAAAAGACTCAGAAAATGTGTGTGTGTGTGTGTGTGCGTGCGCACGCACGTGCGCATAGCATCTAAGCATAAGAAAATGGGACATGTTAATTGTCTTGAAACTAAGACCCATCATGAGGAAAGAGTTCCAGCCTAGGGCTTTCCCTTCCTTTATAGAAACCTCTCACCCTGTGTCAAATCAAAAGATTATAGTAGATTTGAAAATAAATACCTTTTAAATGTGAACTGCAAACAGAAATATACCATAACAAGTTTATGGATTGATCTGACTTGAATGGATTATTCTAGTTTTGTGGCTTGGTAATGCTGAGTGAAATTCACTGTGATTCCAAATCCCTGAGCAGTTAATCTGACTCCCATTTTCACCCCAGACCCAGATCTTGATTCCCCTTTCATTCTCTGTCTTTCTGTCTTCATTTTACACCAGAGTCACCTAGGGATTTTCTCAGAAATGCAGAAGCCTGGGCCCCAGGTGTGAAGCTAAACAGGCTTCCCCAAGAGATTCTAATGTGAACCAGGTTGAAAACTGCTCTTTCGGGACACCTGGGTGGCTCAGTCAGTTGAGCATCTGCCTTCAGCTCAAGTCATGACCCAGGATCCTGGAATCAAGTTCCACATCAGGCTTCTTGCTCAGTGGGGAAACTTCTTCTCCCTCTGCCTGCTGCTCCCCCTGCTCAGGCTCTCTCTCTCTCTCTAACAAATATATAAATAAAATCTTTAAAAATAAATAAATAAATAAGAAAGAAAGAAAGAAAGAAAAAGAAAAGAAAACCACTGTTCTTTGTCTATTGGAACTCTCCCTGGAATTTTTTCCCAATTAATATGCCACCAATGTCTCTGATTTTAGAATAGTAAAGTTAAATAAGTATAGATTTGTAAAATTTTTTTTTTCTTTTACAAGTGCTGTTGGAAGTTACCTCTCCTGTATAACATTCTGGTATACAATATGCTCATATTCATAAAGTTGTTGCAGTTTTTGATAAGTGAATTATTCTCACCAGCATCCACACTTACTATAAAGCTCAATACCAAATGGCTGGTACATATATACAATTTATTAGGTGCACTACACTGCCTAGATATTTCATATATCTCATTCAATCCTCACAGTATCCTGTGGGTTAATTAATATTATCATCCCTCTTTTCAAATGAGAAACTCAGGCTATAGGGAAATTAAGTAATTTACCCAGGGTCATGCAGCAGAGCCATATTTGGGCCTAAGTCTTCCAGCTCTTATCTGCTATTATTCTGCCTCTCCTGCTTCATATTTTATGTCTGTCTTCACATTTTTTCAAGGCATAAAATGAAGCAGAATAAAAATCTTTGGTAATGAAGATAAAGTGTACGTCTAGTCTTCTTGGCTTGTAAACAAACTGTAACATGGTTTGTTCTTTTCCCATGTAAGCAAACAAGTTGAGATTAAATCACACAGGTAGAGAAAGAAGCTCATTGTGTATCACTTAGGCCTTTGGCAAAGATTTAAAGTCCCTCAAAACTTCTAACAATCCACACCACAACCAGAGATAACTTTGCTGTTGAAGGTTTACCCAGTAGATAATTTTATGTGTCATTGCTTCAACCTTTGAGTTTTTGAAGTATCAAATTTTTCTAATCACTTATTGCAGTCCCTTCCTCCTCTGTGGAGGAAAAAAAAGGAAAAAGAAATGAAGGCCCATAGCCAAATAGACATAAAAACCTGCATTGACGCCCTTCACTCCATAAGCATTTATTCAGGACAAACTACAGGTGTCATGATAGGTATTTCCAGGACCACAAACATGTGGGAAACATCTCTGATAGCGATACTGTGAAATCCTAATTGATCTGAACAATGATTCAGAGTCTGCCAAGGCACTGTCTCCGTGTCTTGCACAAAACCACAGGGTGAAGCACTTACCACTGATTGCTGGCAACTGTCTCTGAGCTGCCTGGTTTAATGGACAGTAAGACGGGATAGAACACCGTCCCAATGAGGACTCAGTGAGGCTCATGAGAGAGATGGTGCTGGAACTGAAATTGGATAGAAGAAAACTCGTCATATTTCTTCCAGGCAAAACCTAAAATTGTGCCCGTTAACTTTAATTAAATTGATGCCTCGAGATAAACAATCTGTACTCTACTCTTCATTAGAAATGAGACAGAAATTCTTCTGGTAGTTAGTGATGAATGCTTATACATAACTATTTTATTAGTGCAGTTGTACTCATTAAATTATCTTTATTCCGACAATGATACCTGTTAGATACCCTGCTGCTTTCGGTAAATCATTGGTGATACCCAGGTTACATTTGACAGCTAAAGGGAAAAAAAAAATTGCATCCTAAGGCTTAGCTTTGCTAAACTTAGAACTTAAGTCTATAGTTAATACCTCCATGAAATTTTTCTTTCATTCATTTATTTGTTAAATATTTGTTCTATGAGACTATGGGGCACTGGATACATTTTCAGATTTTCCTTTGCCTTGTACTATTTGCATTTCTGAAACAGTTTCATGTAAATATAAGTAAAGCCTACTTTTCCTATAAACGAGAAGCTCCTGTGTTTCCTAATCCTACTTTAATTAAGGACTAAAACTATAGCTTGAATTATAAGATCATAAAATGAGAAATAACCTTTTAGCAACTTAATGTATACAGAATAATGAGTGAATGTTTTATGCTTTTTTGTAAGTGACCCCAGAAACCCACTTAAATCAACATGGAAAATGCTTCCCTGAATTTCTGATTAATGTTGCACTTATCTCTGGAGACAAAGATAGTGGTGATTAATAAAACAGACAAAAAGTCGTATTTTTTTAAAGTTCTGGCATCTTAGCATTTTCAAATACTGAAATTAATCTGAGGATTAATGATGAAGAAGTTTTGAGGAAGTTTGAGCTTGCACATTTTGTGGAATAGAATTAAAGAGAGGAACTAATCTCCAAAATAGGAGAAAGGAGTCAGAGACAGAGAGATCATAAATTCACTGCGGCCTGTGTACTTGGTTTGCAGAATGGTCTGACATCTCGAATTTCCTTGCCTTTGGCCTGGATTTATTGGTTTATTGCAGTTTCACAGTTGGGGTGTAAATTATGTCACAATCACTTAGACAATATCAGTGATACGTTTTGTATTCATTCATCAAGCTTCCTATAACACTGCAAACCCACCACAGCTGTCACCATCTTGGCCACCAATAGGAGACTGTTTACATCAAGATACCTGACATCACACATTGTCATCATCTCATACACTCTGTGACTGTAGAAGCCACAAAAATAAAATAATAATGAACTGTAATCTTCACTTTTCCTATAGAATGTATATAATGCATGAGTTCTGTGGGAAATAAGTTGGTTCTTTCAAACTTATAAGAATACATGAGCCTGGGGCACCTGGGTGGCTCAGTGGGTTAAAGCCTCTGCCTTTGGCTCCGGTCATGATCCCGGGGTCCTGGAATCGAGCCCCGCATCGGGCTCTCTGCTGAGCAGGGAGCCTGCTTCCTCCTCTCTCTCTCTCTCTGCCTGCCTCTCTGCCTACTTGTGATCTCTCTGTGTCAAATAAATAAATAAAATCTTAAAAAAAAAAAAAAAAGAGAATGCATGAGCCTGAAAGTTACCGAAATGAGAAGTGAATTTCTTTTAAAGGGGTTTTTATTACAAAGCAGGATGGAGACTTCTCTCAGACTGAAAATAGCTTAAACTAGAGCTGGATCTATTAAATGGTATATTTTTATTTGGGGAAGGTTTTCTAAGGTATAATGCTAAATTGAGCTTGGGCTGAAAATGTGAAAAAAAATCCCAAGGTCCTTTGACTATACTGTGATCCCTCAATTTTGTCTGGTCATACATTTCTCATGCCCACTGGGGACACTATTTCCTTCCTACCTCTGGTTTCTCATTTACATGGCCATCCAGTAGCCTACTTTCAGGCAAATATTTTAAAATGCCATTTGCTGGGGCGCCTGGCTGGCTCAGCTCGAAGAGCCAGTGACTCTTGATCTCAGGTTCTGATTTTGAGACCCACGCGGGGCATAGAGTTTACTTAAAATAAAATGACATTTATCCAGCTTCCTTCATATGGCTCAATAATATACGTTGTTCCCCAGCCTGGTCTTTCAAAGTTCTCCATTATCTTTCCTGCCCCTACAAACAACAGCAGCTCAGAACTCTCCCTTTGGGGAACAAACATTTACTCAGGTCAACTCATTCATTTTGTAGTGAATATGGTGCTCCTTGCCATACCTAAGTCCTGCATTTGTGCCTGTTTCTTGTGCTGTGTTCTCAACCTACACCATCCCCCAACCCCCTTTTTGGGCCAAGCCCTCCGTCAGCGACAGCTCTCCTTTCTGGATGCTTGTGCCTCAGCCGATATTGCCTTTCTCTGAATTCCCATTACCTTTACAGCCCATGCCTGAGCACCCTGTCCTCTTAATGCTTCATGTGACTCAGTCATTCATTACCTCCTAAAGAGCAGGAACTGTCTCTGACATGTCTTTTGGGTTTTTTACAGCACAGGAGCAATGCTGAGAATAGAGAAAATGTATAACACCTGTTGACTGATGCTCATGTAAATTTCCTTTACTCAGGGAACCTATTAGTGTTGAAACTTTATGTTCTATCAATAATTCAATAATTTCTAGGGTACCTGGGTTGCTCCGTTGGTTAAGTGACTGCCTTCGGCTCAGGTCATGATCCCAGAGTCCCAGGATCAAGTCCTGCATCCGGCTTCCAGCTCCACGGGGAGTCTGCTTCTCCCTCTGAGCTTCTCCCCTCCCATGTTCTCTCTTACTCTTTCTGCCAAATAAATAAATGAAATCTTTAAAAAAAATTAAAAAATAATGATTCAATAATTTCTAATTAATTCTATATATGCTGTCTCTATAATCTTTCTGCAGATTAAGGACAGCCTGAATTTGTAAGTACGGCACAAGGCACCATCATATGCTGTCCCCAAATCCTCCAGCCTTGCAGAACCATCCCTTCAGCATTTATGTTCAGATAGCTTGGCACTTGTCCCACGAGTGATGGGAAACAGAGCATTGCCACCAGTGTTTCCAGTGATTCTAAAAGAGATTACATTTCTCTGAGTCATATCTTATTTCTTGCCTTTGTAGAATTTTCCATTTCATTTCTGTTTCTCTCTTATGATTGATATTTGCTTTCGTCTTATATTAATGTAAATAAGCATAGTTTTTCATTCTTGATTCCCCTAAATACACCTTATACAAAACAGTTCTCTGTAGAAATATTTCATTCAAAAGTTTGTAGAGGGAAAATGTGAGAAGAATATTGCAAAGGGTAGGAGAAAATCTGCAGTTGAATCTTAGTGTGAGATACCTCTCAGCCGTTGCCAACATTCTCACCATTCCCACATCAGGGGCCTTCTTGCTGGCTGACTTTCATCCTCAGTCCTCTGTCCACCCTCCAGCTTGCTTTCCATTTTTCCATTTCTTTCTTCCTTCTCAGACTGCTCCTGGAACTTAAAAATCCCATACCACCTCTCCATCTCTCCACTTTTTTTTCCCCCTAACCTATTCAGATCACCTTCCTCTTCCACAGTGGAGAAAGTCAAAGGTGCTTAACACTGTTCTCTCATGAAAATGAATTCTGTCATTAGCATGAAAATGGTTTTATTTTAATATGTAAATAATAGAACAATCCTTCATAATTTTAAAGGGGAAAATTAATATGTATGTTAAGTCACTTTGCTGATTCTTTCTTCTTTATTTTTTATTATTTTAGATGCCCAGAGCTAGTGGGCAGTTATTTATTTGCAGTGAGATTAGATTGTTGAGTCAAAAATTTTTTTATATGAAACATTTTCCTTAAGCTTCAGTCTTCTTGCAAATCAACCCAGGGGTTTTCTGCAACTTTCTGATACACCAAGTAATGAAAACTTAATTTGACTTATTTATTGCAGTGTGTTATCTGGAAAAGGCTCTTGATAATAGGGTTTGTTTCCTCTTGATCCATCCAAGTCATTAGGGAGATGGATAACTCTTCATCTTAACAATGCTTCATCCTACAGATGTTTCTTTGACTGATTAGAAAGCCTGAAATTTTTTCTTGATGATTAGATGGAGGGGGAAAAAAAGGAAAAGATATTCTCCACTGTTAATCAAGAGACATTGTAGAACACTTGAAGCTTGAGGTTCAGGGTGACAATCTCAGCCACCATATACTTTGGAAAGAACTGAGAAGCCAAATCAAGAGTAGAGGGACTTGATAATGTTTTCAAGAATTAATATCAGCTAGACATTAAGTAGCAGATTCCGGAGCTGGAAGCCAGAATCAAGCTGGAAGAAGTGAGAGAGGTGTAGAGGTTGAAATAGGAAGCAAAACCTCAGTAGTATTTATAGGGCCCAGAACCAGGGTACAAATGTAGGTCCTCACACGTGTCTGAATACTTAAAAGTTGTAATAAATTCCTTGAAAAAACTACTAAATGAAAGATGTTTTATCCTTCTACCTTGACAAATATACCTTCCTAAAAATTTGGAAGGCCATATTGAATTCAAAATTTTCAAACTCCTCAGAGTTCTGTACTGCCATATGGCAGCCTAGAAAGAGAACTGGTCTAGCTCTTGGGTCCCCAGTGCTGTGATTTTCTCCTTACCCCCAGCCAGTTCAAAAGGATGAAAGGACTTGCACTTATGCCTGGGGTCAACCCAGCTTTCATATCCAGACGCCATCCACACCGTTGTAGTCAGCCATTCCTCAGCCTCCTGGGCCTATGGTTCTACAACCAGGTAGTGTGTGACCCAGAAAGACAGGCCCAGTGATGAAGCACACACATTCTGTGAAAGTGGGCTTTAGTCTGTTTGGACAGGTGATTCTGAGGTGCTGTGTACCTGGGGCATGTTATAGAAGGAGTTTGTGTTTCCTTGACTCTGAGCACTCCTTGCCCTATGGGATGAAGTATAGCCTGAGGAAGTCCAGAACAGGAGTACTAGGTCCAGGACTAGGGTCCCTCTTGCCAAAATTTAATGGCAATATTGACAAGAGGATTGCCTACCCCCAACCAAGAGAACTAGGAAAGCCTGATTGAGTCACAGGAACTAAATATGAAGGTGTAAGGCAGAGGTCCCAGGTAAATCAACTGGAAGATTCTTAAACCTCTAGTGTCTACCTAAAGTTTGTTCTATTCACCTGTACTCCAGTTACTTTTTAATATGGATGAGTATCACCACTTTTAGAATCCATCACCCATTCCTTATCCTCTAAAACTCTCTTTCTTGTAAGGTCCTTACAAAGTTCCCCACTGGAATAGTGTCTTTTTCTGTATTTCCTCAAAGGGGTCTTGAGGGACATGTAATGGCAAGAGGTGACCTGCAAGGGGGTGAAGGAATGGTCTAAAAGGAGATAGACATTGGCCAAGTTGACAACCATGAAAGATCTATAAGACATGAAAGCATTCTCTGGAGAGTCTCTGAAATTACTGGGGAGAACTCATAAAAAGTCTGATCTTCCTGTGGTTATACAAAATGGAACCTCAATTGGTGTTAGTTTGCATTAAGGGGAAGGACCCCTTCAAACATCTGGGAACAAAAATACTAAGTTGTTGGCAAAGAGGTAAAATAACAGGAACCCCCAAACCTCATACCCTACTGGTGGGGATATAAACTGGTGTGGCCACTTTGGAAACATCTTTTATTATTTACTAAAGTTGTATGCACAGATTCTCTGTAATGCAGCCATCCCACTTGTATATATCCTGCAGGAATGCACACATATAAGAATGTCATAGTAGTATTACCAGTATGAGTCTTGAACAGGAAACAACCATAGTATCATTCAGCATTAGGTTGGATAAGTAAAGCATGCATAATTATCAATGAAATCATACACAGTAGTGAATATTAATGAATTACTACAACACACAGCGTGGGTATATCTGACAAATATGCTATTGAGTGAAGGATATCAGACACAAAATAACACATTATAAGGGATTACCTTTGGGAAGGAAAGAAGGTATGGCAAGTGGGAGGGATATTAAGAATGATTGGCTGTGCTCTATTTCTTGGTGAGCACATAGGTGTTTCCTGTGTGATAATTCATTAAAATGCAGGTTGAGGGGGTTGGAGGGTAGGGAAGGAAAAAATGAGACAAGATGGGATCAGGAGGGAGATAAACCATAAGAGACTCTTAATCTCACAAAACAAACTAAGGGCTGCTGGGGGGAGGCGGGTATGGAGAGGGTGGTTGGGTTATGGACATTGGGAGGGTATGTGATATGGGGAGGGTATGTGATATGGTGAGTGCTGTGAAGTGTGTAAGCCTGACAATTCACAGAACTGCAATAATATATGGTAATAAAAATATTTTTTTAAATGCAGGTTTATACTTTAAGCCTTTTTCTATGTGTATTATAATTCAGTAAGGAGTTTAAAAATTGGGGAATACAAGGTTATACAAAATAGCATTATTTCATACATGTTCTGTTTTGATCATGAATGTAGCCCGTTTTTCCTCACTTCCATAGTAGTAGAAAGGAATTTGCTCCAAGGAGCAAGAAATGATTCTTATTTTTTCACCCAAATTAGGGTCATATGTTAGAAATGGAAACTGGAAAATAAACACAGCAATCTCTGTTGGCTTTTAAAAGTTAAAATCAAACATAATCAGGAAAATTTGGTAAAAGCCCATTGCAAAAAAGGCTATCTGCTTTCCCCTGGCTCTTTTGTTTTCAGGGTGTTGTCTTTCCTGGTAAATTTGATTTTACTGTTAAAGTTTTCAAACATGAAACTGGATCTCTGGGAAACAGAACAAACAACAAAAAAGCAGGAGGCCCAGTCTGCTTCCTCCTATACCTGCCTCCCAGTAACATGGAATTTGCCAAGGAAAAGCGAACAACTTCAATTTGGATTTGAAACTTACTAAAGGCTCTTCTGAAAAGTCAGGATGGATTTCCTCTCTTTCCCCTATAGAAATGCACCAGCACATTAGGCTTGTCGGACAGAAACCCAAGAATAGAAAATCAAAAGCCATTGTCCCATGGAGCCTGGAAGGAATTCTGAAAGCAGAAAACTGAAACTGGCAATTCTGTTGTCATGGCCAAAGGAAACCCTTTGGAGAGTATCAAGGAAAAGGAGGGGATAGAATTTTAATGGTCCCAGGAGAGCTATAATATATCAAGTTGTGTTTCCCATCCACATCCATGTCTGTTCATGTCAAAGTCCTTTTCCTAAACGTAAGAGTAGAAATAAAAATGGAAAGAGGGGGCGCCTGGGTGGCTCAGTGGGTTAAAGCCTCTGCCTTCGGCTCGGGTCGTGATCCCGGAGTCCTGGGATCGAGCCCCGCATCGGGCTCTCTGCTCGGCGGGGAGCCTGCTTCCTCCTTCTCGCTCTCTGCCTGCCTCTCTGCCTAATTGTGATCTCTGTCTGTCAAATAAATAAAATCTTAAAAAAAAAAAAAAAATGGAAAGAGAAGGCAGCTTTAACAAACTCTGGGATTTGGAGTCATTGTGTAGTTAGTGACTATGAATTTGCTGATGACCAGGCCAACAAATAAATGGGAAGCATTTGAGTGTTCTGGAGTAAAACGTATATATGTTTTCATTGGGTTTTAAACCTTGTTCTGCTGTTCAGTTTTATGACCTTGGTTACTTAATCTTTCTAAACTCTAGATTTCTTCATCTGTAAAATAGATATAATATTAGTACCTACCTGATAGGGCAATTATGAGAATTAGGTCTGTAAGCTCTGTAAGGTACTCAGCTCAGATGCTTGCACATAGCCAATATCCGGTATATATTACCTGTTTGCTAGATCATGGGATATATAGCACATACCATTAGACTTAAAAGCAGAAATTGGACGTGAGTAAGTGTAGGTGGACAGCACTTATGTTACTCTGTAGTCAATCTGTTCATAATACAAGTATTTATTCAACAAAAGGAATATTCTCCTTTAATAAAACACTCAGCAAGCAGCAGCTCTACAATTTCCAGAGACAGGAGCTGCAACATGCAAAGTTTAGGTCAGTAAATCTTTTTGATATTACTTATCTATTTCCTGGGAAAGAGAGGAAAAACTAACAAGAGTGGGTGGCAACGTGTCAGAGTGAGTGGTGGAGTTAGCAAAAGTGTAATGACTAGGAAAGCTGAAATTAATTCTCACAGAGTAATGCAGTGGCCCCTGTTAAGCTATTTGTGGGCCTCAGTGTCACCAAGGAAGAAGAGAAGCAATAGGCTTTACAGGAAAGGGGTAACGGAGAAGCAGGAAAGCTTTCTTTCCTTTGTATCAGATAACTCCTCAAGGGCTTGTATTTTAGGGTATATCAGTAAAGAGATTGGGTGGCAATAGCATTAGAAGGACTTAAAAGGGGGCAAAAGAACTGTTTGTGGTGAAAAAAAGGAGTACTGCACTGCTATATGCAGTTAACGAGTATTAGCAAGTCATAATTTAACTATTAATTATCAAGCATATTTGGGAACAAAAAATAAGATCTATAGGGTGGCCAATCATAAGTTGAAGGTGAAATGTGGTGGTTTTTTTGCCAGGTTTGCATCGAGATAGGTGTCTGGGATGATTTTTTTTTTGAAGATTTTATTTATTTATTTGATAGAACACAAGCAGAGGGAGTGGCAGGCAGAGAGGAAGGAAGAACACTCCCTGCTGAGCAGGGAGCCTGATGTGGGACTCAATCCCAGGACCCTGAGATCACTACATGAGCCAAAAGCAGACACTTAACCAACTGAGCCACCCAGACACCCCTGAGATGATTATAATTACACAGATATCAGGTTCTGAAGTTGAAAATCATATCACTAATCTGAACTAGAACTACTTCCATTCTGCCAAAGAAGCATCCTATAGAATAGCTGTTCTCAAAGCGTGGTCCCTGGACTAGCAGCATCAGCATCCCCTGGGAACTTGAGAGACATGCAAATTCTCAGGTCCCGCTTTTATAATGATTGAATTTACAATTATTTTTTAAATCATATGGGAAATGAAAAAGAGGAGTTACAAAATGAAAAGACAGGAATAGTAGCTTTTATATTTAATTATGTAGTTAGCTTTACTGGAGTTCTTCATTTCCTTGTAAGGCTTCAAGTTCCTTTCATTTACTGAAGGATTTCCTTTAGCATTTCTTGGAGACCCAGTCTAGTAGCAATGAACTTCCTCAGCTTCTGTTTGTCTAAGAATATCTTAGTTTCTCCTACATTTTAAAGGACAGTTTGACAGAGGATTCTTAGTTTGGAGGGTTCTGTTATTTTCTTTTTTTCTTTTCTTTTCTTTTCTTTTTTTTTTCCTTTCAGCACTTCAGCAATACCATCTCCATTCCTTTCTGGCCTCTGTGGTTTCTGGTGAGAAATTTGCTGCATTGAGGACTGCTTGCCTATGAAAAGTCTGTCATGTGGTTTGGAATAGTCTTTGTTTTTGTCTTTCAACAGTTGGATTATAATATGTCTCAGTGTGGTGGTCTTTACATTTGTCCTTCTGTAATTTGTCCAGGTTCTTGAATATGTGGTTTGATATATTTTATTTTCAGTCAATATTTCTTCAAATGTTCTTTCTGCCCCTTCCCTCTCTTCTTCTAGAGTTCCTTTGGTGGTATAAGCAATGGTGTCCCATAAGTCTCTAAAGTTCTGTTTCTTTTTCTTCATTCTTTTTCTTTTTCTACTCCTCACATTGGGAGTTGTTTTGGGGGGGTTGTTCTGTTTGTTTGTTTGTTTGTTTTTAAGCTTTCAGCAATATATTCATTTTTGGATGAAGAAATCTAGGGGAATTTGTGAATTCCTTGTACTATTTTATGGTAACCATCATTTCATGCCACAGAAGACGTAATTTGTGTAGTATCTTATTTCTCCACTATGTGTTCTGTGTAATTTGATTTTCCAGGTGCCTAAAGGTCACTACCTTGTTATGAAATAATTAAGTTTGGTTTTTGTTTGTGTATTCAGATTTTTCATTTTTTAGATTTCACATGTAAATGAAATGTAAATGAAATCATGTAGTATTTGTTGTTCACTGTCTCACTTATTTCTCGTAGCATAATACCCTCTAGGTCCGTCCACATTGGTGTAAATGGCAAGATCTCATTCTTTTCCATGGCTGAGAGGTATTCCACTGTGCATGCATATGAATTGTGTGTGTGTGTGTGTGTGTGTGTGTGTATTCCACCTCTTTTTTATCTTCATCTATCAGTGTACACTTGGGTTGCTTCCATGTCTTAGCTATTGTAAATAATGATGCAATAAGCATTGAGATGCATTTATCTTTCCAAATTGGTGTTTTTGTTTTCTTTGGGTAAATATCAGCAGGAGAATTACTGGATCAGATAGTATTTCTATTTTTATGTTTTTGAGGAAACTCCATACTGTTTCCACAGTAGCTACATCAATTTACATTCCCACCAATGGAGCATAAGGGTTCCTTTTTCTCCACATTCTTACCCACACTTGTTATTTCTTATCTTTTTTATGTTAGCCGTTCTATTAGGTATAAAGTGATATCTCATTGTGATTTTATTTGCATTTCCCTGATGATTAGTGACGCTGAGCATCTTTTCATGTATCTGTTGGCCATCTGTTTGTTATCTTTGGGAAAATGTCTATGTATTCTACCCATTTTTTAATTGGATTGTTTGCGAGTTTTTTTGATGTTGAGTTGTACAAGTTGTCTTTATATTTTGGATATTAACCCCATATCAGATATATCATTTACAAATATCTTCTCCCATTCAGTGGATTGCCTGTTCATTTTGTTGATGGTTCCTTCACTGTGCAAAAATTTTTATTTTGATATAGTTTCATATTTTTTTCTATTTTCCTTGCCTGAGAAAAATGTTTTGCAGTTCATGATAAAAAAAATACTGCTTATGTTTTCTATAATTTTGTTTCAGATCTCATATTTAGGTCTTTAATCCATTTTGAATTTGTTTTTCTGTATGGTGTGAGAAAGTGGTCCAGTTTCATTCTTTTGCATGTGGTTGTTCAGTTTTCCTAATACCATTTATTGATGAGACTGTCTTTTCCCCATTGTATTTCCTTGCCTCCTTTGTCACAGATTAACTGACCATATGTGCATGGGTTCATTTCTGAGCTCTCTATTCTTTTCCATTTATCTATATGTCCATTTTTGTGCCAGTACCATACTGTTTTGATTACTCCAGTTTTGTAGCATATCTTGAAATCTGAATTGTGATATCTTCAGTTTTATTCTTCTTTCTCAAGATTACTTTGACTATTTGAGTCATTTGTGGTTCCACATCAATTTTATTATTGTTTGTTCTATATCTGTGAAAAATGTTGTTGGTATTTTGATAGGGTTTGCAATGAATTTGTAGATTGCTTTGGGTAGTATGAAAAGTTTAACAATATTAATTCTCCCAATCCATGAGCATGGAATTACCTTTCCAGTTATTTGTGTCTTCTTTAACTTCTTACATCAGTGTTTGTAGTTTTCAGAATGTAGCTCTTTCACCTCATTGGTTAAGTTTACTCCTAGGTATTTTATTCTTTTTGGTACAGTTGAATTGTATTCTTAATTTCTCCTTCTGCTACTTTGTTGTTAGTGTGTAGAAACACAACCAATTTCTGTGTATTAATGTTGTGTCCTGGAACTCTACTGAATTCACTTATTATTTCTGATAGTCTTTTGATGGAGTCTTTAAGATTTTCTATGTATAGTATCATGTCATTGGCAAATAGTGACAATTTAACTTCATTCTTACCAATATGGATGTCTTTTATTTCTTTTTCTTATCTGATTGCTGTGGCTAGATTATCAGTACTATATTGAATAAAACTGACAAGAATTGACTTACTTGTCTTGCTTCTGATCTTAGAGGAGAAGCTGTCAGTTTTTTATAAGTATGATGTTAGCTGTTAGTTTTTCATATGCCGATCTTCATTATGTTGAAGTATGTTCCCTCTAAATTCTTGTTGTTGAGAGTTTTTATTATAAACATTAATTGAATTTTGTCAAATGATTTTTCTGCATCTATTGAGATGATCATATGACTTCTATTATTGTTTTATTAACATTATGTGTCATGTTGATTTATGAATATTGAACCATACTTGCTTCCCCAGAATAAATTCCACTTGGTCATGATGAATGATTCTCTTACTGTTTTGTTGAATGTGGTTTGCTAATATTTTGTGGAGGATTTTGCATCAATGTTCATCAGGGATATTGGCCTGTAGTTTCCTTTTTTGTAGTGTCTTTGTCTGGTTTTGGTTTTAAGGTAATGCTAGCCTAATAGAATGTATTTAGAAGCATTCCTTCCTCTTCTATATTTTGGAATAGCTTGAAGAGAACAGATATTAACTCTTCCTTAAATGTTTGGTAAAATTCACCTGTGAATACATCTGGTTCTAGTCTTCTGTGTGTTTGGAGTCTTTTGATTACCAGTAAAATTTCATGATGAGTGATTGTTCAGATTTTCCATTTCTTCTGGATTCAGTTTTGGAAGATTATATGTTTATAGGAATTTATCCTTTTTTTCTTGGCCTTCTAATATGTTGGTATATAATTTTCATAGTATTCTCTTATAGTCTTTTGTTTCTGTGGTGTCAACTGTTACTTCTTTTTTGTTTCTGATTTTATTTATTTAGCTCCTCTCTTTTTTTTTTCTTGGTGAGCCTGGCTAAATGTTTAATTTTCTTTATTTTTTAGAAGAACCAGCTCTTAATTTCATTGATCTTTTCTATTGTTTTTAGTCTCTGTTTCATTTATATCTTTATTACTTCCTTCCTTGTACTCACTGTGGGTTTTGTTTTTTCTTCTTTTTTTAGTTCCTTTAGATATAAGGTTATGTTGTTTATTTGAGATTTTTCTTATTTCTTGGTGTATGCATGTATTGCTCTAAATTTCCCTTTCAGAACTGCTTTTGCTATACCCCAAATATTTAGTCTTATATTTTCATTTTCATTTGTCTCAATGCATTTCTTTATTTCTTTTTTTATTTCTTTGTTGACCCATTCATTATGTAGTAGCATGTTGTTTAACCTTCACAAGTTTGTAGTGTTTTTTCTTATGATTGATTTCTGGTTTCATACTGTTGTCACTGGAAAAGATACTTGATATTTCAGGTTTCTTAAATATATTGAGATTTGTTTTGTGACCTAACAGGTCATCTATCTGTGGGAGTGTTTCATGGGCACTTGAAAAGAATGTGTATTCTGTTGTTTTTGTATGGAATGGTCTATATGTATCTATCATATCCATCTGTCAAATGTATCATGCATAACACTGCTTATTGATTTTCTGCCTAATCTATCCATTGATGTAAGTGGAGAGTTAAAGTCCTCTAATATTATATTACTGTCATTTTCTTCCTTAATATTTGTTAATATTTATTATATATATTTTTAGGTACTCTGATGTTGGGTGCATAGTTATTAACAATCCTCTTGTTGGATTGATCCTTATATCATTATGCAATACCTTTCTTGGTCTCTTGCTACAATCTTTGTCTTAAAGTACTCTTTTTCTGATATAAATACTGCCATGCTGGCTTTTTTTTTTTTTTTTTTCCACTTCCATTCGCATGCACTATCTTTTTCCATCCCTTCACTTTCAGTCTGTATGTGTCTTTAGGTCTAAAGGGAGTATCTTGTAGGAAGCATACTGATGGACCTTTCTATTCAGTCACCTGATGTCTTTGGATTGGGGCACTTAGACCATTTACATTTAAAGTAATTATTGATAGATACTATTTATTGCCATTTTGTTAATTGTTTGTTATTGTTCCTTTAAGCTTCTCTTGCTCTCTTTCATTGTAATTGATAACTTTCTGTAGTGTTATGTTCAGCTTTCTCTTTATTTTTTGTGTATATGTTATGGGTTTTAGGTTTGGGGTTATCATGAGGCTTATATATAATATCCTAAGAATAGCAGTCTATATTTAGTTGATGATCATTTTAGTTTGAGCACATTCTAAAAGAACTTCTGTTTTACTTCCCCTTGCATATTTTACATATTATGATCATAGTTTACATCTTTTTATTCATAATTTTTTTATGTCTAATTATGGCCTTTTCCTTTTCACTTAAAGAAGTCTGTTTAATGTTTCTTGTAAGGCTGGCTTAGTAGTAATTGATTCCTTTGTTTGTTTGTTTGGTAAACTCTATCTCTTCTTCAATTCTGAATGATAACTTTGCCTGGTAAAGTAATCATGGTTGTAGGTTTTTTCTTTTCTCATTTTTTCTTTTTTTTCTTCTGGGATTTTATTTAAATTCACGTTAGTTAACATACAGTGTAGTATTGGTTTCAGCAGTAGAATTTAGTGCTTTGTCACTTACATATAACACCTAGTGCTCATCACAAGAAGTGCCTTCCTTCCTTAATGCCCATCACCCATTTAGACCATCTTCTCACCCACCTACCCTCCAGCAACCCTCAGTTCATTCTTGATAGTAAAGAGTCTTTTATGGTTTGTTTCCCTCTCTATCTTTATCTTATTTTATTTTTCGTTTGTTTCCCTATGTTCATCTGTTTTGTTTTTTTTAATTCCACATATGAGTGAAATCATATGGCATTTGACTTTCTCTGACAGAATTATTTCACTTAGCATAAACACTCTAATTCCATCCCTGTTATTGCAAATGGGAAAATGGGAAGATTTCATTCTTTTTGATGGCTGAGTAATAGTCCACTGTGTGTGTGTGTGTGTGTGTGTGTGTGTGTGTGTGTGTACACACATTATTTTCTTCATCTGTTCATCCACAATGAACATTTGGGCTCTTTCCATTACCTGGATATTATTGATAGTGATGCTATAAACATTAGGATGCACATGCCCCTTTCAATCACTACAATCTTATCCTTTCAATAAATACCTAGTAGTATTGTTGGGTCATAGGGTAGTTCTATTTTTAAATTTTTGAGGAACCTCCATATTGTTTTCCAGAGTGGCTGCCCCAGTTTGCATTCCTACCAACAGGGGAAGGGTTCCCCTTTCTCCACACGTTATCAACATCTGTTGTTTCCTGAGTTGTTAATTTTAGCCATTCTTGTAGGTGTGAGATAGTATTTAACTGTGGTTTTTGATTTGTACTTCTGTGATGATGAGTGATGTTGAGCATTTTTTCATGTTTGTTAGCCATTTGTATGTCTTCTTTGGAAAAATGTCTGTTCATGTCTTCTACCCATTTCTTAACTAGATTATTTGTCCCCTAGGTGTTTGTTGAGTTTGATAAGTTTTTTACAGAATTTAGATAATAGCTCCTTATCCAGTATTATCATTTGCAAATATCCTCTTCTATTCCAAAGGCTGCCTTTTCCCTTCACTGTGCAAAAGCTTTTTATTTTGAAGAAGTTCCAATTGTTCATTTTTGCTTTTGTTTCCTCTGCCTCCAGCAACATGTCTAGTAACAAATAGTTATGGCTGAGGTCAAAGAGGTTGTTGCCTGTGTTCTCCTCTAGGATTTGGATGGTTTCCTGTCTCACATTTAGGTCTTTCGTGAGTTTGAGCCCCACATTGGTTGTAGAGATTACTAAAAAAAAAATTTTTTTTAATACCTTTTTTTTTTAACCAATCAAGTAAAGTTAATAGCATAGATATGAATTTAATGCCATTATATTACCCATAAAGTATGGAGATTTTCTCTGTCCCTTTCTAGTCTTCATTTGTCTTCGAGACTCTTTATGTTTCCTATTCTGAATGACAGCCTTGCTGGATAAAGTACTCTTGGTTGTGTATTTTTCTCATTCAGCATGTTGAGTATATCATGCCACTCTCTTCTGGCCTGCCAAATTTTTGTAGACAGGTATCCTGTTAATCTGATGTGTCTCTCCTCATAGGGTAAGGACATTTTGTTCCTAGTTGCTTTTAGAATTCTCTCTTTATCTTTGTATTTTGCAATTTCACTATGATATTTCTTGGTGTCAACCTTTTTATTGTTGATTTTGAAGGGAGTTCTCTGTTCTTCTTACACTTGGGTACCTTTTTCCTTCCCCAAATTAAAGACGTTCTCAGTTATAATTTATTTTTTTTAATTTTATTTATTTATTTGATAGACAGAGTGATCACAAGTAGTCAGAGAGGGAGGCAGAGAGAGAGGGGGAAGCAGGCTCCCCGCTGAGCAAAGAGCCTGATGTGGGGCTCGATCCCAGGAACCTGAGACCATGACCCGAGCTGAAGGCAGAGGTTTAACCCACTGAACCACCCAGGAATGCCATTCTCAGTTATAATTTATTCAAAATAAATCTTTTCCTCCTTTTCCCCACTCTTCTTCTTCTGGGACTCCTATGACATGGATATTATTGCACTTTATGAAATTGCTGAGTTCCCTAATCCATATTCATGATCTAATAGTTTTCTTTCTCTCTTTTTTTCAGCTTCATTATTTTCCATAATTTTATCTCCTGAATCCTGTTTGTTCCTGTTTCTTGCATCCTCATAGTGATTACATCAAGTCAGTTTTGCATCTCAGTTATAGCACTTTTAATTTGGTCTGACTAGTTCATCCTGAACCTGTAAGTCCCTTTCCTTCCCTAGGTTAAGGAAGCTTTCAGCACTTATTTCTTCAAATAAATTTCTGTCCCTTTCTCTCTTTTCTCCTTCTGAGACCCCCTATAATGCAAATGTTTCTTTTCTTGTTGTTGTCCAAGAGGTCTCTTAACCTATCCTAAGTTAAATTTCTTTTTCTTTTTGCTCTTCAGTTTGAGTGCTTCCCAGTACCCTGTCTTCCAGATCACTGATTCATTCTTCTGCATCCATTAGTCTATTGATTCCTTCTAATGTATTTTTTTAAATTTACTTATTTGACAGAGAGCGGAAGAGCACAAGCAGGCAGTGCAGCAGAGGGAGGAGAAGCAGGCTCCCCACTGAGCAGGGAGCCCAATGTGGGGCTCGATCCCAGGACCTTGGGATCATGACCCAAGCTGAAGGCAGTTGCTTAACCAACTGAGCCACCCAGGTGCCCCTCTAACGTATTTTTTTTTTTTTAATTTCATTTATTGTGTTCTTCAACTCTGACTGGTTCTTGTTTATATTTTCTATCTCTTTAGTGAAGTTGAGTTCTTTCATCTTCTCTCCAGTCTGGTGAACATCTTTACAATCATTGCTTTAAACTCTTTGTAGTCTTTGTTGCTTATCTCCATTCTTTTTTTTTTCCCTCAAATTTTGTTTTATTCTTTCATTTGGTGCATATTTTTATTTTCCCCACTTTGCTTGACTTTCTGTGTTTGTTTTTATGAATTAAGTGGAACAGTAACTTCTTCTAAACTTGAAACAATAGTCTTATGTATGGCTATCCCTTGTGAAGGCTGTGTGTGCATGGTTACTTTCTCTGGCTGGCTGGAATTGTGGGTGGCATGAGTTATAGGACACTCTGACCTGGAGCTGCCCTGGTGGGATGGCTAGAGCTGAAGTGTGTGTCAGCCAGGGCAATCCTGTGACTCTCCATGCAGAAGATGTCCTGGCAAGACAGCCAAAGTACGTATAAGCTGGGAGTTTTCAGGGCTCTATGTGCAGAGGGGATCAGGAAGGACTGCTGAAGTTGAAGTGGGTATAATCTGGATATTCTGGGACTCTCTACACCGATGATGTCCTTGCAGGTGGCTGGAGGCAAGGTAGGTCACAGGCTGGGGGGTTCCGGGGGTTCTGAGCAGGGATCACCCTGGCAGGACAATTGTAGTTGAAGTGGGCATAATCTGGGGCAATTATAGGGCTCTTGGCACAGAGGATGCCCTGGAAGGACATGCAGGTTGGAATGTCCTGGGGTTCTCCACAAAGAGGGGAGAAGGACGGGACAGCTGAAGCTGAGGAAGGAGCAAGCAAGATGCTCAGTACAGAGAGTCTCCTCGTGGGGTGTCTGGAACCAAAGAAGGCATGGGCCAGAGGTTCCCAATGCACTCTGGGTAGGGGACATCCTGGTAGGGTGTGGCTAATAGCCAAAGCAGGCATCAGCTGGGAAGTCCTGAAGCACTCTTCACTAGAGGTGCTCTAGCAAGCCATTTGGAGCCAAAGTGGTACAGGAACTAGAATGTTCCAGGACACTTCGGTTTGCGTCAATTTAGCATGGCAGCTGGAGCTGTAGTGAGTGCTGACCGTGGGTTTCTTAGTGTACAGCACTTTGAGACTGCGTTGGTGGAATGTCTGGGGCTGGTATGTTCTAGAGGCCTAGGACTTACTGATGTGGTATGCCAGTTAGAGTGCTCAGATTCTGCTCAAGTCCAAGCCATCAAGATGGAGAGCGAACAAAAATCATGGTACTTGCCAGCCCTTCTGACTCAGAGTTCCAGGAGTTCCTCCACTGTTTGGCAAGATTCTAGGGCTAGTTAATTTATATTCTAGTTATTCTTTAGAATTGAGGCTTTTTTCCCCCTGTGCTCCAGGGCAGACAAATCTGCTTAGGGTTCATTAGTACTCTCCCTCCCCACTGCAGTTCATTGCACTGGGGGAGGGTGGGTGGGTGGGTAATTTCTCTTTGTTACAGTGTCCATTTTTCTTGCCTTTATCTTTTGTTGTGCAAAATCTGTTCAGTCAGCCTTCAGTTCTTCTTTAGGAGGAATTTCTCTGTAAATAGGTATAGATATGGTGTGTCAATGGAGATGAGTTCAGGATCTACCTAAGTTGCTGGAACTCTCCTAGTCTGGGAGATTTAAATTGACTTATCTTCAAGTTTGCTGATTCTTTTTTCTGCCTGCTCAGATCTGCTGTTGAAACCCTCTAGTGACATATTGGTAATTACACTTCTCAGATCATGGATTTTTGGATGGTTCCTATTTATAATTTCTGTCTCTTCAGTGATAATTTCTATTTATTTGTACATTGCTCCCCTGGATTCCAATAACTCTTTGTGGCTCCCTTTAGTTTTTTGAATACATTTAAAACAGTTGCCTTAAATTCTTTGTCTATCAAGAGTACTGTCTCTGCTTCCACAGGGACCTATCTCCTTTTGAGCAAATCCTATCTGTGACTCTAGATTGACCTGTCTCTCCAGATTTCAAGGTGTCAGTTTTCCTTGTGTCCTCAGTTCTTTGCAAACTTGTTGGTTTTCAGTTTGCTGACACTTTTTCGTTGTTTGTAAGCCTGAATATGATGACTTCTAAGCAATTTGCATGTTGGAGCTAAAACTAAAATTTCTTCCCATTCCATTTTGTTCCTTTTCATTCCCTTCATTTTTCATTCCTGTTTTCTTTTCCCTGTCTTCCTTTTGGTAACTTGAAAATATTTTGATATTTTGATATAACGATTTTGAGTAAATCTATCTGTAGTACATTTTTTTAATTTCTTGCTCAAGTTATTCAACTATATATACTAACTAGTTTCCTAGTTTCTGTGTTTGATGCTTTGACATCTTGAGGCTTTGTTGATTCTGGATGGACTACCCTCTCAAAGGCTTGCTAATTCTTAAATAAAGCAAATGATTCACCTGCAAATGTGCCTTTTATATGCAAGCTAATCAATCCAGAGCCAAACCTTCCATTACCTCCTTTATCTAACTCTTATACTTCTATAGTCCAGGCTTAGACTTCTTTGCCTTGCTTTTCTCACAGAAGCCATGATAAAGGCTTTTGCCCACATTTTCCGCTCATTTTCTCTGCCTCCTGACCAACCGTGGGTATTTCCCATGTGGCTCTGCATGATGCTCCAAGCCTGTTTCTAGGGATCTGTAAGTATAAAAACTTCTTTCACAACAGTTATGTTCATGCCTATGTATGTGTTTTACTATACCTGATTAAAACAAATCCTGGGTACCTTTAAAGTAACAGTCTGCTAGTGTTGACATTTACCAATTAGAACAGAGAATCCCTATCTCCTTTTACATTCCTTTAACTGTTCCCATTTATATAATATGTCTCAAGTATTTCCTCTACATACATTAAAAACTGCCCAGACATTACTGTAATTTTGATTTTAACCATCAAATATCATTTAGAAAACAATAGGAAAATTACACATATATTTACTCTTCCTATTTTACTTTCATCTTCTCTGGTATGGCAAGAGTGCTTCTATTATCATTTCCTTTCTGTTTAGAGAACTTCCTTTAGCCACTCTTCGTTCAGCATTTGAGAAGCATTATATCACTTCCTTCTTTTCCCCATGATGTTTAATAAGAACTTGCAATCATTCTAATAGTTTTTCTATAAAGGTAGAAGTCATTTCTTGAAGATTAACTGTGATGTATTTTGATCTGTGATTTTTTGGGTATATCCTATTTTGGATTTGCTCAGCTTCTTGAATCTCCAGTTTTATGTCTTTTGCCAGTTTGGGAAGTTTTCATCCAATGTTTCTTTGAGTACTTTTTTGAATTTCACCTTCTTTCTTTGCTTCTTCTGGGACTCCTATGACAAAAAAAAGTTTGATCGTATGCTATAATCAGACACAGGTCTGAGGCTCAGTTCGTCTTTTCTTTCTTTTCTTCTTCTTTTTTTTTTTTTGTATTTTATTTCTGTTGTTAACATAGGGAAATTTCTGATATTTCTAATATTGTTCTACCTTATGTTCACTGATTCTTTCATTCTCTTTATCCTGCTTTTGAGCCCATCCACTGTGTTTTTTGCTTTACTTATATTTTTCAATTTTAGAATTCTTATTTTGTTATATTTAGTATCTTTTCTTTCTTTGGTAAGACTTTCTTTTTTTTTCATTTGCTTCAATAATATTCACAATTGCTCACTAAAACATTTTTATAATAACAGCTTTAGAAATCTTTGGAAGATAATTCTAACATTCCAGTCATCTTGTTTACATATATTGGTTGGGTGTTTTGTTTTCCTAATTCAAGTTTAAGTATCCTGATTCTTTGTTTGATAGACCAGTAATGTTTCAATGGAAATCTGTATATTTTAATTTTATGATATTTTAGGTATTTTAAAGCCTTACATTTTAGCTGGCTCCCTCTATAAAATTCTGGCAAGAAAAGAGGGGAAAGGTGATCCCGCTGCATTACTGCCAGGTGGGGTAGAAGTCTAGGTTCCCCACTTGGCTTCTATTGACACAAAGATGTGGGAATCTTCTAATTACTGCTGGCAAGGGATGGGAACTTATACTCCCTGAACAGTCTTCACTGATGTCACTCTGGATGATAAAGTTAAGAGCCTCATTTCTGCTCCCCACTTGCCCTCCACTTATATCACAGGGGAATAGGTTTTGGTGAAAATACTCACTCTCTAGTAGGCTGCCTCTAACATTATCCCTGTGTGCAAGAAAGGAGAGCTTCCTTCCTTCTGTATGAAAATGGAACTCCAGTCTCCCCACAGTGTTTTTCACTAACACTATGGGGCTTAGGGGGCCTTCATACCATATACTGGGGATGAAAATCCCAGCTTTGTATTTAGCTTATTCTGATGCTACCCCACAGTTGGGTTCTTTGGGAACCCCTCATTATAGCACAGCAAGGGATAGAAGTCTGGGTTCCTTACTCTGCCTTCATGGGCAAGGATGAGAGTGGGTCTCTGCCATATTTTCTGTGCTATTTGGCTAGAGTAGAGAAATTTTTACCTAATAGTTTTTGGTCTTTTTAAAAAAAGATTTATTTTATTTTAGAGAGAGAATGAACAGGGGTAAGGATAGAGGGAGAAAGAGAGTCTGAAGCAGACTGTACACTGAGCCTGAAGGGGGATCGATCTTAGGACACTCAAGATCTTGACCTGAGCCCAAAACAAGAGTTGGATGCTTTGACCTGAGCCCAAAACAAGAGCTGGATGCTTAACCAACATGTGCCCCAAATAAGTTTTGGTTTTGCTAGGCTTTCCCTTTTCCTGTTTTTTTTGTATTTTTGTTTTTGTTTTTGTTTCGTTTGGCTAGAGAGAGCAGGCTTTCTTTGGAGTCTTCATGTCTACACTCATTGGTGTTTCCGAGTTGCCAGCTACATGATCTCCAAGTCTATAATATATAAGGCAAAAAGGAAATCCATGAAACTTGCCTCTGTTTCATTCCTTTGGTCCCAAAGTCTCTGGCTGGTCTGCCTCTTCTCTTCACATCTCAGAGTCTTCTTACAATTGATTTTATATACAAAGTCAAGAGTTTTTAGTTGTACTTTGTAGGAAGAATAGGAGAAAGTTTATCTATTCCCTCTTCCCCAAAGAAGAAGTTATAATCTCATTTTTTTACATATAAATCACTGTAACTTTGACATCTAATTTTTATAAGTAGACAATATGGACATAACTTTAGTTTTTTCCAGGTGGACATCTAGTTATATAAAATCCATTTTTGAAAAGTGTATTTCCTAACTTGATTCAAGGTAATACTTTTAAATACTTAACAATCCCTATATTTGTATGTATTTCTGGACTTTCTCTTTGTTTTCACTTGGCTACCTATGCATGTATCTATATCATACTCTTTTAATATTTGGAAATTATAGTATTTATAACACATTTTATCTAGTAGAGATAGCCTACTTAATTTTTTTCTATATGCAAATTTACAGTCAACCTCACTAGTTCTAGAAAAACATCTGTTGCTTTCTTGGCATTTATTAATTTAGGGAGATAAGAGTGAGATATTTTGATGATGAATCATTTTTTTCTTTTACTATCTTAAAAAATATGTTTTCTTACTATAACTTGTTTCCTCAAATGGCATTTTGTTTAAACCATAATCTATTCAAATTCTGTGCCCCAGGATGAACTATTTTGCTTTTCCATTTTTGTTCACTCCGAGGAGAGGATTGACCTTACAGGCATGTCTTTAGAACTTTGGGCCTATTTCTCTATAGAGAAATTTTCTGTAAGAAAGTGTGTTTATTCTTAATTAAAAATCAAAGTTTGTTTTTTAAAGTAAATGTTTATTTTTCCCATTAAGTTATGAAAGTTTTTTTCTATTGGAAAGCTTAACTTAACTTTTTAAAGTTTACTTTGGAATCTTAGGTATTTGTCATTTAAGGAGCTATTAATCAACTGAGAAGGAACTTTTGAAGACAGGAATTGTCTCTTACTGACTTTTCCCTCTGGAGTCTGGCACAGCACCTAGAAATTCCACAAATATTTAAGAGTTTGAATTGAATACTAATAATTCAACAAATTATATGATGAATTCATGCAGGCAGTAAATATTAACAGAGATGAAACAGCGAAAAATGGTTTCAAGCAGTGGTTTTTATGGTAAAATATTGTACCAACAAGGTGGAATTTAAGCTCTGCTTTAAAGAGTGAGTTAAATTTATAGAGGCAAAGATGAAAAGGAAGATAATAATTTCATTTGGATATAGTGTGAATGTAGGTACTGACACAGACAAGCAAGCACCAGGCATTTTGAAACCATCTGTAGTTAGGAATAGAGGGTTTATGAAGACAAATAGTTGAAAATAAAGCTGAAAATGCATTTTGCAGCTGACTAGGGAATTGTACTTTATTCTGTGTGCAAAAGTGATCCATTGTATGCTGTTAGTAAAAGCTTCTTTAATGTGTAAGCATTACTGGAGCTTTATTCTTGTGTGACTAGAAGTACTTCATTCTATGACATTTGGTATTTAACATTTGAGACCAGCTTTTATTTCATTACACTGCTAGTATTTTTAAACAAAAAATGCACTTTGTTAGTCTTATTGGATCTTATTATGAATAATATCCTACAGAAATAAAATAACAAAAAACCCTTTATTGTTACAAAATATTAATAGCCTATCCTTATAATAAAAACATACAAAACCTTAAAGGTAGGACAAAATCAGTTCAATATCATGTCCTAATGGTGATGTGTTATTAGATGTAATAACTTTTTAAACTCTTTGAGAATTAATCTCTTTATCCTATTTTAAATAGATTTCAAAATAAAGACAGTATACATTGGTGGTTAAAATCTTGAACTCTTCCTCTGCCTGCCTGAATCTAAACCTTATCTTTGTAACAGACATATAAAGTTGAACAAATTATTTAAAATCTTTAAGGAACAATTTACTCATTTAAGAAAATTAAGTTAGTAACTGTATTTGTTTTGGATAACAGTTATTGCAGATGTATTAGCTTAAATAGCATTTTTTTTCAAATGTTTTATTGTGGCAAAATATGTAAAACTGACCATCTTAACCATTTCCAAGTTTACAGTAAAGTGTTATTAAATTTATTCATGGCATAATATAACCATTACTACCACCCATCTCTATAAATTATTTAATCTTATAAAGCAAACTCTGTATCATTAGATAATAACTTCCCATTCCTTCAGCACCTGGCAAACACTGTTCTACTTTCTGTCTCTATAATTTTGACTACTCTAAGTACCTCATATAAGTGTTACCATACAGTATTTGTCTTTTTGAGACTGGCTTGTTTCACTTAGTGTGATGTCCACAAGATTCACCCATATTGTATCATATTGCAGAATTTTCTCCCTTTTTAAGGCTGAATAATATTCCATTGTGTGTGGATATACCACAGTTCGCTTATCCATTGATCAATTGATAAATTCTTGGGTCGCTTCCACATTTAGCTATTATAAATAATGTTATGAATGTGGGTGTACAAATAATTATTTGAGAAACCTGCTTTTAATTCTTTGTGATATATATCTAGAAGTGGATTTGTTGGATCTTTTGATAATTTTGTTTTTAATTTTGTGGGGGAACTACCATACTGTTTTCCATAGCAACTATACACTTTTACATTCTTATCAGTAATATAAAAGGTTTCCAATTTCATTACATCCTTGCCAACACTTATTATTTTGTTCTTTTGATAGTAGCCATTTTAATGGATCTGAAGTATCAAACTGTGGTTTTGATTTGGACTTCCTGAATGATTAGCGATACTGAGTGTCTTCTCGTGTGCTTATTGGCTATTTGTATATCTTTTTTAGAAAAGTGTTTACTCCAGTACATTATCTAATTTTTCATTGGTTAGTCTATTTTTTGTTGTTGAGTTTAGAAGTTTTCTATATATTCTAGATATCAATTCTTTTTATCAGATATAGGATCCTCAGACATTTGTCTCATTCTGTGGGTTGTACTCTGGCACGGTGTCTTTTGAAGCATTATTTTTAAAAATTTTCATGAAGTCCAATTTGTATATATTTTTTGTCACCTGTGACTGTGGTGCCATATCCAAGAAATCTTTGCCAATTCTAATGTGGTAAAAAGTCTTTGTCTAAGACTAGATCTTATTTTTTTTTAAGAGTGAAAGCAATGATTTTTAATTTTAAGAATTAAGTTGCATGTTTCAACTAAACATCTGCACTTTAAAAAATCATTTTTCCTGTTTCACAATATTAAAAAAATAGAAGCATGTCCATTTGAATGTTTTAAATTTATTTTTATTTTATTTTTCAAATTAAAATTCATTTAATTAACAGATAGTATACTATTAGTTTCAGAAGTAGAGTTCAGTGTTTCATAAGTCTTATATAATACCCAGTACTCATTACCTTACGTGCCCTCCTTGGCAGGATGGGGTAACTGGGTGATGAACATTAAGGAGTAAATCTTCTTATTAGAGTTTATTATCTTTGGCCTTAAAGTTAGGTCTTTGATCCATTTTGAGTTAAGTTTTATACATGGTTTTAGGGAAGGGTCCAACTTAGTTCTTTTATATATGGTTATCTAGTTTTCTCAGCACCATTTGTTGAAAAGACTATCCTTTCCCCATTGAACAGTCTTGGCACCCTTATCAAAATCATTTTACTTTAGGTGAGGGTTTACTTCTGGGTTCTCTATTCTATTCTATTGGTCTTTATGTTTGTTCTCTATGCCACTATCATACTGTTTTGATTGCTATAGTTTTTTTAAAGATTTTATTTATTTATTTGACAGACAGAGATTACAAGTAGGCAGAGAGGCAGGCAGAGAGAGAGAAGGAAGCAGGATCCCTGCTAAGCAGAGAGCCCGATGTGGGGCTCGATCCCTGGACCCTGAGATCATGACCTGAGCCGAAGGCAGAGGCTTTAACCCACTGAGCCAACCAGGCGCCCCTGATTGCTATAGTTTGTAGTTGGTTTTGAAATCAGTAAGGATGAGTCTTTCAGTTTTGTTCATTTTCAAGATTGTTTTAGTTATTTAGCCTTTTAAGATTTTGTATGGCTTACAGGCTGCATCTTCCTATTTCTATAAAAAATAAGAAAAAGTCATTGGGATTTTGATAGGGATTGCATTGAATATGTAGATCACTTTGAGTAGCATTAACATTTTAACAATATTGAGTTTTCTAATCCATGAACATGGGGTGTGTTTCCATTTATTTATGTCTTCTTTAATTACTTCCAGGAATGCTTGGAAGTTTTCATTGTACAAGTCTTGCATGTCGTTAGCTAACTCCAAAGCATTTTATTCTTTCTGAAGTTATGGTAACTAGGATTGTTTTTGTAAATTCCATCCCAAATATTTCATTGATAGTATATAGAAATGCAACTTATTTTTGTGTATTGGCTTTATATCCTGCTACTTTGCTAAATTCATCTATTAATGTTAACTCATTTTTTGTGGAATCTAGAGTTGTTTTTTTTTTTTTAGATTTTTTTATTTATTCATTTGACAGAGATCACAAGTAGGAAGAGAGAGAGGAGGAAGCAGGCTCCCCCCTGAGCAGAGAGCCCGATGCGGGGCTCAATTCTAGGACCCTGGGATCATGACCTGAGCCGAAGGCAGAGGCTTTAACCCACTGAGCCACCCAGGCGCCCCATCTATAGAGTTTTCTAAATATAAGATCGTATCTGTGAACAGATATAAATTTAATTCTTCCTTTCCAATTTGGATGCCTTTTTTTTTTCCTTGTCTCGTTGCTCTGGGTAGAACTTCCAGTACTATGTGGACTAATGTGGTTAAAGAAGGGACCTTGTCTTATTCCTTATCTTAGAGGAAAAGCTTTCGATCTTTCACCATTGACTGTGATATTCACTGAGTTTTTCATATATGTCTTTTATTGTAGTTTCCTTTTAATGTAGTTTCCTTCTGTTTCCTTTTAATGTAGTTTCCTTCTGTACCTCATTATTTAGTATTTTTATTATGAAAGGGTGTTGAATTTTGTCAAATGCTTTTTTTTTTGCATCAGTTGAAATGATCATATCAGGGGTTTTTTCGTCATTCTGTTAATAGGGTATATTACATTGATTTTTATATATTAAACTGTACTTGCATTTCAGGAATAAATCTCACTTGGTGATGGTGTATAATAATCTTAATATGCTGCTGAATTCAGCTTGGTAATATATAACTCTATTTTTGCATAAATACTCATTAAGGATATTGGTCTGTAGTTTTCTTTTTTGTATGTGTCTTCATCTGGCTTTTGTATCAGTATAATACAGGCTTCATTGAATGAGTTAAGAAATATGTCCTCTTCTTCAACTTTTTGGAATAGTTTGAGAAGAATTAGTATTAATTTTAAATGTTCTGTAGAGTTCACCAGTGAAGCCATCAGACCTAAGGCTTTTCTTGGAGGATTTTTCGTTATTGATTCAGTCTCCTTCCTAGTTGTAGATCTATTTAGATTTTCTGTTCTTTGTGATGTAGTCTTGCTAGGTTTTCTGTTTCTAAGAATTTGTCCATTTCTTCTTGGTGATCTGATATACTGGCATACAATTATTCATAGTGCTCTCTTATAATCCAATTTATTTCTACAATATCAATAGTAATGTATTCACTAACATTTCTGATTTTAGTCATTTAAATTTTCTGTCCTTTATTTTAGTCCATCTAAAGGTTAGCCAATTTTGGCAATGTTCTTAAAGAAACAACTTTTATTTATATTTTTCTATTCCTTTTATTCTCTATTTCCTTTACATCTGTTCTAGTGTTTATTATTTCCTTCCTTCTGCTAACTTTGGGTTATTTTTCCTTTTTCTCCCTAGTTCCTTACATTGTAAATTTAGGTTGTTTATTTGAGATATTTCTTAATTTTTAATGTGTTTATAAATGTAAGTTTCCCCTTTAGTACCACCTTCACTTTATCCCATAAGTTTTGGTATGCTTTGTTTTCATTTTCATTTGTCTAATTTTTTTTCATTCTTTGTTTACTTATTTAAAATTTATATTGAGTTGTAGCTGACTTATAGTATTATATTTAACTTGTACAGCAAAATGATTTGATGTTTGTATACACTATGAAATGAACACAATTGGTCTAATCACCATCTATCACCATGCAAAATTTATAAAGTTTTTCTTATGAGAAGATATTTAAGATTTAGTCTCTTGGCAACTTTCCAATATACACTACAGTATTATTGACTATAGTCAATGCATTGTGTCCCAGGAATTATTTCTTTAAATGTTTATTTTAATCACCCAGTGCTCATCTTGAAAAATGCTCTCCTTAATCCCCAGCACCTATTTCAGCAATCACCCCACCCATCTCCCATCTGGTAACCTATCAGCTTGTTCCCTGGATTTGAAAGTGTTTTGTGGTTTGTCCTTCTCTCTCTGTCTTTTCCTTTACTCATTTGTTTTGTTTCTTAAGCCACATATGAGTGAAATTGTATGGTATTAGTCTTTCTTGACTGACTTATTTCACTTAGCATCATACCCTCTAGTTCCATCCACCTCATTGCAAGTGGCAATATTGCATTCTTTTTTATGGTTTAATTATATAATTATATATATGCACACCACATCTCTTTTTAAAAAAAAAAAAGATTTTATTTGTTTATTCATGAGAGAGAGAAAGAGGCAGAGACAGAGGGAGAAGCAGGCTCCCCACTAAGCAGGTAGCCCAATGCTGAACTCAGTTCCAGGACCCTGGGATCATGACCTGAGCCAAAGGCAGATGCTTAACCAACTGAACCACCCAGCCATCCCAAGACACTACATCTTCTTTATCCATTCATCAATTGAGTGTCTGAGGGGCTTCTATATTTCAGCTACTGTAAGTAGCTGCTATAAATTTAAGAGAGCATGTATCCTTTTAAATTAGTGTCTTTGTACTTTTGGGTGAATACCCAGTAGTGTAATTGCTGAATCATAAGGCAGTTCTATTCTTAACTTTTTGAGGAACCTCCATACTGTTTTCCAGAGTGGCTGCACCAGTTTGACTTCCCACTGACAGTGAAAGAGCTTTCCTTTTTTTCCACATCCTCACCAACACCTGTTGTTTCTTGTGTTGTTGATTTTAGCCATTCTGACAGGTGTGAGATGATACCTCTTATAGTTTTTTTGATTTGCATTTCCCTGATGATAAGTGATAATGAGCATCTTCTCATGTGTCTGTTGGTCATCTGTATGTCTTCTTTGGAGACATATTTTTTTCATGTCTTCTGCCCATTCTTAAATTGGATTATTTGCTTTTTGGGTGTTGAGTTTTATAAGTTCTTTATAGATTTTTGATACTACCCCTTTATCAGGTATATCATTTGCAAATATCTTCTCCCATTCCCTAGGTTACTTTTTAGTTTTGTTAATTTTTTCCTTCACTGTGAAGAAGCTTTTATTTTGATGTAGTTCCTATAGTTTATTTTTGCTTTTGTTTCCCTTGTCTCAGGAGACATATCTGGAAAAAAAAAAAAGTTAGTATGGGTGATGTCAGAGAAGTTACTGTCTGTGTTATCCTCTAGGCTTTGGATGGTTTCCTGTCTCACATTGAGGTCTTTCTATTTTAAATTTATTTTTGTGGATGGTATAAAAAAGGGGTCCAGTTTCATTATTTTACATATTGCTGTCCAGTTTTCCCAGTACCATTTGTTTAAGAGAGTGTCTTTTTCCATTGGATATTCTTTCCTGCTTTATCAAAGATTAATTGACTATATAAGTGTGGGTTTATTTCTGGGTTTTCTATTCTGCTCCATTGATCTATTTTTGTGCCAATACCATACCTATTACAGCTTTGTAATATAACTTGAAGTCCAGAATTGTGATGCTTCCAGCTTTGTTTCCTTTTTTCAGATTGCTTTGTCTATTCAGGTTTTTTTGTGGTTCCATTCAAATCTTAGGACTATCTGCTCTAGTTCTGTGAGAAATGCTGTTGGTATTTTGATAAGAACTGTATTATATATGTAGATTTCTTTGGGTAGTATAGAAATGTTAACTATATTTATTCTTGCAATCCATGAGCATGGAATTTCTTTACATGTCTTTGTGTTGCCTTCAATTCCCCTTCATCAGTGTTCTATTGTTTTCAGAGTACAGGTCATTCACCTATTTGACTAGGTTTATTCCCAGGTATCTCATTATTTTTGGTGCAATTATAAATGAGGTTGTTTTCTTAATTTCTCTTTCTGCTGTTTCATTACTGGTGTATAGAAATACAACAGATTTCTGTACACTGATTTTATATCCTGCAACTTTACTGAATTTATTTATCAGTTCTAGCAGTTTTTTTGATGGAATCTTTCAGGTTTTCTATATATATATTATCATATCATTTGTAAATACTGAGAGTTTTACTTCTTCCATACCAGTTTGAATGCCTTTTATTTCTTCTTATTTGTTTGCCATGGCTCAGACTTCTAGTACCATGTTGAATAAAAGTGGTGAGAGTAGATATCTTGTATTGCTCTTAACCTTAGGAGAAGGGCTCTTGGTTTTTCCCCCATTAAGGATTATGTTAGCTGTGGGGTTCTCATATATGGACTTTATTATGTTGATATATGTTCCCACTAAACCTAGTTTTTTGAAGGCTTTTATCATGAACGGATGTTATACTTTGTCAAATGCTTTTCCTGAGTCTACTGAAATGATCTTATAATTCTCCTTTTCTTATTTATGTGATGTATCACATTGATTGATTTGTGGATATTTAGCCACACTTGCAACCCAGGAAAAAATCCCACTTGATTGTGATGAATGATTCTTTAAATGTATTGTTGGATTCATTTTGGTAGTATTTTATTGAGGATTTTTGCATCTGTTTTCTTTAGAGATATTGGCCTGTAGTTCTCTTTTTTTTGGTAATATCTTTATCTGGTTTTGGTATCAGGGTAATGCTGGTCTCATCAAATGAATTTGGAAGTTTTCCTTCCTTGTCTGTTTTTTGAATAGTTTGAGAAGAAGAAGTATTAACTCTCTTAAATGTTTGGTAGAATTTGCCAATGAAGCCATGTGGTCCTAGACTTTTGTTTATAGGGAGTTTTTTGATTACTGATTCAATTTCTTTGCTGGTTGTTAGTCTGTTCAAATTTTCTATTTCTTCTTGTTTCAAGTTTTGTAGGTTATATGTTTCTAGGAATTTATCCATTTCTTCTAAGTTGTCCAATTTGTTGATATACATTTTTATAATATTCTCTTAAAATCATTTGTATTTATGTAGTATTTGTTATTTTTCCTCTCTCATTTGTGATTTTGTTTGTTTGGGTCCATTCTCTTTTATTCTTGCTAAGTCTGGCTAGAGGTTTATCAACTTTATTGCTTTTTTTTTCTTTTCAAAGAAGTAGTTTCTGGTTTCATTGATCTGTTCTATTATTTTTATAGTTTCTATGTTATTTGTTTCTGCTCTAATCTTTATTATTTCTTTCCTTCTGCTTGTTTTAAGTTTTATTTATTGTTCTTTTTCTAGTTCCTTTAGGATAAGATTAGATTGTTGAGATTTTTCTTGCTTCTTGAGGTTGACCTATACTGCTTTGTATTCCCTCTTAAAATCACTTTTGCTCATCAACAGATGAATGGATAAAGAAGATGTGGTATATATACACAATGGAATACTATGCAGCCATCAAAAGAAATGAAATCTTGCCATTTGCGACGACGTGGATGGAACTAGAGGGTATCATGCTTAGTGAAATAAGTCAATCAAAGAAAGACAACTATCATATGATCTCCCTGATATGAGGAAGTGGAGATGCAACATGGGGGGTTAAGGGGGTAGGAGAAGAATAAATGAAACAAGATGGGATTGGGAGGGAGACAAACCATAAGTGACTCTTAATCTCACAAAACAAACTGAGGGTTGCTGGGGGGAGGGGGGTGTTGGGGAAGGGGGGTGGGGTTATGGACATTGGGGAGGGTTTGTGCTATGGTGAATGCTGTGAAGTGTGTAAACCTGGCGATTCACAGACCTGTACCCCTGGGGATAAAATTATATTATATGTTTATAAAAAATTAAAAAACTAAAAAAAATTTTTAAAAAAACCACTTTTGCTACATCCCAAAGGTTTTGGACTATTCTGTTGTCATTTTCATTTATTTCCATATACTTTTTTATTTCTTATTTTATTTCCTGGTTTTCTCATTCATTGTTCAGCAGCATGTTATTTAACTTCTCTGTATCTGAGATCTTTCCAGATTTTTCCTTGTGGATGACTTCTAGTTTCATAACATTGTGGTCAGAAAAGATGCATGGCAGCGCTTTGATTTTGAATTTGCCAAGGATTGTTTTGCAGGCTAATATATGATCTCTTCTGAAGAATGTTCCATATGCACTTGAAGAGAATGTGTAGTCTGCTCTTTTAGGATGGAATGTTCTAAATATATCTGTTAAATTCATCTGGTCCTGTGTGTCATTCAAAGCCATTGTTTCTTTACTGATACTCTGTTTAGATGTTGCAAATTGGGTGTTAATATCTCCTACTATTATTATATCATTTTTAGTTAATTCCTTTATGTTTGTTATTAACATATTTATGTGTTTGGGTGCTCCCATGTTGGATCCATAAATATTTACAATTGTTATTTCTTCTTGTTGGATTGTCCCCTTTAATATTATATGGTGTCCTTTATTGTCTTTTGTTATAGACTTTATTTTAAAGTCTATTTTGCCTAAGTATTGCTACTATGACTTTCTTTTGACATCCATTTGTGTGATGAATGTTTCTCCATTCCCTCCCTTTCAATCTGCAGGTTGTCTTCAGGTCTAAAATGAATCTCTTGTAAGCAGCATATAGATGAGTCTTGTTTTTTTATCCATTCTGTCACCCTATGTCTTTTGATTGGTTTGTTTAGTCCATTTACATTTAAAGTAGTTATTGATAGACGTGTTTTTATTACCATTTTATTACTAGTTTTGTGGTTGTTTTTGAATATTTTCTCTGATCCTGACTTGTCTTGCTGTCTTTCATGGTTTATTAGTTTCCTTTAGTGGTACCTTTAGATATCTTTCTCTTTATTCTTTGTATATCTATTAGTGGTTTTTGATTGTAGTTACCATTATGTTTGTATATAACATCTTTTGAATACAGTGTCTGTATTAAGTTGATGTTCATTTAAGTTGGAAACCATTTTTTACTGCTCTTCTCCCCACATTTTGGGTATATGGTGTCATATTTTACATTCTTTTATTTTTGTGAATTCCTTTTTTCTTTTTTACACCAAAATGTTCATTTTTACTGCTTTTGTGTTTCCTTCTTTCATACTGTCATTTTTGGCCTTCCTTTTCCATTCAGAGTCCCCTTTAATATTTCTTGCAGGGGTAGTTTTGTGGTCATGAACTCCTTTTGTTGTTGTTTGGGAAAATTTATCTCACCTTCTATTCTGAATGATAGCCTTGCTGGGTAGAGTATTCTTGGCTACAGGTTTTTCCAGTTATTCCAGCACTTTGAATATATCAGGCCACTTCTCATTGCTGTGGTTTTGTAGTATATCTGAAATATGGGATTATGATATTTCCAGTTTTCTTCTACATTCTTAAGGTGCTTTGGCTATTCAGGCTTTTTTTTTTTTTTTTTGGTGGTTTTGTAAAATTTTAGCACTATTTGTTCTAGTTTTGTGAAAATACTACTGATAATTTTCATAGGGATTGCATTGAATCTGTACATTGCTTTGTGTAGTATGAATATTTTAACAGTATTAATTCTTCCAGTCCGTAAGCATGACATATTTTTTTACATTTATTTGTGTCATCTTCAATTTCCTTTATCAATGCCTTATAGTTTTCAAAGTATAGGTCTCTCACCTCCTTGATAAAATATATTCTTAAGTATTTTATTCTTTTTGTTAACAATTGTAAATAGCATCATTTTCTTAATTTATTTTTTTTGTACTTCATTATTACTGTTTAGAAATATAACACATTTCTGTGTATTTATTATATTAATTTTTATCCTGAAACTACTGAATTCATTTATTAGTTCTATCAATTTTTGGTAGGGTCATCAGGGTCTTCTATATATAGTATCATGTCATCCGCAATTAGTGAGTTTTATTTTTTCTTTCCAGTTTGGATGCCTGTTATTTGCTTTTCTTGTCTGATTGGTGAAGCTAGAACTTCTAGTGTTATGTTTCTTTTCTTGTTCCTTATATTAGAGGAAAAGCTTTCAGTTTTTCACCATTGAGCGTCATCTTAGTTGTGGGTTTGCTGTATATAGTCTTTATTATGTTGAACTTTGCTCCCCCTAAACCCCCTTTATTGAGAGTTTTTATCAACATTAAATTTGTCAGATGTTTATTCTGCATTTATTGAGATGATGGTATGGTTTTTAACATTCATTTTGTCAATGTGATATACAACATTCATTGATTTATGGATATTAGACCACCCTTGCATCCCTGAGATAAAACCCACTTGATTGAAGTGATTGACCCTTTTATTTTCATTATTGAATTAGGTCTGCTAATATTTTGTGGAGGAATTTTACATTTATATTCCTCAGGGATACTGGCTATATTTCTTTTTCTTTTTCTTTCTTTCTTTTTCTTTTTTTTTTTTTTTTTGGATAATGTTTTTGCCTGGTTTTGTATCAACACAATGCTGGACACATAGAATGATATTGCAAGTTCTCCTTTCTCTTCTATTTTTTTTTTTTTTGGAAGAATTTGAGAAGAATGCATACTAACTCTTCTATAAACAGAAAGATCTGTTTTGGTTTTTTTTTTTGTCTTTTAAATGTGTGTGTTTGAGGCACCTGGTTGGCTCAGTTAGAAGAAAATCTGACTCTTGATCTTGGGGTAATGACTTCAAGCCCCTCATTGGGTGTACAGATTACTGAAAAAAATAAGCTTAAAAAATAAATAAAAATAAACCTTTTTGTTTACCAATCCAGTAAAGTTAATAGGGTAGATATGAATTTAGTGCCATTGTATTACCCATAAAGTCACTGTTTCTGGAGATTTTCTCTGTTCCTTTCTAATCTTTAATACTTTTGGTCTTTCCACTCAAAGAGTCACCTTTAATATTTCTTAGAGGGCTGGTTTAGTTGTCATGAGCTGATTTAGTTTTTGTTTGTCTTGGAAACTTTTATGTCTTCTTCTATTCTAAATGACAGCCTTGCTGGATAAAGTATTCTTGAATACATGATGCCACTCTCTTCTGGCTTGTCAGGTTTCTGTGGAAAGATCAGCTGCTAACCAGATTTGTTTTCCCTTGTATGTTAAGGATTTCTTTTTCTTTGCTGTTTTCAGGATTCTTATTTGTATTTTGCAAATTTTACTATGATATGTCTTGGTGTTGACTAGCTTTTATTGATTTTGAGGGGAATTCTCCGTACCTCCTGGAATTTGGATGTCTATTTCTTTCCCCAGATTAGGGATGTTTTCAGCTACATTTTCCTCAGATAAACCTTCTGCCCCTTTCCCCCCCTCTTTTTCTTTTGGGACTCTATGATTCAAATGTTATTATGCTTTATGGAGTCACTGAGATTGAGCACTGGATGTTGCAAGTAAATGTGGAATTACTAAATTCTACTCTTGAATCCAATATTACACTATATGTTAACTAACTAGAATTTAAATAAAAACTTGGGAAAAAATAAAGTTAATAAAGTTAATCTTGCTATCCCTGCAAGAGAAAGATCAATCATTCATTAGTACAATTATGCTAACACCTTTATTAGTATGGTTCCCACAATACCAACCACTGCAGTTTTATATCTTTCTTAACATTGGCAGGCAGTTCAACTTTTGTCCTCAGTTGAATTAACTCCAAAGTTATTCCATAATCTAGACTGAAACACATTCACTTTTACTTTTTAACTCAAATTTTTCCCAGTCATATAGTAAGCTCAAATGATACACTAAAGATATCATAATAATACAAGACCAATAACATAAAAAGTCTCAAAATTGCATAATATTGATTCCATTTTATTGTTTTATTCCTATGGAGAAATGAAATTGAAAAAATCATGTTCCTATTCGCTATATAAGTTAAAGGCACAGCCCAAATTCTTCAATACACACACACACACACACATACACACACACAAAAAAAACCAAAAAACCAAAACAAAAACAAAAACAAAAACTAAAAGACCGTATTTCTTTCTTCGTAAATACTTTTCTTACACAGTGTTAAGTAGCAGCTTAAATCAGTTTCCTGGATACTTTAAGGGGTCCATTCAGCTACTTTAGCATGAGTAGAGTAACTACTCAGAAATAAAGGTAAGTTATTTGGGGGAGTCAGAAAATTAAAGAAATAGGGTGCCTGGGTGGTTCAGTGGGTTAAGCCTCTACCTTCAGCTCAGGTCATGGTCTCAGGGTCCTGCGATCAAGCCCCACATTGAGCTCTGCTCAGCAGGGAGCCTGCTTCCCTGTCTCCCTCTGCCTGCCTCTCTGCCTACTTGTGATCTCTCTCTGTCAAATAAATAAATAAAAAAATTTTTAAAAAAATTGAAGAAATAATATCTGAATATTTTCCAAATTTGATGAATATTCTACACCTATAAATACAATAAACTCAGTGTATCCCAAGCAAAAGAAACACAAAGAAAAAAACAGCAGGGCTCATTATAATCTAGCTGCTAAAAATCCATGATAAAAGGAAAACCTTAAAGGTAGCCAAAGAAAACATTACATTTAGAGGGATAAAGACAAGAATGACAGAAGACTTCTCTTCAGAGGGTAGGCAGGCCAGAAGACAATAGAACAAAATGTTCAAAATGTTGAAATATAAAGAAAAAAATGTCAAGTTGTAACTCTAGCAAAAAGGAGGAAAGTTTAGGATATACCTACACCAACTGACTTATATCTTACTAGAGAACTCTAGAAACATCTTGAAGGAAAAAAATTAAAAACCTTAATATAAATAAATTGAAGTCTCTTTGACTGAAAACATAATATCTCTAGTGATAGATGTACAGATCCCTTGAAAATCCATGTTTGGGGATGAGAAACCTTCCCTATGTCATCAAATAAGACTATGCAATGTGATACAGCTAATAAAAAAGTTAATGTCATATTCCTTTTGCCAACAAATGCTTAATACCCAGTTCATTAATGGTTATTTACTGGACTCTGTTCACTGGAATAGCCATAACACATTTGTATCAATTTTCTGAAGGACATTGAAAAACAGAAGTGTGTCCAGAGGAAAGTCATCAGGATAGTAATGGGACAGGAAACCATTTCAATCAAGGAATACTGAAACAATTGGGAATATTTAGCCTGGAAAAGCCTCAGAATGAGCATAATACTCCTAAATATTTAATATATAATCACATAGAAATGGGGAGAGATTTATGCTTTGCTGTTTCATAGAAGGCCATTGAGAATAAGAAAGACATTTTAAGAGACAGTTTAGAGGTGCCTGTCAATAGAATGATGAAATGAAATTGGATATGCCTCACAAGAAGCATTCAAATAGAGATAAATGAAGGATAATTGGTCAGAGATGATAAAGAGGTATCATGTGCCTTGGTGAAATATTTAACTAGATGCCCTCTAAAGTTTCTTCCAATAGTTATGATTCTGTAAGCCCAAGACTTAGATGTTAATTTTTACCCTAGAAGAAACCATATATTTTAATGAGAAAAAAAATCAGTCTCTTTTTGACATTTATACAAAATAATTTTATTTCCAATGTACGTAATATATAGATTCTGCTCCTTCTACCCATGCTTTAACATACTGACCCCTCATTATATAGTAGTCAGCTGGACCCCTGCATAGTAGTAAGAGATCTTGTAATAAGTAATAAGACTCATAGTTCCTGCTTTTGTTGCATTAATGTAAATATTGTATCAACATTTCCAAGTAGAAGTAAATATTAAAATCCTATTTTTAAATAACCTCTTATTAAGAAAAATATGTTCTTTATTCTTCTGTGAACTGACATATGTGGAAAATTGTAATACCACCTTCACTTCTGGGCAGTAATATAGTGAAAACGGAGTGATGCCAAAATAGTAGGAATTACCCCACGGAAAATTCTGACACCTTCTATCTTACAATATATTCAGTATCATGGCTAGTAGTAAACTAATGTGTTCCTAGTTATAAGATAAAATAGATAAGTGAGGTTGAGTTATTGATTAATGATTTGACCTTAATGAAAGAAATACTGGCTATCCCTGTAGACAGTGGTTTCTTAGTAATTCTGTGAATCATTGTACATTTGATTGAGTAGCATTAAGACAGGAAGTCTTGTCCCTCTTTTTTTTATATAATGCTGTTCCATCTAAAACAAATTTTTTTTTTAATCTGTGTAGAACTTGGGTTAAAACCTCCAAGGAGGGGCAACTGGGTGGCTGAGTCAGTTAGGCATCTAACTCTTGATTTCAGCTGGGGTCATGATCTCAGCATTGTGAGATCAAGCCCCAAGGTGGACTCCGTGCTCTGTGCAGAGTCTCCTTGAGGATTTTCTCTCTCCCTCTTCCTCTGCCCCTCCCCCTGCTCATGCTCTAAATAAACAAATACATGCATGCATACATACAGATATATATAAAACAGTTTTTTAAAAAAGCCTTCAAGAAAATGTGAATGTTTAAATGAATTTTGTTTATGTTGTTTAGATAAAGGTTTTCTAAGTGTTAAGCAAGTTGCTATATTTTAATTGTTTGCATTATTCTTATACCTGGAAAAATAAATGAGCTTTTCTCTATCAGGCAAGGAAAAGGTTGTGCTGAAATCAAATGTAAATTCAGAATTCTGATTTTATCAGAACATGTCGACCTCATTGTGTCTGCATGAATATATATTCGCTAATCTGTCAATTTCACAATCTCTGGAAACTGGCACTAAAACCTGTTATCTTGACCATGGACTGAGTCTTTTTTTTTTTTTTAATCTTTTTAGCTGAGCAATAATGCATATTGTTTATGGTGTACTACTACCTGTTTCCCAAAATTTGATCTACCTTTTTCCTATAGAAATAAATTTAAACTGGGCCCATGGTCATCTACCTGTAGACTATATTTCCTGGGTTCACTTGCTGTTAGATGTAGCAAGTAAGTAAGTTCTGTAGGGCTGGTTTCTCACTGATGAATTGTTTAAGCAGGTAGTTTTTTCATCCTTGGCACTTAGGACATAAAGTGTAGACAGGGCTTCATGGAAATAACATTTGTGTCTTTTTACTTGCTAGATCCCAGAATATGTGTCTAATCTCTTTTAAGCCAGTGTTGTGATTCTCTACTATGTTCAATTCCCCCAGAGAACATTTTAAGTTTCAGCATATGAAAGAAAGTGATATATGCTACTTCCATGTTACTTCCATGTTACTTGCTTTAAGAAGAAAAATCACTTGCCCTCCACATCCCAGGGGTTGGGACAGGAACAGGGAAGTGCCCTAATTCCCCAAAACTGATGAGATCAATATTCTTAGGGGTTGTGAAACAATAAAATAGAAGATCTGAATAATAACCTGGGTCTCTGAACAACCATGTGGAACAGTCACTCCAATAGCAAGGATCTTTGAGGGACATGTGTGGATAATTACAATTAATGGGCATTTGTGTATCCATTTCTCTCCAGCAATAGAGGTAAGTAAGGGCTTCATCTGGCATAAGGGCTAGTGACTATCACAGAAGATGTAGACACTGTTCTCCTGTTTGGTCAGCTACAACTCTCTGCTCATGCTGAATGGTCACCTGAACACAGTTGTAGTAGTTTTCTTCGGTAGAGTAAAATTTGATATCAGGACTCGTGTAAATGACTAAAATGCTAAGGTGCAGCTGTTCTTCATTCATTCATTTGCAGAATCCAGAGCAGTGGGGAAAAGTGGCTTTTAAAACAATTTGACCTCTAAATATATTTTCCTAGAGCCCATAACAGTTTATTTCAGCAGCAGTGAATGGCGGTAGGGAGAAGAGGAGTTGGCTCATGAAGGAAGAATATTTTATCACTGACATCGTTTAGAATGGCTGGTGCATTGTGATAATAAAAGCAGACAGACTTTTAATCGGTTTTATTATTGGTTTTTAGTTATCTACAATCAATTATCTTCTCACTGCATATACCAGGGAGCTCCGGTCCCAGTAGCCCACCCTTTGTATGCCACTCACTTATCTGAATATCACTGGATTCTTCACGACTGTTTTTCAGAATAGCTCAAACCCCTGGAAAGATGAAGTTAACTTTTAGTGGCATTTGATAAAACAAACTAAAACAAGCTAATAAACTGTTCTCTGCAAATACCTCACAGACATTTCCGGTGTCACACCAGTATCCCCTTAGCTATTGTCTTAGAATGTTCAGGTTGCCATGTCGAAGTAGCTTAGACTGGGTTGCTTAAACAACAAAAATTTATTCTCACAATTCTGGAAGCTGGAAGTCCAAGATTAGTGTACCAGCATGGTCCGGGTGCTGGTCAGATTTCTCTTCCTGCCTTACAGATAGTGATCTTGTCGCCATATCCTCACATGGCAGAGAAAAAGAGGGTTTTTTGGGGGGAGGGGGAGGGACTGAGTGAAATAGATAAAAGGGATTAAGAATACACTTATCATGATAAGCACTGAATAATATATAGAATTGTTGAATCACTGTAATATACACCTGATACTAATACTCCATGTAAATTATTTTCCAGAAGAAAAAAAAAAGAGAGAGGGAGAACTATCTGATGACTTTCTTATAAGGATGCTAATCTCATCTTAAAAACTTCACCCTCATGACCATCTAACCCTAATTATCTCTAAAGGCTCCACCTCCAAATACCATCCCATTGGGGGTTAGGCCTTCAACATGTGAATTTAGGGGGGATGGACACAATTCAGTTCATAAAAGCCATTTAGTATTTTCATGCATGCCCGTCCAAATTCCAACTTCCCTTTATTTCCCTAGCCCCAGGATAGTCATTGCTTTCTGCAGTTATTTCTGTATTGATTTTTGTTCTCTAACCCCCTATATTAAACTATCTTTGTCAAAATAACTTGTACAGTTTCTGTTTTCCTAAGTGACTTTAATTGGTAAAGCATTAAAATTTTGAATCAAAAATTTTAAGTCATTCAAAAGATAGGCTTTTTCTTAATGCTTAAAAGAAGTTAGGAAAGATGTATTATCTCCCACAAATATATATTTAATAACTTTTGCCATGCAGAAAGCTTTAATGAAAAAAATGTTGAAGTCAGAAATCAGGGACTCTAAATAGAAGATCCATTTTTATTCATTGGTCAATATTAGGCATATCAATTAATTCTGAAGCCCTCATGAGAATAAAATCCCTGCCTCCTTCACAGACTTGGGATGCAGTTCACATAGATACTAAATAGATACTAAATTGTTTTATAAACTATAATTCATTTTTAAATAAGTTATTCATTATTTGTTAATAATTATACCTCTAAGAATTAAGAATTCTCAGCTTAAATATCAAAGATTATTTTCTTTTAAAGCTTTACCTTCATTTTATGTAAATAACTTACTTTTGCAAGCTCTTTGGCCATAACAAAACTGTATTGACCTATATTAGTATTCTCTTTCTTACCTGTAGAGATGACTCTGTTAAATCACCATCAGTAAGATTTGGGCTTCTGTGTATTTCTTAGTGGTAGGTGATTAGTTGCTTTGAGCCACTGAAGCACAGCAAATCAATTCTGATTAAACACTTGACTAGAGAAATAAAGGATGTTAAAGTGAGGTTATTGGCTCTGATTTATTTTTCTTCTTGTCGATATTTTTTGTAATTTTTCTATCATTTCTGAGCATATAATATTAGATTGTTAAATCCTATAAATGACTACTTCAATGTTCTCTCTTTCTAAAAATAAGGACTTCTGTGAGTCATACTTACAATTGCAGAAGAAAGCCAATGGTCCTGGAATTGAAAATAGAAAAATAAACAGTGGGCATTATCACATGGATGCCTCACCAGCCCAGACCCAGCATGTTGTGAGAATAGCTCGTTATTCTTCCAACCAGAAAGAGCCAAGTAAAAGCTATTTTTGTCTCCCAATCATTCACATGGTAAATTTGAAATCAGTCCTTCTCCGGAAACTCTAGCTGCAGGCAGTTGCCAAACTCAATTATTTTTCACTTTTTCATGTCTACCATATGTACTTCTCTCTTCATCCTTTCATCTCACTTCCCAATTCCTGCCTTCCTGATGCCTGACTGCCACAGTGAATTTCTTCAACTCCTAGCTTGCCTCCGCACTTACCGTGTTCTAACACAATTCGTCCTCTACTGCCAAAGTGGTTTACTTGTATTCCTAGGTCCTTAAGAAAAAGCTTGGTCAAATTTTCATTAATAATCTCCACCCCAAGAAGTTCTCTTCAGAAAGAGAAGGTAGGGAAAGCAGTGCCTTCAGATTCAACAGAGACAGTTAGTAATGTGACCTTATATAAGATGTACCTTCATCTGTAGAACCAGCCTCAATGCAATGTGGGAACCAGACTCCACCAAATAGGTCACCTCCCTGCATCCACCAATGACCAGGCAGAATAAATAGAAACTTACACAAGTTGGAGCTTCATGGTTCCCAATGATTCAGTTACTATTTCTAGGAAGTCCGTCCTTTGTACCTGAGACTTCAGGTTTCAGAATTAGACTAAGGTACACTCCAAAGATCAGGAGTTCAGGTTAATTGTATTCCAACACATGACTTTGATTCTTTAGTTTACAAGCTTCAACAATACTGTGGGAGTGGGTTTTGTAAACACCACGATCTCAGGAACTTCTAAAAATTAGCTTTGTGACTACGATTAAAAGAAAGACAGTTTTCTTTTAGAAGCCGAATAAAATAGCTATGTACATGTTGGAAAACATGAATGACCACCACTACCTAATCTGTGGGTATCACATATATAGATAATCAAACAATAAAAAATAGACACAAGAATCTTATTTTTAATCATTGCACTTGTATTTTTTAAGAGGGAAGGAAATGCTAATTCCAAATGTTTATCAAGGTATACCTTGTTCATATCTAATTGTTACTGCATTTTTTTCAAGTTTTTATTTAAATTCCAGCTAACATACAATATAATACTGCTTTCAAGTGTAGAATTTAGTGATTCAGCTCTTACATACTGCATTTTAAAAATACACAAATAAAACAAAGGGCACAATGAATGAATGTATGGCCAAGGTAAAAACCTATTTTGTGTTTGATTTCTTAAAACAGTTTTTGGGGAAAAATACCCCAGAATGTTATGGTTGTTAAACATGTGTTATACAACTTTGTTATTCTGTAGTGTAAAATATGTGCTCTTTGGGAGTTTTAAAAAGAAAGGGAAAAAGGCAGGGAGGGAGGGAGGGAGGAAGGAAAGAAAAAGAAAGGAGGGGGGGGAGGATGCAGGCAGGAAGGAAGGAAGGAGCTGTGTGACCATTTAGTTAAGAAGTAAAGGAAACAGTCAACAAAACAAAGAGGCAACCCACGGAATGGGAGAAGATATTTGCAAATGACATTACAGACAAAAGCTTGATATCCAGGATCTATAAAGAACTCCTCAAACTCAACACACACAAAACAGATAATCATATAAAAAAATTGGGCAGAAGATATGAACAAACACTTCTCCAATGAAGACATACAAATGGCTATCAGACACATGAAAAAATGTTCATCATCACTAGCCATCGGGGAGATTCAAATTAAAACCACATTGAGATACCACCTTACACCAGTTAGAATGGCCAAAATTAGCAAGACAGGAAACAACGTGTTGGAGAGGATGTGGAGAAACGGGAACCCTCTTACACTGTTGGTGGGAATGCAAGTTGGTGCAGCCACTTTGGAGAACACTGTGGAGATTCCTCAAGAAATTAAAAATAGAGCTTCCCTATGACCCTGCCATTGCACTACTTGGTATTTACCCCAAAGATACAGATGTAGTGAAAAGAAGGGCCATCTGTACCCCAATGTTTATAGCAGCAATGGCCATGGTTGCCAAACTGTGGAAAGAACCAAGATGCCCTTCAATGGACAAATGGATAAGGAAGATGTGGTCCATATACACTATGGAGTATTATGCCTCCATCAGAAAGGATGAATACCCAACTTTTGTATCAACATGGACGGGACTGGAAGAGATTATGCTGAGTGAAATAAGTCAAGCAGAAAGAGTCAATTATCATATGGTTTCACTTATTTGTGAACATAACAAATAGCATGGAGGACAAGGCGAGATGGAGAGGAGAAGGGAGTTGAGGGAAATTGGAAGGGGAGATGAACCATGAGAGACTATGGACTCTGAAAAACAATCTGAGGGTTTTGAAGGGGCAGGGAGTGGGAGGTAGGGGGAACCAGGTGGTGGGTATTAGAGAGGGCACGGATTGCATGGAGCACTGGGTGTGGTGCAAAAACAATGAATACTGTTACGCTGAAAAGAAATAAAAAATTTAAAAAAATAAAATAAAATAAAAATGTAAAGCATGTTTAAAAAAATCTTTAAGAAAAAAAAATAAAAACTATTTTATAGAAATCTGTAAAAAAAAAAAAAAAAGAAGTAAAGAAAATGCAAACAACAGATCTTTCCCAAAACTCAGATTCTATTACCTTATGATTCTAACACATCTTTCTACATTTCCATATATCTCCCTTTAATTTCCTTTTCCTGACTTTTTCCAACTTCTTTAAGATCTATTATATGTTACTTTTGGCTAAAAAGTAGAACTTCCTAAGTTGGAAGCTTCTTCTTAATTGAATTTAAAATTGTATCAATTTCTTTTTAAAATGCTTACAGCATGCATCTTTATTAAAATCTTATTAAGAAAATATTTAAGTTATTATTTTTTCAGTTGTGTCATATATTAAAACTGAGTTCAGAGAATTTATCAAATAAGATTTCTCTTTTTTTGTATTTAAGCAGATTCATATGTTGGGGACTTTCTGATTGGGTTATCCTATTCTATTTAATTTTTATTCAAAGCTTTGGAATTAATTAAAATAATTAAAATGCTACTAATAGTAGGAAATTTGGAACTCCTGAAGGCTTTGGGCAATCACTTACTTAGTTCTAAAGTTTTTGATAAATCTCTTAGAAAACCAAATGCTTTTGAGTCACCACTTTTTTTGGTACAAAGTATAACTATAAATAAAACTTCAGTAATTCTGTTTTTTTCCCCTTTGTGTTTAACTGAAAGAATTGAAGCAACTCCTCCTTATGAAAATAAACAAATTTTCTAAATTTTACAAAACTTTTGGCAATCTTGCTACCCTTCTCTCCTCCACTCATGGGCCCTTTGAGTGAGTGGGTTGGCCCCATTCTCCATGATTATAGCTGATTGACTATTGGAAGAGATAGATATCTGACCCAAAGTGAGCCTGTCCATAGGGTGAGCCCGCAACTAAGACATGTGCATCCTGGCTCAAAATAATAGTGAGATTGGCCACATTTTTCACTGAGAGGACTGAGCTAAGACACAAGGACATAAATTTCTAATTGGAAAGCTTAAGCTGAGGTATATCATGGAGCTGAGGTACATCAATGATAACACTGGGGTCTATAAGCCTACTAACTTTTGATACTGGGTTAACATGAACTATTCCTTATCACTCTTATATTAAAACTCCCTTGGAAACCAGTGAGAAAAGCCTTTGGTAAACTTAAGTAAAGACAAATAATAGACAATTCTATGCATGTCACAATTCATAATTTGAATTTGGGAACACATTATTGATACTTTCTCAATTATAAATGCTTAGATCTTCCAAATAACTATATTAGATATGAGTTGGCCCAGTGTCTAGCACAAGGTAGATTCTCAATCAGTATTTTTGAATGACCCAATTAATGACTAAATAAACTATTATCCAACAATATTTGCCATGAATAATAATGGTTCCATATTGTAGAATAATTTCTGCATAGTCCAAAACCTTTACAGGCCATTTTCACTATGTCTCATATAATTTTTTTTTACATCTCTTAGTATGGTCTACATCCTTGCAAAATGTCTGTGTAGCAGTATCATTAGACTCGCCAGGAATATAATTAGCAATGTAGAATCTTAGGCCTCATTTCAGCTTGACTGAGTCAAAAATCTGCATTTTAACATCTCCAGTGATTTCTACATACACTAAAATGTGATAAGGATTGCTGTAGAATATGGTGGCTACTTCACTAGTTCAGTGGTTCTCGTCTCTGGATACAACAGAAGCCCTAAAATCCTTTACAGAATACTGATGACCAAGTCCACCTCATACCAATTAAGTTAAACTCAGACCCACCAAGTTAGGTAATGACAATTCAAGCCCTACATTGCATGGGGACTGTACTACTAAACCATTGATGCATGGTGGCATTGTATATATATAATTATTATATACTTATCTCTATCTTTATATCATCCCCATTGGTATAAATGAAGAAGGGAGAAGTAAATTAAAGGAGGGATGACCCTAATGAGGGAAATCCTTCTGGAAAAACTAATAGCTTGGGTTGTGATTTAAAGATAAAAGGTAAGGTTTGGTTAAAGTAGAAATAATACTTTGGAGCAGACCAGATCAATGGCAATATAATGAGTTACAGTAAAGAAAGAGAAATTGCAAAAAGGTAAAGCAATTGATGTAAGTTGGGTAGTTACTATTTATAAAACAACAAACAGAAACCAGAGATTAAGATTCAATATTTAAAAAAAAAAATAAAGCCAAGGGGCCTTGGGTGGCTCGGTTGGTTGAGTGTTCAACTCATGATTTTGGATGAGGTCATGATCTCAGAGTCCTGGGATCCTGCCCTGTATTGAGCTCTGTGTTCAGCAGTAAGCCTGCTTAGGATTTCTCTCCCTCCCCTACCCCACCCCACCCCACCACTTGTGCATGTGCACTCGCTCACTCTCAAATACATAAATAAATCTTTTTTAAAAAAGAAAGAAAGCCAAGTAGTAACTACATTATAGATCAGTTGGGAGTTTTCCTGTACTTAGACTAAGTTAAATGATTTGTAGATGACTTTGATCACTTAAAAAATACTTTTCTTTACCCTGGTTTTATAAAAGAAAAAAAAATCATTATGCAACATTGGGATGGAGAACAAAGTAGAAAAAAGGAAACATAAAGTATTTTATTATTCCATAATTCAGAGAATTATATTTAACATTTTATTGTACATCCTTCTAGGAACCTATCTCTGTGTGTATCATATTTCCTTGCTCTTGGACACTTTTATTTTAAGTCATATTACTGATTTAGTAACATTTTTATTGGAAGAAGAAGAATGTACACATTTAAAAGAGTACAAAATTTGAACCTGGTTGTTTTTTATGTAATGCATGATGCATTCTTCTAATCCTTCTATATTATTTAGTCTAAATATGATTATAAATTGTTTTGAGCCATCAGCAGCTATTACTGGTGATATAGTGATATGTTGCTATTCATACATAATCCATGCCTGTGATTATTACTTCTTTATCCCTTATAAAAATGAAAACATATTTTTGAGATATGTTGAAAAATATCAGGATCTTTCTACAGTTCCTATTTGGTTAAATGTAGTTCATGTTTTTCTTTCTTTAACTAGAACACATAGTTCCTTTTGGTCATCAGCAGAGCTTTCAACACACAGATATTCAGTCCTGAGTAAAAATCCTTCACCCTGCTTAAATTAATAATGCCACCTCTCCTAGCTTTGAAAATTTTAAGATCAAGGTGTCTATAGACCATAATACCATTGCATAATGTGTGACCAACCAAGTGCATGACAGCAATATTCTGCATACAAAATAATTTTGGTTTGAAATATATACCTAGAGTAATTTTAAGGCATTAAAAGCAATATTTGCATTTCATATTTATGTTAAATATATTGCTTGTACTACTCCAATAAAAATAACTCAACTGAGGTGGCAATCAGATGAACATATCTGTACATAAATTTTGATTCTGATTTTTGGTTATTTTTATGGCACATTTTTTGATAACTTAAACCTAAAGTACCTCATTATTTTGTTTTATTTCAGATGTCTTTGGTGATTAATGAATATTGGTTATTTGCATTTCTCCTTCTGTGAATTGTCCTGGAAATACTCTCTATTCATTTTTCTTACTGTTTTTGTTTTTTAATGTGCAAACACTCATATATTAAGGAGAGTAGCATTTTCTTATCACATTTCAGGCAAATGTTTTCTTAACAGCTTGTTTGACTTTTAAACATATGTTTGTGTGTGCATACAAAATATATATAGGTCTATATGTCCTTCTGATGTCAGTAGTAGATGCTTTCAATTATTGTAGCATATCAGTTTTGACCATAATCAACTATAATAAAAAATCCCTATTATAAAAAGGACATCATCATCAGGAACTCAGAATTATTTTCTCTTCTTGCTTCAACAAGCTTAACAATGACTAGCTACTATAACCACAATCGCTATTCAATTGCATGAAGAAAGAAAGAAAAAAAGAAGGAATGACTGTCCTTTGAGGTTGTCTTTAGCTGCAAGAGGGTCTAGAATATTATCAGATTTGTTTTTGTTTGCTTCTTTTGCTTTTATAGCCTCTATAAGTAAAAGAAGATATGACAAAAACAATTGAATTAGCCAACATGTAGTATATGTTGCATGTAGCTTTATACTTTGTTTGATATCTTTTAGGAAAACTGTTTTTTTTTTTTCTCTTTCAAAATTTCATAACTTTTCTTTGTTTACCCTTCATCATTGACTGTGGAATTAAGATGTCTGATTTTATTAGGTCTGTGATTAGAATTTCTAGCTCAAGAATATGGCATTTCTTTATATGTTCTTAAGTATCTTTCAGTAACATTAAGGTCTGTTGAGTTCTTGTTAAGTTATTCTTAGAAATTTAGTGTTTGGGGTTGTTTTGTAAAAATTACCCCTTTTTTAAAGATTTTTTTTAATTTATTTGTCAGACAGAGAGAGAGAGAGAGCAAAAGAGCGAGCACAGGCAGACAGAGTGGCAGGCAGAGGCAGAGGGAGAAGCAGGCTCCCTGCCGAGCAAGGAGCCCAATGTGGGACTTGATCCCAGGTTGCTGGGATCATGACCTGAGCCGAAGGCAGCCGCTTAACCAACTGAGCCACCCAGGCATCCCCAAATTACCCCTTTTTAAATATAACTTTTAATTAGTTACCAGTTTAACAGCTATTGGTTTAAAATCATTTATCTTGTATATAGATATACAGCTGTACCCTTATTAGCTAGAATTCTTTTTCCTTGATTTGATACTGCTTTTCTTTTCCAGATATGCTATATAGAATGTTTTCCTTAAATTATTTTTGGCATGCATTTGGAACATGGGCATCTTGCTTTTAGTTTATCTTTAAGCATGAATTTTATCAAGAAAGTTATTTGTGTACTGAACTAGATTTCAAGCTTGAAGAGAAAAATTATGTGATGGTTAATTTTTTATGTCAGTTTCACTGGGCCATGAAGTACCCAGATATTTGGTTTACTGTTATTCTGGTTGTATCTTTGGGGGTGTTTCTGGATGAAATTAACATTTGCATTGATAGACTGAGCAAAGCAAATCACTTTACCCAATGTAGGTGGGTCTCATCCAATCCATTAAAGGCCTGGATAGAACAAACAGACTGAGTAAGAGAGAAATTTCCTCACTCTGACTTACTGTATTCATGCTGGGACATTGGTCTTCTCTTGCCTTTAGACTCTGACTGGAACTTACCCTATTGGCTCTCCTGTTCTCAGGCATGCAGATCTGGACTGGAATTATACCATTAATTTTCCTGGTAGTTTGCTAATTGCAGGTTTGGGGGCTACTCAGCTTCCATAATCCTATGATTCAATTTCTAACATGTTTCTATAAACTAACAATGAACTATTGGAAGGAGAAACTAGGAAAGCAATCCCATTTGCAGTTGCTTCCAAAGAATAAAATACTTAGGAATAAATTTGACCCAGATGGTGAAAGACCTGTGTACTAAAAACTGTGAGACCTTCATGAAAGATACAAAAGAATGAAAGATATCCTGTGCTCTTGGATTGGGAGAATTAATACTGTGAAAATGTTTATACTACCCAAAATGACCTACAGATACAATGCAATCCATATCAAAATTCCCCTGGAATTTTTCACAGAAATAGAAAAAAGTATCCTAAAATTTGTAACTGCAAAAGACTCTGAATAGCCAAAGAATCCTGAGAAAGAGGAACAATGCTGAAGGCATCGCACTCCTTATTCAAATTATATTACAAAGCTATAGTAATAAAACAGTAAAATACTGACATAAAATAGACACATAGACCAGTGGAACAGAATAGAAAGCCCAAACATAGATCCAAACATATAGAGTCAACTCAGTTTTGACAAAGGTGCCACATAATGGGGAAAGGATAGTCTTTTTAGTAAATGGTGTTTGTAAAGTGGATATCCAAATGCAAAAGAATGAAACTGGATGCCTATCTTACACCACTCACAAAATCAAATCAAAATGGACTAAAGACTTAAATGTAGACCTGAAAGTATAAAACCAGAAGAAAACAGGAAAAAAAAAAAAGATACTCACCACTGGTCTTGGCAATAATTTCTTGGATAAAACACCAAAATCACAGTCAAAAAAAGGTAAAATAAGCAAGTGGAACTGTGTTAAACTAAAGAGCTTTTGCACAGAAAAAGAAATGATCAATAAATTGAAAGGGTAACCTATAGAATGATAGAAAATATTCACAAACCATATATTTGCTAAGGAGTTAATACCTAAAATATATAAATAACTCATACAAATTGAGAAAAAAAAAAGGAAATAAGGTAATTAAAAATGAAAAGAGGAACTGAGTAGACATTTTCCCAAAGAAGACATACAGATAGCCAACATGTATATGCAGAGACATTTAACATGACTAATCATCAGAGAAATGCAAATCAAAATCACAGTGAGATACCACTTCACTCTTATTAGAATAGCTGTTATCTTTTGGAATCCATTGAGAACTGATTTGTGACCCACTATGTGGTCTATTTTGGAGAAAGTTCCATGTGCACTCAAGAAGAATGAATATTCTACTGCTTTAGGATGAAATGTTGTCTATATATCTACAAAGTCTATCTGGTCCAGTGGGTCATTCAAAGCTCCTGTTTCTTTGTCCATCTTCTGCTTAGATGATCTGTCCCTTGCTGTGAGAGGAGTGTTGAGATCTCCTACTATTAATGTATTATTATCAATATGTTTCTTTATTTTGGTTATTAATTGGTTTATATAATTGGCTGCTCCCATGTTGGGGGCATAGATATTGACAATTGTTAGATCTTCTTTTTTTTTTAAATTTTATTTATTTATTTGACAGACAGAGATCACAAGTAGGCAGAGAGGCAAGCAGAGAGAGTTGGAGAAACAGGCTCCCTGCTGAGCAGAGAGCCCGATGTGGGGCTCGATCCCAGGACCCTGAGATCATGACCTGAACCAAAGGCAGAGGCTTAACCCACTGAGCCACCCAGGCACCCCAATTGTTAGATCTTCTTATTGGATAGACCCTTTAAGTATAATATAGTGTGCCTCTACATCTCTTACTGTGGTCTTTGGATTAAAATCTAATTTGTCTGTTATGAGGATTGCTACCCTAGTTTTCTTTTGAGGTCCATTAGCATGGCAAATGGTTCTCCATCCCCTCACTTTCAATCTGAAGGTTACTTTAGGTTCAAAATGTGTTTCTTGTAGACAGTATATGGATGTGTCCTGCTTTTTAATCCAATCTGAAACCCTGTGTCTTTTGATAGGAGCATTCAGCCCATTTACATTCAGAGTAATTATTGAAAGATATGAATTTAGTGCCATTATATTGTCTGTAAAGTCCCTGTTTCTATAGATTATCTTGTTACTTTCTGGTCTATATTACTCTTGGGGTATCCCTTTGTTTACAGAATCCCCCTTAATATTTCTTGCAGGGCTGGCTTGGTGGTCTCTTCTGAATGACAGCCTTGCTGGATAAAGTATCCTTGGCTGCATGTTATTTTCATTTAGTACCTTGAATAAGTCTTACCAGCCCTTTCTGACTTGCCAGGTTTCTATGGACAGATCTGATATTATTCTGATGTTCCTCCCTCCATACGTAAGAAACCTCCTCTCCCTGGCTATTCTCAGGATAGTTTCTTTGGCTATAAAATTTGCAAGATTCACTAATATATGTCAGGGTATTTACTGATCTATTGTTATTGATTTGGGGAGGGGTCCTTTCTGCCTCTTGCACTCAAATGCTTGTTTCCTTCTCCAGATTAGGGAAGTTCACAGCTATGAGTTGTTCAAATATACCTCCTAGCCCTCTTTCTCTCTCTCTCTCTGCCCCCTCAGGGATCCCAATAATTCTAAAATTCAAATGTTTGGGGGCATCATTAACCTCCTTTTTTCATATGTTACTAGCAACTTATCTCTGTTTTCCTCAACTCCCTTCATTTCCATCAGCTTATCTTCTAGATCACTAATTCTCTCTTCTGTCTCACTTACCCTGTCTGTTGAAGTATCCATTTTAAACTGCATCTCATTCATAGCATTTTTAGTTTGGCCTGATTAGATCTCAATTCTGCTCTTAGAGATTCGATATTGTCACTAATGTTTTTATCTGGAAAACCCAAAAGAGTCCACCCCATTACTAGAATGTATACAGGAATTCAGCAATGTGGCAGGATACAAAAATCAATGCACAGAAATCAGTGCATTTCTATACACTAACAATGTAATTGAAGAAAGAGAAATTAAGGAATCAATTCCATTTATAATAGCACCCAAAACCATAAGATACCTAGGAATAAACTTAACCAAAGAGGTAAAGGATCTTTACATAACTACAGAACACTTATGAAAGAAATTGAGGAAGACACAAAGATATAGAAAAATATTCCATACTCATGAATTAGAAGAATAAACATTGTTAAAATGTCTGTGCTGCCCATAGCAATCTATACTTTCAATACAATCAGTATCAAAATACCATTGACATTTTTCACAGAGTCGGACAATCCTAAAATTTGTATGAAACCAGAAATGACCCCAAATCACCAGGGGAATGCTGAAAAAGAAAACCAAAGATGGGGCATCATAATGCCTGATCTCAAGCTATATTACAAAGCTGTGATCATAAAGACAGCTTGGTATTGGCACAAAAATAGATACATAGATCAATGGAACAGAGTAGAGACCCCAGAAATGGACCCTCCACTCTGTGGTCAACTAATCTTCAACAAATCAGGAAAGAATATCCAATGAAAAAAAGACAGTCTTGTCAATAAACGGTGCTGGGAAAATTGGACAGCTATACACAGAAGAATGAAATTTAACCATTCTCTTACACCACACAAAAAGATAAACTCAAAATGGATGAAAGATCTCAATGTGAGATAGGAATCCATCAAAATCCTAGAGGAGAACACAGTAACCTCTTCAACATCCGCCACAGCAACATCTTTCATGTTATGTCTCCAAAGGCAAGGGAAACAAAAGCAAAAATGAATTTTTGGGACTTCATCAAGATAAAAAGCTTCTGCACAACAAAGAAAACAGTCAACAAAACTAAGAGACAACCCACCAGATGGGAGAAGATATTTGCAAATGACATTTCAGATAAAGGGCTGGTATCTAAGATCTATATCTCAACACCCATAAAACAAATAATCTAGCCAAAGAATGGGCAGAAGACAGGAACAAACACTGCTCCAAAGAAGACATTCAAATATAAAAAAATGGGCAGAAGATACGACAGACACTTCTCCAAAGAAGACATACAAATGGCTAACAGACACATGAAAAAATGTTCATGACTAGCCATCAAGGAAATACAAATCAAAACCACAATGAGATACCACCTTACATCAGTTAGAATGGCAAAAATTAACAAGATAGGAGACAATAAATGTTGGTGAGGATGTGGAGAAAGGGGACCCCTCTTACACTGTTGTTGGAAATGCAAGCTGGTACTGCCACTCTGGAAAATAGTATGGAGGTTCCTCAAGATGTTAAACATAGAGCTACCTTACGACGACCTAGGAATTGCTCTACTAGGTATTTACCCCAAAGATATAGATGTGGTAAAAAGGGACACATGAACCACAATGTTCATAGCAACAATATCCACAATAGCTGAACTATTGAAGAAGCCAAGATGTCCTTCAACAGATGAATGGATAAAGAAGATGTAGTTCATATATACAATGAAATATTACTCAGCCATCAGAGAGGATGAATACCTACCATTTGCATAGACATGGATGGAACTGGAGGGGATTATGCTAAGTGAAATAAGATAAGTAGAGAAAGACAATTATCATATGGTTTCACTCATATGTGGAATATGAGGAATACCACGGAGGTATGACCACAGGGAAAGGGTGGGAAAACTGAATGAGAAGAAATCAGAGAGGGAGACAAACCATGGAAACAAACTGGACTCCAGGAAACTGGACTCCAGGAAACAAACTGAAGTTTACAAAAAGGAGGGGAGTGGGAGGATGGGATAACCAGGTGATAGGTATTAAGGAGGACATGTGTTGTGATGAGCACTGGGTGTTATATGCAGTTAATGAATCATTGAACACTACATCAGAAACTAATGTTATATTGGCTAACTAAACATAATAATAAAAAATTGGCTATTATCAAAAAGACAAGAGATAAAAAGCACTGGCAAGGATGTGGAAAAAGGCAACCCCTATACACTGTTTATAGGAATATAAATTGGTGAAGCCATTCTAGAAAACAACGTGGAGTTTCCTCAAAAAGCTAAAAATTGAACCAGCAATTTCACTTCTATATATTTATCTGCTTTCCCATGTTTATTATAGTATATTTATATTAGCCTGGATGTGAAAACCACCTAAGATTAGCAGTTGAATGAAGACAATGTGAGATGTATATGTCATATAATATCCATTACTGAATAGCCAGTCATGAAAAACAAAGAAATCCTACTATTTACTACAACATGGATGAATTTTGAGATCTTTATGCTGAGTGAAGCCAGAAAGGGAGAGACAAATACTTCATAATTTCACTTAAACAACGTCCTAAAAAAACTGAGTTCATAGAAACAGAGAGGAGATTGGTAGTTGCCCAGGGAGATAAGTAGAGACAAGAGAAATGGGTAAAGGTGGTCAAGTGTGGAAATGTCCAGTTGTAAGATGAGTGAGTTCTGGGACTATAATGTGCCAGCCTTGTGAATAAAGCTAACTATACAGTATTGCATACTTGAAAGTTGCTGAGAGTAAATCTTAAAATTTCTCACTATGCTGGGGCACCTGGGTGGCTTAGTCATTAAGTGTCTGCCTTTGGCTCAGGTCATAATCTAGAGTCCTGGGATCAAGCCCTGCATCAGGCTCCCAGCTCAGTGGAAAGCCTGCTTCTCCCTCTCCCATTTCCCCTGCTTGTGTTCTCTCTCTCACCATATGTCAAATAAATACATAAAATCTTTTTTTAAAAAGTTCTCACTACGCACATATAAAAGAAGTAACTCTATGAGGTGATCAATGTTTTAACTAACCTGAGTATGTTAATCATTTTGTAATATATATGTTTATTAAGTTATCATTTTGTATATTAGAAAGTTATACAATGGTATATGTCAGTTATATCTAAACAAAAGTGGAGGGAAATGGAAAAAATAAAACAATTGCCACATCTACTTCTATATCTTCAACTAAATTCAAATTTTCCTGCTAATCCTTTCCAGCCACTTTTGTTTTTTATTTTAACACTCTTTAAATCTGTTTAAATGTGTAGTCTCTGCCATAAAACATTTAAGGACAGTGTTCTCTGGTCCTCACATGTAAACTTTGGTCACAGTCTTTTTCTACTGGAAACTATGGGTGTTGCTCCATTATTTCTAGCATTTATTGTTTGGAAGAGAACTCTGAGATCAATTGACTTGCTTCTCTTTGTAGGTAACCTGCACATGTTCTCCTAATTGTTTTTAAGATTGTTAATCCTTGAAAATTCCACCAGAATGTCTTTTTATCATTGTTTTTGTCATAACAGGAAATATAATCTCAAATTTTAGATTATATTTATTTAGATCTATAAAGCATGCTTTTATTTGTTTGAATATTATTTCTGTCTTGTATTTCATCTTTTGGAATTCCTTTTTCTTTAAGATTTTATCTATTTGAGAGAGGAAGGGAGTGAGAGCATGATGGGAGAAGGGCAGAGGGAGAAGGAGAAGCAGATTCTCTGCTGGGCAGGGAACCCAGTGCCAGGCTCCATCCCAGGACTCTGAGATCATGACCTGAGCTAAAGGGAGAAGCTTAACTGACTGAGCCAGCCAGGTGCCCCTGGAATTCTTATAACATGTAGTTTGGGTCTTTTATATTTTTTTAATACTGTTTCTGTTTCTGGGAGGTTATTTTTCTCTCAAAAGCTTAACAGTGGGATGCCTGAATAGCTCAGTTGGTTAAGCATCTGCCTTCAGCTCAGGTCATAATTCCAGAATCCTGGGATCAAGTCCTGCAATGGGCTCCATGCTTAGTGGGAAGCCTGCTTCTCCCTCTGCCTGTTGCTCCCCTTGCTTTTGCTCTTGCTCTCTGATAAATCAATCAATCAATCAATAAAATCATTATTTTTAAAAAAGCTTAATATTTTCAGTATCATATCTTTTATTCATATCTTAAATCAGTTTTTAATTTGCTAGTTGTATTTGCCATATCCTTCCAAATTGTGGGTTATTCTTTAATTAAGACTGACTCTTTCAACTTCATTGAAAAATTCTCTCCAACCATGTTGAAAAATGTAACTCAATATTTTTCTAAGATTTCTGTCTTTTGTTAAATATATTTCAAAGGGAGGTAGACCTTGTGATTCCTTTGAACCACAGCACTTCTTCAGTGACACCATGAGTTTTCTCTTCCTTATAGAAGCGAAGGCTTATTTGGTATTGTGTATCGGCTAACGGTTGCTGTATAACAGGCCACTCCAAATGTATTGACTTAAAACAATAGCCATACTTAGTTCATCATTCTGTGGAAAAACAGCTTAGGTTGGACTCCACTGGGCAGTTTGCTCTGGATTTTATTTGCATCCCTCATGTATCTGCAGGCAATTTCAGGGCAGATTCATGGCTCTGATCCTGGAAGTTGATTAGCTGTTAGCTAGGGTACCTCAGTCATAGTCAAATGACCTCTCATTTTCCAACAAGGTAGCCTGAGCCTATTCTCATGTCAGGATAAGGGGTCCAAGAGGACAAATAGAAAAAAAGAAACACCTTTTCAGATCTCTTCTTGCATCAAGTATTCTACCCCCTCATTAATCAGAACAAATCAGAAGGCTAAGCTCAATAGCAGAGTAGAAAATGACGACAGAGTTATAGGATAAGAATATGCATCTAGGGAGAAATATGATTCAAGAACATCATTGTAATCAATATACTAAATATTGACCTATCTGTATGAGATTATTGAGCTAAAGTCAGTAAGAGGTTAATTGAGACGCATGCAAGTCTTCATAGAAGCAACTTGAGGCCCAACCACTTTCTGTGAATAAGGAGGTATAGATAGTTATAGTCAAGATATATTCTCTTGCTTTTACCTTGCCTCTCCATGACTCAGTCTTTCTGAATGTCTGCACAATATGGTATCCATACGTGAACTGAGCTCTGGTACCCCTAGAGCTGCTTGACTTAGCAAGGTAAAGGTTAAATCTATGAAGGCTTCACAGTCTGTTCTTACCAATATTTCTAGTAGTAACCAGGTAAGAGTAGAGGCCTACCAGTACCCCACCCCACCCTGTGCAAAATTACTTTCTTTCTAGAGAAGAGAATGGTGCATAAGGTCTTTATGACCTATATGTTGTCTCATTCAAATTATATATTGGGGCAAAAATTCCATAAAGTTTGTGAGATATGCCAGTGTTGTTATCTCTCATTTCTATCTTTGATGTAGGTTTTTCCGAATTTGCATGTTCTACTGCAGTTGTAGCTGCTGATGGGCAGTTTACACACAATGCATAGATTGTTAGTGTTCATTTCAGTGAGTTTTAAGAAATTTTCATACTTATATAAATATCACCCCAAATCAACATACCAAACTTTTCCCTTATATAAGAAAATTCCTTTGTACCTCCTTCCATGCAATCAGTCTTCCTCGTGCTAAAAATCTTTTGACTTCTATCACCAGAAATTATTTTGCTGCTTCTTATAAGTTATACAAATGGAATCAGGCTCTGTCCCTCAACATAATGCATTTGAGATTCATTCATATCATTGCATGTATCATTAGTTTGTTCCTTTTAATGGCTAAGTAGTTTTCTAGTATTCAAATAAAACACAATTTGTTTATTCATTCTCCTTTGATTCATTTCCAGTTAGGTGCTAGTATGAGTAAGGCTCCCAAAACATATTTCCATGTTAGTCTACTTGCTTCAGTTAGATTTCTATGGGACAACTGCCCTTGGAAGATCTTTCAGTGTTAAAAAAAAAAAAAATGGAATACAAATTTTCAGGATGCCTTAACATTGACCATTAATTTTAAAACATTGCTATTATCAATTTCAAAAGTAGGATTTAGTGCCTATTAAAAGTGGAAAATATGTTTGTAGAAAAATTATTATTTACCCAGTAAGCATTAACAATGACAACCTGAAGAGGTCTCTATGGTGTGTGTGTGTGTGTGTGTGTGTGTGTGTGTTCATCCATTCATTCTTGATCCTGTCAGAGATTGTGTTTTAGAAACAAAACAAAGCCCTCATTTATTATCTCTGTAGATGATTCAAAGTTGTGGTTAGAGGAGCAGATAGTTAATATAGTGGGTAATACCATCAAATTAGGGGCAATATATGTAATAGACAATATGTAAATCTGCCAGAGGTGTTTGTGGAGGTGATTCCAGAATGAGATAGGAACTGAAATTTGATCAGTAGTTCACAAACTGGGATTGGAACAATCTGGTTAGATAAATACCATGAGAGAGGTAAAGTGATGTGAGGAAAATTATGTTTTTAAAAATTGTACTCCTCTGTAATCATGGGTATTACAACTCAGTAAGTTAAGAATGCAGTTAAGAATCAATATTTCTAAGAAGCACCTCGAGCAATTTTGAGGCATTTGTTTGGATGAGAATCTATGACTCTGAGTTGGATAACTTCTAAGGCCTCTTCTAAACTGAAGGTACTATATTTGTATTAATAGTTTGAATGCCTCCTGATGTCCTTGAATTATGCTGGAGCCAGATGTTATCTTAGGTATGCCAAAAAGAATTTATGATGATGTGATAATACATCTTTCAAAAGACAAGGGGAACAACATAAAGGACACAGGTAAGGATAAGGGTAGGGAGGATTAGAGGAGATGCACGGATAGAGGAATTAGGACCAAGAAAGGATGATGACAAAATAATTCCCAGGGGTTTGACTTCAGCTTTTATAGATTCCCAAAGTTTCTAGATGCAGAAAATATGAATGAATTTACTGTCATTGTTTGAAAAATGAGTAGGCATTGTTATTAAATGGATGAAAATGGAGTGAAGTATAGATTCTGTGCCAGCAGTCTAAGCTATAAAAATGTAATTGCTCCCAAATTGAGATACATTATCAATTCCTAGTTTAATAGTGATTCAGAACTAAAGGTCATTAATCAGCATGTTTGGCACAAGCAGAAGTATGGAGTAATAATAATTGGTTTCAAAAAAATAGAGAATCTAAACATTATTTTTAAAAAATTACCCATTATGAGATAGGGTTTGTTTTAGGCATCTTTCTTACCTTGTCCCTGTTCTTTACAGTCGTCCTGAAAATTAGGGGTGGAGTCTAGAATATCACTAGAACAATATTATAGAACTTACTTCTATGGAAATTGAACTTGTGAATTTTATGAAGACAGGATTTTAGTCCAAGCTGTATCAGTAATTGGGTGATCTCTATCTTCTATAACTACTTAACTCTGAATTTAAGGTCTGTAGAACGAAGAGTAACTTCAAACCTTAGAATAGTAGTGAAGATCACTTAGACTATGCAGTTATTGCTACCCCATTATCTCAGTGCCTTACACAAATCAAGTTTTTCTCTCATACAAAATCCACTATGGATCTGGATGACTCTCCATATAAGGTGTTACATATATGTAGGTATTCAGTAATCCAGTTCTCTGGTTCTACCCATTCAACATGAGAAAGAGGATCTCCAGGGGCTTTTCACCACCTCTAACCATAGTAATGTCTCGTTTCTAGTCTCCTGTCATTGGGTAAAACAAGTCACATGGCCCTATCTAGCTTCAAGGTAGTTAGAAAATCAAGTCTTCTATATGTTCAAGAAGTAAAAACTAGGTTTTATAGGACAAGGTCTAGTAAGGCCCATTACAAATTCCCTCTTTTCTTTAAGTGCCTGAGGTATATAGCCTTGAGAATACTTGGTTAGGATCATTTGATCTAAAATTTTATAAATGGATGAGGGGGAAAGGTCTTGGATAAATGGATAAGGCTCTTTTAATCAGTTACCTCTGATGGTTGTTTATCATCAACATCATCATAATAGCCAATCTTTAGACATTATGACAATATGCTAAAAATTGAAGTAATAATAATAACAATAATATTTATGGGCACTTACTTTGTCTAGGCATCAAAGTTAAGTGCTTTAAGTGAACTAAATTATTCCAATCTCACAACTCTATGAGGTATGTATTTTTGTAATTCTCATTTCACAGCTTGAGAACAAAAATAAAAACAAACACTTAAAAATGCTTAGGTTAAGTAATGTATCCATATTTAAAGCACTAGTATATGGCAGAGCCAGATTTTAACTATTTCTGACCTCAAAGCTCATGTTCATAACAAAGTTATACTTTTGTTTTGTTAACAAACACAGAAACTGAGGCTCAGAGATGCATGTATCCTGACCAGTGTTATTCATCCTAAGTGTTGTGAAACTAGAACACAGGCACACTTTGGGGTTGAAATATTTATTCTACATTTTTTCCATGCCTGGGTCACTTAAGATAAAACAGGGTACTGTTGAAAATAGCCTCTAAAGCAGAAGTTCATCTGTTACTGTTCATCTGTTCATCTTAATTCACTTTTGGCTGCCAGCAGCTTGGCCATGACTCTTGGATCTTATAGTCTTTCCCAAATTTCAGGGGTTTTTTTTGAGGTATTTTTCTTTATGCCTACTGTATTGAAGCACACACAGAGTCAATTCAAGGGCACATCTCTTTTGGCTATAGCACACACACACAAAAAAAATCTTAGAGTATAAATCTTCTATTTTTAAAAACTACAGAACCTATTTTTTTGATCAAGGTGTTTCTCCTTGAGGAGCAACCATATCACCAGTCAGTAAACGTTTGTTGAGATAAAGGAATTTGAATTATTCAGTCAGAATTCAGTTGAATGCCTTGATAACTTCTTCTGTGTTAGGTCTAAGAAGTTGTTAAACAGTTATTCTATGTACCTATTTTTCCATTATTCAAGAATAGCTGGAGTGAAACAAAAGAGAGGATAAGAGATTTAAATCGCTATTTATGGAATCACCATAGCAGTAGTACTCTAGAGATAGCCCTTTTCTTTCTTTTAGAACTTCCAAGGAAATTTCATGTTTCCCTCTATTTACCTTAGGAACCTAAAAATTTTCCTAGGATCTTTTTAAAAATTATTTATTTATTTATTTACTTACTTACTTACTTACTTACTTACTTATTTGGGGCAGGTGCAGAGGGAGAGAAAGAGAGAACTCTGCTCTGAGTGCAGAGTCCATACAGGGTTCAATCCCGTGACCCTGAAATCAGGACCTTAGCTGAAATCAAGAATTAGATGCTCAATCAACTGAGCCACTAAGATATTCTCTTAAGATCTCTTGAATACAATATCAGAATTAGATTCATAAAGAAACTTAATTACATCCTAAAATATTTTCCCCTTCCTTCTTTTCTTCCTTACTTCTATAGCTCTCTCCCATTCTTCTTCCCCCCTTTTCTCCTCCTCCTTCTCCTCTTCTCTCCCCCCTTTTTACTTCCTAAAATTTACAATTATTTTTTAATCAATTTCCAAATGAAGTATGGCAATTACACACTCCTCTTTGGTGATGGACTGGAAAATGCAAGACAGTAATATAATATGTAAAAAATGTGAAATTTATTGTCTGGAATGTTCCTGAGGGGGGAAATATTTTCCAAAAGTGATTTTAAAAATGGTTGTGATGTAAGGTTAGGTGGGCCCTGTCAGCTTAAACACTTTTTTAAAAAAGGGAAAATTTTAAATAAAAAGGAGGAAATATAAGAAGAAAGAAAAGAAAACAGAAAGAATAGAATGCAAGAAGCAATGGTCAACATGGTCAATTTATGAGTAATTATTAACAAATACTGTCTCTAAAAATAATCCTAAGACTGATGAATGGTTATTACAAACAAGAGAATTAAAATCAGAGCATCAGTAATGTGAGACAGTATCTGAGCTAAAACAGTCAAGAGTCTTGCGTTGTTTGGGAGAAAGATAGAAGTACTGAACATTTCATAGGATCCCAGGTACAGAGGAAATAGAAGCACCAATCATCTCTGGGAATGGGGGTACAGAAGGAGCTAAAAGTGGAGACTTGATCATAAATCTGCATCAAAAGCAGTTAGTCCCCATATCCTCTTCTTTCTCCCCTATAGCTACATAACTACCTTTCCCGGGGCAGGCAGAAGATTAGAGATTTACTCTCTGAAGAGACTGGACCAGAGGTACAATATCCTTGGGGACATTACACCCAGTGAGTGCAGAAGTACTATGTGAGAGTAAGAGAAAAAGTGAATTTTACATACTAAATAGGAAAGCCCTCAGTTCCCTTGACCAGGCCCACTTTCAGGCAGGAAATTAAAGATCTCCTTTCAGGGGAAATTGACCAAGAAAATAGACCTACTAATAACTGATACTTCAGATACTTCAATGGTCCCCTATGGAAAACTTTCAGCACACCACTCTCAATATCCCCACCCATAAACAAGGAGCATGAAGTTACATGGTAAACAGTTTAACGGTTTCTTAAAATGTTAAATTTTCATGTGACTCAGCAGTTTCACTCCTAAATATCTAGTTATGACAAATGAAAACCTATTATCCACTCAAAGACCAGAATGCAAATGTTCATACAGTATCATTATTCATAAGAGCCAAAAACTGAAAGCAAACCAAACGTCTATCAACAGATGAATGATTAAACAAAATATGGTATATATCCATCCAATAGAATACTATTCAGGAATAAAAAGGAATCAACTACTAATACTTGCCACAACATGAATTAACCTCAAAAACATGCTAGTGAAAGAAACCCAATACAAAAGACTACATGTTGTATGATTCCATTATATGAAATGTCTATAAAATGCAAATCTTTAGAGACAGAAAGAAGATTAATTGGCAATGAGGATGAGAACAGAGATTGACTAAAAATGGCCAGAAAGGATCCTTTTAGGGTGATGGTAATGTTCTAAAACTGCATTGTGGTGGTGAATGTACACCTCTATAAAATTGTTAAAAATTATTAAATTGTACACTTAAATTGGGTGAATTTTACAGTATGTAAAATTGTACCTTGATAAAGTTGTTTAGAGAAAGAGCATATCCCATTCATTAAATATGAACAGGATGCTATGAAAGAGAAACAATAAGAAAGAACACTTAAGTAAGCATGGTTTTGAAAATAATTTTTTAAATATAATAGAAATTTGAAATTAAAGTCCACTAATCCCCCAAAATATGGAACTGAAAAGCTGAGGCATAAAAGATCAAAGAGCCTAATCCAGGAATTACAACTTCTGACCAATATGTGTTCCAGATACAGAGGGAAAAAAATAGGGGAAATTGTAAAATAAATAAGAGCAAGTTTTCCAGTACTGAAAAGAAGCATGAGTCCTTCACATGTTAAGTCTACAGAGACCCAAGAAAAAAGAATGAAAAAACAAACAGCTCTTCCTAGACAAATTGCCATGAAATTTCATAACATTAAGGAAAGGGTATTAAAATTTTCACAACACAAAACACAGAAAATGAGAAACAGATGGGCATTCATTGTCTCATAACACAAAATGCCATAAGACAATCAAATAATGACATTTAAGTTCTAAGAGAAAATTACTTTAAACCTAGATTACTATACACAAATTCTCAATGAATGGACAAACAAAAGACTTTTTAGCTATCAAAGGGCTCAGGACATTACTGGCCATATATCCTTTCTGGAAAGAACAATGGTGAAGAGGAAGGAAATCATGGGATACAAGAAATAGTGAACATTGAGCAACTCAATGAACATGTTTCCCAGCATATGATAGTTATACAGAATATCTAATAAGCAACTGATCCAAATAAAAGTAGGAAGCCACTAAACTCAAAGAGTAAAAGGCATTAGGTTCGATTCCAAGCAATATATGATGACTACAGAGCCATTAGTAAAAAAATGATGAAAATAAAAACAGATGAAAATATGTTTCTATTTTCAATAAGAGGGAAGTAAAACAATTAAAACAGCTAAGAAAGCTATAAAATATGTAAGAAAGATGAGTCAAAATACTTTTCAAAGTAAACTATGGCATGATTTTGAACAATAGAAGTGAAGGAAAGAAATTCCTTTGAATTGACTCTTTCAAGTAACACAGCATCAGAACATTATACCCATGGAGAATGAAATAAAATCCTAGCACTTTATTTTGCATATGGTCCTCTTTTGAAAATGCTATTATTTTTTCAACTTTAAGAGATAATTCATTGAAAAATAATCTCCAAGTCTTCAATGTAGGTATGAAGCAATATAAATACCATTGTCATAAAGAGTAAAAGAAAGGAGGTTATAAGTAGATACTAATATCTTTATGTAACATTGTGGGAAGCTGAGACACAGTATTTAAAGTTGGTGAAATAAGAAACAGAAGTTTTAAAATGACATGTAAAGTTATAAAGATAAGCAACAGAATTAAAGAACTAAAGTGTTGCTATCAAAAAATTAGAGCAAGGTAAGTTAAGGAGGCAAAGCCTCATCTTTCACAGTAAGGAGTTACGTGTTAAATGTAAGACCAAGTAATAGTGATATAAACATATTATTCAGAATATAGGGAGATAACCCCATTAGAATGTTAAAAAGCATTTCTCTTGATCCAGTGCAATCCCAGTTAAAATCCCAGAAAGTTATTTGGAGGATATTGACAAACTGATTCTAAGGTTTGTGCGGAGAGGCAAAAGACCCATCGTAGTCAACGCAGTATTGAAGAACAACAAAGTTGAAGGACTGATCCTACCCAAGAGCAAGAATACAGTGATCAAGATATAATGGTATTCACAAAAGAATAGACAAATAGATTAATGGAACACAACAGAGAGCCCAGGAATGAACCCAGATAAATATATTCAGTTGAACTTTGACAAAGAAGTAAAGGCAAAACAATGAAGCAAACATCTTTCCAGCAAATGGCGCTAGAACAACTAGACATCCATGTGTAAAAAAATAAATAAATCTAGACACATATCTTACACCCTTCACAAAAATTAACTCAAACTGGATTGTAAACCTAATGTAAAATGCAGAACTATGACTCCTAGAAAATAACATAGAAGAAAACCTAGAGATTTTGATCACAGCAATGACTTTTTAGATAAAACACCAAAGGTATGATCCATGCAAGAAATAATTGATAAACTGGACTTCATTAAAATTTAAAACTTCTGTGAAAGACAATATAAAGAGAATGAGAGTTCAAGCTACAGCCTGGCAGAAAATATTGCAGGGGCACCTGGGTGGCTCAGTGGGTTAAAGCCTCTGCCTTTTGGCTCAGGTCATGATCCCAGGGTCCTGGGATCAAGCCCCGCATCGGGCTCTCTGTTCCACGGAGAGCCTGCTTCCTCCTCTCTCTCTGCCTGCCTCTCTGCCTACTTGTGATCTCTGTCTGTCAAATAAATAAATAAAGTCTTTAAAAAAAAGAAAATATTGCAAAAGACACATCTAGGGGCGTGTGGGTGGCTCAGTGGTTAAGCCTCTGCCTTCGGCTCAGGTCATGATCTCAGGGTCCTGGGATCAAGCCCCGCATCGGGCTCTCTGCTCAACAGGGAGCCTGCTTCCCCCTCTCTCTCTGCCTGCCTCTCTGCCTACTTGTGATCTCTCTCTCTCTGTCAATAAAATAAATAAATAAAATCTTTAAAAAAAAGATACATCTAATAAAGCACTGTTGTCCAAAATACATAAAGTACTTTTAAAATTCAACAATAAAAAATAAACAGCCCAATTTAAAAATGAACCAAAGACCTTAACAGACACCTCACCAAAGTAGATACACAGATTATTGGTAAGCATATGAAAAATACTCCATATGATATATCATCAGGGAAATGCAAATTAAAAAAAAAAAGAACAATAAGATACCACTACATACCTATTAGAATGGCCAAATCCAGAACATTGACAGTGCCAAATATTGGTGAGGATGTGGAGCAATGGGAACTTTCACTGATTACCAGTGGGAATGCAAAATGGAACAGCCACTTTGGAAGACATTTGGATGGTTTCTCACAGAACCAATACTCTTGTAGTCCTTGAAATTACCCAAAGGAGTTGAAAACTTATGTCCACACAAAAATCTGCACATAGATGTTTATAACAACTTTACTAATAATTGCCAAAACTTGGAAGCAAGCACAATGTTCTTCAGTAAGTGAGTAGATAAACTGTGCTACATCCAAACAGTAAAATATTGGCACTTAAAGGAAATGAGCTAGCAAGCCATGAAAAGACATGGAGGAATCTTAAACGCATATTACTAAATGAAAGAAACCAATCTGAGAAGGACACAGACTTTCTGGTTCCAGCTATATGACATTATAGAAAATGCTAAATTATGGAGACAGTAAAAAAACAAAAAGTGGCTGCCAGTAGTTAGTAACTAGGAGTGGAAAGGGAGAGAAATGCCTAGGTAATGCACAGAGGATTTGGGGGACAGTGAAAAATTCTGTATGATACCACAATGATGGACATATGTCATTCTACTTTTGTCCAAACCTATAGAATGTATGACACAAAAAATGATGTGAACTGTAAGCTTTGGGTGTTTATGATATGTCAGTGTAATTTCATTAATTGTAATAAATGTACTGTCCTGGTGGGAACACATGGGTGGTAGTAAGGGAAATCTCTGCGTTATCAACTTTGCTGTGAGTTTAAAACTTCTCTAATAAACTTAAGTCATAAAGAACAGATTTTTTTTTAAATACCTGTCTTTGGGAACTAAAATTAGGGCTAGGGCTGAGAAAGGGCTTATAACTGTTTAATTCATGAATTCACTCAGCAGAAACTTATTGAGTATGAACTGTGTGCTAACCTTCATTTATTATTTTACTTTAACATTATAAATATCTTACAAAACATTAAAAGTTGAAAAAGCTAAATAAAATAAAAATGAAAATAAGTGATAAATATAATTTAACATTCACAGTATGAAAACCTCTTCTATACCTGGAAATGTTTTAAAAATTCATCTTTATGTAGTTTCATATTGTATAACTTTGATTCTAGCTAAGTTACCGCTTAAATTGCTTTGTCCCTGACTGACCAGAAAGACTCTAATTAGAGCATTCATTTTTACTCATGCTTTTCACTACTTCTCACTTTCTTTGTTCGTTTAGCACTTATACCTAATCAAGTATTTCTGACTCAGAGCCTTACCCAAGAGAGAAAAATCATATGGCATAAGATTTGGATTGAGTATTTGTGGACTATTTATATAATCTTTTACTTCTAAAAAATAACTGAAGGGCTTTTATAACTCTAAAATAAGATTGTTAAAAGAGAGAAAAGAGGGAGGAGAAATTATGTAGAAGAGGCAATTTTTTAAATACCTAAAGCATCGAACCCTACTCTGGCTTGCTTGCAGTAATGTGGGCAGATTAGGTTACATATCAAATCAACCTTTTTTGAACTATGGCTACTTGCAGAAAGGATCCATGCAACATGCTTTTACATATACATCCAGGAAATTCATAGCCAGGAAAATATTTTCACTGGTATGCATTAAGAAAGGTGTTTGATGAATTCTTCCACAATGAAGAAGATGGATTTGATCTTACCTCAGGTTTCCTTGTATCCCACCCTTCCCAATTCCTCCCATTTTTATGTAGAGAAGTTCCAAGCAGGGCATGAGATACCATAACCATAAACATTTCTGCACCACAGAATACCACCCCTGTAGCTGTTAATAAGATGAAGTGGATCTCAGCATCCGTATTCATCAGGATATGGGCCTGAAATTCTCCTTTTTGGTGGGGTCTTTGCCTGGTTTGGGGATTGGGGTAATGCTGGCTTCATAAAAAGAATCTGGAAGTTTGCCTTCTGCTTCAATTTTTTGAAAAAGCTTCAGGAAAATAGGTGTTATTTCTTCTTTGAAAGTTTGGTAGAATTCTCCAGGAAATCTGTCAGGTCCTGAGCTCTTGTTTTTTGGGAGGTTTTTGATCACTGCTTCAATCTCATTACTAGATATTGGTATATTCAGGTTGTCAGTTTCTTCCTGGTTCAATTTTGGAAGTTTATAGTTTTCCAGGAATGCATCTATTTCATCTAGGTTGCTTAACTTATTGGCATAAAACTGTTGATAATAATTTCTGATGATTGTTTCTATTTCCTTGGTGTTAGTTGTGATCTCTCCCTTTTCATTCATAATTTCATTAAGTTGAGCCTTCTCTCTTTTCTTTTGGATTAGTTTGGCCAGTGGTTTATTGATCTTATTAATTTTTTCCAAAAAAACAGCTTCTAGTTTCATTGATGCATTCTACTGTATCTCTAGTTTCTATCTCATTGATCTCTGCTCTAATCTTGATTATTTCCCTTCTTGTGTGTGGAGTTGGCTTAATCTGTTGTTGATTCTCCAGTTCTTTGAGGTGTAGAGACAGCTGGTATATTCTGGATTTTTCAATTTTTTTGAAGGAGGCTTGGATGGCTATGTATTTCCCCCTTAGGACCTCCTTTGCTGTATCCCATAGGTTTTGGACTGAAGTGTCTTCATTCTCATTGGTTTCCATGAATTGTTTAAGTTCTTCTTTGATTTTCTGGTTGATCCTAACCCCACCAAAAAGAAGAATTTCAGACCAATATCCCTGATGAACATGGATGCTAAGATTCTCAACAAGATCCTGGCAAATAGGATCCAATAGCACATTAAAAGATTATCCACCATGACCAGGTGGGATTCATCCCTGAGTTTCAAGGATGGTTCAATATTCACAAATCAATGAATGTGATAGAACAAATCAATAAGAGAAGAGAGAAGAACCATATGGTCCTCTCAATTGATGCAGAAAAAGCATTTGACAAAATCCAGCATCTGTTCCTGATTAAAATGCTTCAAAGTATAGGGATAGAGGGAACATTCCTGAACTTCATAAAATCTATCTATGAAAGACCCACAGCAAATATCATCCTCAATGGGAAAAAGCTCAGAGCCTTCCCGTTGAGATCAGGAACACGACAAGGATGCCCACTCTCACCACTCTTGTTCAACATAGTATTAGAAGTCCTAGCAACAGCAATCAGACAACAAAGAGAAATAAAATATATCCAAATTGGCAATGAAGAAGTCAAACTCTCTCTCTTCGCAGATGACATGATACTTTATATGGAAAATCCAAAAGACTCCACCCCCAAACTACTAGAACTCATACAGCAATTTAGTAATGTGGCAGGATACAAAGCCAATGTACGGAAATCAGTTGCTTTCTTATACACTAACAATGAAAATACAGAAAGGGAAATTAGAGAATTGATTCCATTTACTATAGCACCAAGAACCATAAGATACCTGGGAATAAACCTAACCAAAGAGGTAAAGGATCTGTACTCAAGGAACTACAGAACACTCATGAAAGAAATTGAAGAAGACACAAAAAGATGGAAGACCATTCCATGCTCATGGATCAGAAGAATAAACATTGTTAAAATGTCTATACTGCCTAGAGCAATCTATACTTTTAATGCCATTCCGATCAAAATTCCACCAGTATTTTTCAAAGAGCTGGAGCAAATAATCCTAAAATTTGTATGGAATCAGAAGAGACCCTGAATTGCTAAGGAAACGTCGAAAAAGAAAAACAAAACTGGGGGCATCACGTTGACTGATTTCAAGCTTTACTACAAAGCTGTGATCACCAAGACAGCATGGTACTGGCATAAAAACAGACACAAAGACCAGTGGAACAGAGTAGAGAGCCCAGATATGGATCCTCAACTCTATGGTCAAATAATCTTCGACAAAGTGGGGAAAAAAATACACAGTGGAAAAAAGACAGTCTCTTCAATAAATGGTGCTGGGAAAATTGGACAGCTATATGTAGAAGAATGAAACTCGACCATTCTCTTGCACCATACACAAAGATAAACTCAAAATGGATAAAAGACCTCAAGGTGAGGCAGGAATCCGTCAGAATCATAGAGGAGAACATAGGCAGTAACCTCTTCGATATTAGCCACAGCAACTTCTTTCAAGATATATCTCCAAAGGCAAAGGAAACAAAAGAGAAAATGAACTTTTGGGACTTCATCAAGATCAAAAGCTTCTGCATAACAAAGGAAATAGTCAACAAAACAAAGAGGAACCCACGGAATGGGAGAAGATATTTGCAAATTATAGTACAGACAAAAGGCTTATATCCAGGATCTATAAAGAACTTCTCAAACTCAATACACACAAAACAGATAATCATGTCAAAAAATGGGCAGAAGACATGAACAGACACTTCTCCAATGAAGACATATAAATAGCTATCAGACACATGAAAAAATGTTCATTGTCACTAGCCATCAGGGAGATTCAAATCAAAACCACACTGAGATACCACCTTAGAATGGCCAAAATTAACAAGACAGTAAACAACGTGTGTTGGAGAGGATGTGGAGAAAGGGGAACCCTCTTACACTGTTTGTGGGAATGCAAGTTGGTGCAGCCACTCTGGAAAACAGTGTGGAGATTCCTTAAAAAATTAAAAATAGTTTCCCTATGACCCTGAAATTGCACTATTGGGTATTTTACCCCAAAGATACAGATGTAGTGAAAAGAAGGACCATCTGTATCCCAGTGTTCATAGGAGCAATGGCCACAGTCGCCAAACTGTGGAAAGAACCAAGACACCCTTCAATGGACAAATGGATAAGGAAAATGTGGTCCATATACCCTATGGAGTATTATGCCTCCATCAGAAATGATGAATACCCAACTTTTGTAGCAACATGGATGGGACTGGAAGAGATTATGCTGAGTGAAATAAGTCAAGCAGAGAGAGTCAATTATCATATGGTTTCACTTATTTGTGGAGCATAAGAAATAACATGGAGGACATGGGGAGATGGAGAGAAAGGAGTTGGGGGAAACTGGAAGGGGAGATGAACCATGAGAGACTATAACTCAGAAAAATAATCTGAGGGTTTTGAAGGGGCAGGGGCTGGGAGGTTGGGTGAGCCTGGTGGTGGGTATTATGGAGGGCAGGTATTGCATGGAGCACTGGGTGTGGTGCATAAACAATGAATTCTGGTACACTGAAAAGAAATTTAAAAATAAAAAATAATAAAATTTTTAAAAAAGAAGTGGATCTCTATGAGGTCTGTTTATGCAGTTTTTTCAGCTGTTTCCTTGGTAGAACTGACCGATGGCTTAGCCTTTCATAACTTCTGCTCTGCCATAAAAATTATCTCCAGTCCACACTCCTCTGTACTCGGTAAACCATGGTTCATTAAAAACCAAACCTCCCTCCCAAATCCCCACCACAACCCCTTTTCCCCGTCTCCTGAGCACTTTATGTTTACTTCATTCTTCTCTTGGTCTGGCAGCTAAAGAAAAAAAAAATATGAAGTTCTATTTGTAGGAAATTCACAATAATGTAAAAAATCAAAGCCCAAGTAAGAAAACATTGTTCAGGGTCAGAGACAGAAACATTGTATAGATAGTAAAAAGCAAGAAGAGCTCACTTTATGTAATAGGATTGTATTATACTGTTTATTTCAATGGTTTTGGAGAAAACACTCTACCCCGCTCTATTTCAAGTGCAGGGAATCTTGCAATTACCACATGGAAATAATAGTCTAAATTAAGATTAGATGATGAGGATGAATATCTGAGCCATTAGTAGAAACCAATTAGCATCCTCTCTTAATGTGCAGAATTTTTCACTAAGTCTTCCTGCTGTAAAACCAAGGGTAGAAATGGAAATAACTGTGTTGTGATAAATGCTACTAGCTGTTCCCATTGGTAGAATAGGTTTAAAGACATTGAAAAAACTAATTTATATCAATGCTCTGCTAAATTAGGTAGTCCACAGAGAAATGGAAGCTCATATTTGGTATTAAATGCCCCTGGCTGACACCAAGTTGCCTAGAATTGTAGTCTTTTTTTTTTTTTTTAAGTTTTTATTTATTTATTTGACAGACAGAGATCACAAGTAGGCAGAGAGGCAGGCAGAGAGAGAGGAAGGGAAGCAGGCTCCCTGCTGAGCAGAGAACCCGATGCGGGGCTCGATCCCAGGACCCGGGATCATGACCTGAGCTGAAGGCAGAGGCTTTAACCCACTGAGCCACCCAGGCACCCCTAGGATTGTAGTCTTATTCCATTTGCCTGCCATGCACTTGGGCTTCAATTTCCTGCTGTATAACATGGGCAATTTAATTACACATCCACACAAGGTGGTTGTGAGGATTAGAAGAATCAATACACATGAAATGCCAGGCACATCATAAGTATTCATTAAACATTAGCTGTAATAATTTCTTTATCTGAATTTCACTTAGGATGCAAAGTAATTAAGTGGGAGGAGATTTCTGCAGCCACTGAGCTCTACCTGGGCATCCACAATAAATCTTATTTGTTAGTTATTGCAAAACAGAAAGAGAAGCAAGTATTTTTTTAAATCAATGTGTTGATTTTTAAAAAGATTTTATTTACTTATTTGAGTGAGAGAGAACAAGAGAGAGACAACACAAGTAGGGTGAGGGGCAGAGGGAGAAGCAGACTCCCTGCTGAGCAGAGAGCCTGATGAAGGGCTTGATCCCAGGATTCCAGGATCTTGACCTGAGCTGAAGGCAGATGCTTAACTGTCTAAGCGACCCAGGCACCCCAAAGTGTTGATTTTTTTTTAAGTATAACTGGCATACTATTATATCCTTTACTTTGAGGTGTATATCATAGTTATTTGAAACTTGTATACATCAGGATATGATCCCCACAATAAGTCTAGTTACCATCTGTCAGCATACAAACTCATTATAATAGTATTTTCCTATGTCTCCTATGTTGTACATTATATCACCATTACTTATTTGTTTCATAACTGGAAGCTTGTATGTCTTAATCCTTTTCACCTATTTTCCCTGCCCCTCTCTGGTAACCAACAGTTTGTTTCCTATAATGATGAGTTTGTTTCTCTTTTGTTTGTTTCTTTGAGTCCACATATAAGTGAAAACATATGGTATTTTTCTTTCTTTGTCTGATCTATTTCCCTTAGCATGATATTTTTTAGGCCCACCTATGTTGTCACAAATGGCAAGATTTCATTCTTTTTCATGGCTAAGTCATGTTCCATTTCATGTGTGTGCACGCATGTGCATGTGTGTATACACATGTAGCACATTTTCTTTATCTCTTCATCTATCCGTAGGTGCTTAGATTGCTTCCATATCTTGGTTGTTGTGAGTAATTCTGCATTGCACACAGAGGTGCATATATTTCTTCAAATTGCTGTTTTCATTTTCATTGGGTAGACACCCAGAAGTGGGTATTCCCACTCCCATGGTGGATCCTATAATAGTTCTATTTTTAATATTTTGAGGAACCCCCATATTGTTTTCATAGATGCCATACCAGTTCCCATTCCCACAAACAGTATAAGGAGGTCCCCTTTTCTTCAATCCTCAACAACAATTGTTATTTCCTTTCTTTTTTATTCTAGCCATTATGACGGGTGTGGGGTGAAATCTCATTGAAATCTCATTGTCGTTCTGATTTGCACTTCTCTGATGATGAGTTGATGATGTTGAGCATCTCTTCATGTGTCTATTGGCCATCTGTATGTCTTTTTTGGAAAAAGTGTCTATTCAGGTCTTTTGTCCAATTTTAAACAGGTTGTTTGGTTTTTGATATTAAGATATGTAAGTAAGTTCTTTATATATTTTAGATATTAACCCCTATCAGAAATGTAACTTGCAAATATTTTCCTTCCTTCAGTAGGTTGCTTTTTCATTTTGTTAATGGTTTTCTTCACAGTGCAGAAGCTTTTTTAGGTTAATGTAATCCCATTTATTTATTTTAGCTTTTTTTGCCCTTGCCTAAAGAGACTGGTCCAAAAAAACTTATTTCTAAGACTAATATCAGAACTTACTGTCTGCTTTCTTTCAGAAGTTTTATGGTTTCAGGTCTTACATTCAAGTCCTTAATCCATTTTTAATTTGTTTTCGTATATGATATAGTGGTCCAGTTTCACTCTTTTGCATACCCAGTTTTCCCAAAACCATTTATTGAAGAGATTATCTTTTTCCCATTGTAAATTCTTACCTTTCTTATCATTGATTAACTGATCATATATGTGTGGGTTTATTTCAGGTCTCTCTATTCTCATGCATTGATCCATGTATTTGTATTCATGGCAGTATCACACTGTTTTGAGTACTGTAGCTTTGTAACATGGTTTGAAATCAGGGAGTGTGATACTTTCAGCTTTGTTCTTTCTCAAGATTGCTTTGGATATTCAAGGTCTTTTGTAGTTGCATAAAAAATTTAGGATACTTTCTTTGAGTTCTGTGGGAAAAATGCCATTGAAACTTTGCTAGGAATTGTACTGAATCTGCAGGTTGCTTTGGCTAGTATGGAAATTTTAACATTAAAATCCAATCCATGAGCATAATATATCTTTCAAAATATTTGTGTTTTCTTCCATTTCATTGATCAATGTTATAGTTTTCAAAGTACAAATCTTTTTCATCTCCTTGGTTAAATTTAATTCTTGGGTATTTTATTCTTTTTTTTTCTTCTTTTATCTTTTACTTATTTTTTTTTAATTTCTTTTCAGTGTTCCAGAATTCATTGTTTATGCACCACACCCAGTGCTCCATGCAATATGTGCCCTCCACAACACACCACCAGGCTCACCCATCCTTCCACCCTCCTCCCCTCAAAACCCTCAGTTTGTTTCTCAGAGTCCATAGTCTCTCATGATTTGTCTCCCATCCCGACCTCCCCCATCTCTCTTCTCTTCATCTCCCAATGTCCTCCATGTTGTTACTTACGCTCCACAAGTAAGTGGAACCATATGATAATTGACTCTCTCTGCTTGACTTATTTCACTCAGCATAATCTCCTCCACTCCTATCCATGTTGATACAAAAGTTTGGTATTCATCCTTTCTGATGAGGGCACAATACTCTATAGTATATATGTACCATATCTTCTTTATCCATTCGTCCGTTGAAGGGTGTCTTGGTTCTTTCCACAGCTTGGCAACTGTGGCCATTGCTGCTATGAACATTGGGGTACAAGTGACCCTTTTTCTCATTACGTCTGTATTTTTGGGGTAAATACCAAGTAGTGCAATTGCAGGGTCATAGGGAAGCTCTATTTTTAATTTCTTAAGGAATCTCCACACTCTTTTCCTAAGTGATTGCACCAACTCGCATTCCCACCAACAGTGTAAGAAGGTTCCCCTTTCTCCAGATCCCCTCCAACATTTGTTGTTTACTGTCTTGTTAATTTTGGCCATTCTAACTGACATAAGATGGTATCTCAGTGTGTTTTTTATTTGAATCTCCCTGATTGCTAATGATGATATGGAACCAGAAGAGACCCCAAATTTCTAAGGTAATGTTGAAAAAGAAAAACAAAACTGGGGGCATCACGTTGACTGATTTCAAGCTTTACTACAAAGTTGTGATCTCCAAAACAGCATGGTACTGGCACAAAAACAGACACATAGACCAGGGAACAGAGAAGAGAGCCCAGATATGGACCCTCAACTCTATGGTCAAATAATCTTCAACAAAGCAAGAAAAAATATACAGTAGAAAAAAGACAGTCTCTTCAATAAATGGTGCTGGGAAAATTGGACAGCTATATGTAGAAGAATGACACTCGACCATTCTCTTACACCGTACACAAAGATAAACTCGAAATGGATGAAAACCTCAATGTGAGGCAGGAATCTATCAAAATCCTAGAGGAGAACATAAGCAGTAACCTCTCCGACATCGGCCACAGCAACTTCTTTCAAGATATGTCTCCAAAGGCAATAAAATAAAATAATAAATAAATAAATAAGTGAAAATGAACTTTTGGGACTTCATCAAGATCAAAAGCTTCTGCACAGCAAAGGAAATAGTCAATACAACAAAGAGGCAACCCACGGAATGGGAGAAGAAATTTGCAAATGACACTACAGACAAAGGGCTGATATCCAAGATCTATAAAGAGCTCCTCAAACTCAACACACACAAAGCAGATAATCAAGTCAAAAAGTGGGCAGAAGACATGAAAGACACTTCTCCAAAGAATACACACAAATGGCTAACAGGCACTTGAAAAAATGTTCATCATCATTATTTTATTCTTTTTGATGCAATTGAAAATGGAATGGTTTTCTTAGTTCTTCTTTCTGATAGCTCATTATTAGTGTACAGAAATGCAACTGATTTCTAGATGTTATTTTTGTATCCTGCAACTTTACTGAATTCATTTATTAGGCCCAATAGTTTTTGGTAGTCTTTAGGGTTTTCTATATATAATATTATGTCATTTGCAAATAGTGATGATTTTATTTCTTCCTTTCCAATTTGGTTGCCCTCTTTTCTTTTTCTTGTCTGATTGCTGTGACTAGGACTTCCAGTACTATGTAGAAAAAAAGTGATGAGAGTAAGCATCCTTGTTTTGTTTCTCATATTAGAAAAAAAGCTTTTAGGGGAATCTGGGTGGCTCAGTCCATTAAGTGTCTGCCTTCAGTTCAGGTCATGATCTCAGGGTCCTGAGATTGAGCCCTATATTGGGCTCCCTGCTCAGCAAGGAATCTGCTTCTCGCTCTCCCTCTGCCTTTCCCCCCCAACCCATGCTTGTTCTCTTTCTCAAAGAAATAAAATGAAATAAAATAAATGAAATGTTAAAAAAAGAAAGATTTTAGCTTTTCACCATTGAGTATGATGTTTAGTGGGTTTGTCATATATGGCCTTTATGAAGTCCATTCCATCCATATCCACATTGTTGAGAGTTTTTATCATAAATGCATGTTGAATTTTGACAAATGCTTTTTCTGCATCTATTGATGATCATATGATATTATCCTTTGATTTATTAATGTGATATTTTTATTGATTTGTGAATGATGAACCATCCTTGCATCCCTGGAATAAATCCCCTTTGATCATGGTGTATGATCTTATTAATGTATTATTGAAATCGGTTTGCTAATATTTTGTTGAGGGATTTGCATCTATGTTCATTGGAGTTCTTGGCCTATAGTTTTGTGTTTGTGGTGCCTTTGTCTGGCTTTGGTATTAGAATAATGCTAGCCTCATAAAGTATGTTTGGGAGCATTTCATCCTCTTCAATTTTTTGGAATAATTTGAGAAAAATAGAAACTAACTCTTCTTTAAATATTTGGTACAATTCCCCTGGGAAGCCATCTGGTCCTAGATTTTCATTTTGGAGATTTTTTAGTTAGTAATTGCATTTTATTTCTCGTAATTAGTCTATTTGGATTTTCTATTTCTTCATGATTCATTCTTCAAAGGTTGTGTGTTTGTAGGAATTTATATATTTCTTCCAAGTTTTCCAATTTGTTGGCATGTAATTCTTCATGATAGTCTTTTATTATCCTTTGTGTTTCTCTGGTGTCAGTTTTAACTTCCCTTTCACTTCTGATTTTATCTATTGGTCCCTCTCTCTTGATGAGTCTGGCTAGAGATTCAATGATTTCATTTTTTCAATGAATGAGTTTAGCTTCATTGATCTTTTCTTGTTAAAAAAATTATTTTTTTTTTTTATTCTTTTGAGAAAGAAGCAGAGAAAGAGACAGAGAAAGCACAAGTGGTGGGCAGTGAGGGAGAGGTAGAAGCAGACTCCCTGCTGTGCCAGGGGCTGGACATGGGTCTTGATTTCGGGACATGGAGATCATGACCTGAGCCAAAGTCAGATGCCCAACCATCTGAGTCACCTAGGTGCATCTTTATTGATCTTTTTGATTGCTTTTGAGTATTCCATTTATTTTCACTTTGATCTTTATTATTTCCTTCTTCTACTGACTTTGGATTTTGTTTCTCTTTTTCTAGTTCCTTTCAGTGTAAGGTTGTGTTATTTGAGATTTTTCTTATTTCTTGAGGGAAGTCTGTATTGCTATAAACTTCCCTCTTAGAACTGCTTTTGTGATGTCTCTTAGATTTTGAAAAATTGTGGTTACATTTTTATTTGTCTCAAGGTATTTTTGAATTTCCTCACTGATTTCTTCATTAACACATGATTGTTTAATTTGTTTAGTCTCCACATGTTTGTGTTTTTCCCGGTTTTCTTCTCTTGATGTTTTCTAGTTTCATGCTATTGTGGTCAGAGAATATACTTGATACGACTTCAGTCTTCTTGAATTTATTGAGACTTGTGTTGCAAACTAACATGTGATTTATCTTGGAGAATGCTGATGTGCACTTTAAAGGAATGCATAATCTTCAGTTTTGGGGTGAAATGTTCTTTATCTATCCATGAAGTCCACCTGGTCTAGGTGTCATTTTAAGGCCAATGTTTCCTTACTAATTTTCTTTTTGGACAATCTATCCATTGATGTGAGTGAGTGTTAAGTCCTTTATTATTATTGTATCACTGTCAATTTCTCTTTTTAGGTCTGTTATTACTTGTTGTATATATTTAGGTGCTCCTAAATATTTTTATTTAGGGTGCATAAATATAAATGTTATGTCTTCTTCCTGAATTAATCCTTTTATCATTATGTAATGCCTTGTTTTGTCTTTTGTTACATTTTTTTGCTTGTTTGTTTGTTTTAAAGATTTTATTTATTTATTTGACAGAGATCACAAGTAGGCAGAGAGGCAGGCAGAGAGAAAGGGAGGAAGCAGGCTCCCTGATGAGCAGAGAGCCCGATGTGGGGCTGGACCCCAGGACCCTGAGATCATGACCTGAGCCAAAGGCAGAGGCTTAACCCACTGAGCTCCCAGGCACCCCTCAATTTTTGTTTTAAAGTCTATTTTGTCTGATATGAGTATAGTTATCTCAGCTTTCATTTCCATTTGTATGAAATATTTTTTTTTCCATCCCTTCACTCTCAGTCTCTGTGTATCTTAAATCTGAAGTGAGTCTTTTGTAGGTAGCATATAACTGAGTCTTGTTAGACTCAGTCTATTAAACTTAATAGTCGCTTATGTTTATATGCATTCCAAAAGCAGTACATTTTACCCCCACCAAACTTTGTTTTTGACACCATATTTTACATCTTTTTATTTTATTTCTTAACTATTGTATTTATAGCTAATTTTACTACTTTTGCTTTTTAATCTTTATATTAGCTTTTTAAGTGACTGTCCACTGCCTTTACTATATATTTACTTTTGCCAGTAAGATTTTTTTCATGTATTTTATTTCTAGTTATGGCCTTTTTTTTCCACTTAAAGAAGACCTTAAGTCTGGTTTGGTAATGATGAACTCTTTTAGTTTTTTCTATCTGGGAAAACTTCAACTCTGAATGATGATGTTACCTGGTAGAGTATTCTTAGCTGTAATTTTTTTTTTTTCCTTTAAGAACATCAAATATATTGGGGCACCTGGGTGGCTCAGTGGGTTAAGCCTCTGCCTTCAGCTCAGGTCATGATCTCAGGGTCCTGGGATCAAACCCCGCATCGGGCTCTCTGCTCAGCAGGGAGCCTACTTCCTCCTCTCTCTCTCTCTCTCCCTGCCTGCCTCTCTGCCTACTGTGATCTCTCTCTGTCAAATAAATAAATAAAATCTTAAAAAAAAAAAAAAAAGAACATCAAATATATCCTGCCACTCTGTTCTGGCCTGTGATTTTTTTTTTTTTTTTTTTATAAACTAATAATCGTATGGTGTTTTTTTTTTTTTTTTTTTGGTGGGGGGGTATGTGATTATTTTTCTCTTGCTGCCTTTAAACTCTCTTCTTTCTTAAGTTTACATATTATAACATTAATGTATACAGTTCAGTATTTTTAGTATAATTATAGAATTCTTTAACTTTTACCATTTTAAGTTATGGTGTGACTCTTTTTGGGTTCATCTTATTTTGGGAATCTCTGTTTTTCATGGAACTGGGTATTTGTTTCAGTCCTTCCTACCTTCCTTCCTTCCTCAGGTTAGAGAATTTTCCAGCCATTATTTCTTCAAATGAGTTTTCTGCCCCTTTCTTTATCTCTTCTCCTTCTGGGATTCCAAAATATAAATGTTAGTATGCTTGGTGTTGTCCTAAAGGTCTCTTAAATTATTCTTATTTTTTATAATAATGTTTTCTTTTTGCTGTTCTGTTTCAGTAATTTCCACTATTCTGTTTTCCAGATTGCTGATCTGGAACTAATTTGCTGTTGATTCCCTCTAGTGTATTTTTCATTTAAGTTATTGTAGTTGTCAACTCTACTTATTCTTCTTATAGTTTCTGACTCTTTTTGAAGTTCTTACTGTGTTTCTCTATTTTTTTTTTCTAAGTTCAGTGAACATTTTTGTGACCATTACTTTAAACTCTTCAGGCAAATAATTTATCTCTACTTTATTAGGGTTCCCCCAACCCCACCCAAGGGTTTTATCTTATTCTTTCTTTGGGATGTATTCCTCTGTCTCCACATTTTCTTTTATTTTCTGTGTCTGTTTCCATGAATTAGGTGGAATAAGTACCTCTTCCAGTCTTAAGGAAATATCCTTATGTTGGAATGCCCCTGTGTAAACTGTGTGTGCCTGACAGTTTTGTTTTGTTTTCTTAAATTTTATTTATTTCTTTGACAGAGATCACAAGTAGGCAGAGAGGAGGAAGCAGGCTCCCTGCCTGAGCCGAAGGCAGAGGCTTTAAACCACTGAGCCACCCAGGCACCCTGCCTGACAGTTTTGACAGGCAGGCTAGAGCTGGTACAGGTCAGAGCTGGTACAGGCCTGGGCCAGGGAATCCCAGGGAATGCTATACCAGAGCCATCTTGACAGGATGGCTGAAGCTTGGGCTGATGTGAGCAGGGAGCCAGGGTGCATGGCTCCAGGGCTACAATGGGGTAGGGAGGAACAGTCAGCTGGAGCTGGTATGGGCTAGAGCCCAGTGTATGCAGAGGTTGCTTTCACAGGCTGGTTAGAGCCCTTGGACTCTTCTCCTATCCCACTCTCAAGTTGGAAAGGAACTAAAAAATAGTAACCAATAGTGTCTCTGACCTCAAAACAAGTTTTAGCAATTCCCTGTCCACTTGATGAACAGTCTAGGATTAGTAAATGGATTTCTTTCACTGATAGTCTAATTGCCCTTTAAACTACTCTTTTTTTTTTTCCCCATACCCCAGGGCAGGCAAGTCCATGTACAGGCCCCTCAGTGACGTCCCTCCCTACCCCAGGTCACCATGTTGGAGATGGGGTTCCCATCATTATTATGTTACCTTCTTTCCTCTTCTTTATTTGGTTTCTTTATTGTTTTGTTTTTTGTGTGTGTGCAGAAGCTATTCAATCAGTCGTTAGTTTTTCAGGAACAATTGTTCTATATGTAGATATAAGTTCATAGATTCAGTATGTCCATAGGAGGACTTAAATTCAGAATCTTCCTACACTGCCATCTTGGACCCTGTCCAATGTGTTGATCTGTTTCCCTTGCATCCATGGTGTTTCACCCTAGAACACAACATAGAAATAACAGTAGAAGGATTTATATGAGGGTTAGAAGTAATCTTCACTTTCTCATACTGAAAATGACTGATTTTGGGGTGGGGAGATAGTGTGTTATATTCTAATGACCTGATTTACTATGTCAAAGTAGCAGGCTAAAGTCAGCCTATATCAAGAACCAGTTGTTAATAGTTAAGAGTTTTCAAGCTGGTTGTTAAACAATTGATAACTTTAAATCAATCATGGTAGGAGTATTTACACCACAGAGATCAGTAAATGCTATAAATTGGGTCCTTTTTTTTTTCTCCCCAGAGAGTCCATTTATCAGCACACTGCTGAGTACCTGTGTCACATACAACACATGGAAGAAAATTAGGTTGCTTCAAAGGTAATGGCTTTTTCTTTTTGAAGCATGTTTGCATCCTATCTAAATAATCTTCCCACCAATTGTATGACAGTGGCAGAATATTTTTATTATTCTGTTTTACATACCTGGAAATTGAAATAATGATGCATAGTCATTAAAAATGCAAAGTAATGTCTATCAGGATAAATCCAGGACTAAAACCTAGGCTTCCTGGCTTATCACAATATTTATTCTATTCTGGTTTTGAGATACAGTATCACAGGATATTGCTTTTTGCAATTTAGGACTTCCAATTAATTTTTTTTAAGATTTTATTTATTTATTTATTTGACAGACAGAGAGAGATCACAAGTAGGCAGAGAGGCAGGCAGAGAGAGGGAGAGAAGTAGGCTCCCTGCTGAGCAGAGAACCTGACATGGGACTCAATCCCAGGACCCTGAGATCATGACCTGAGCCAAAGGCAGAGGCTTAACCCACTGAGCCACTCGGGCACCCGGACTTCCAATTAATTTTAAGAGATGCTATAATGTTTTCTAAACTAACAAAAGAAGGAAATCATTAGAATTAAATATTCCATATATCATTTAGTGGGGAGTGGTTGGAAATGAGAAGAAAGTTGAAGAGATGGTAAATATTTCCTACCAATGTATTTATTTGTCAACATTAGGTGAATACTCTGCTGGTTGCCTTTGGATATAGAAAAAGGATACCAAAGAAATGGAATGTGTACATGTTTCCCTGAAAAAGATTTCATTATGACTAGGAATCCTGAACAGACATGAAAGGCTCAAGAATGTTTACAAAGCAAAGTAACAAAAAATGAAGTACAGTTTTGTCCAAACTGGGAACCTGTGCACTGAGAGGTTGATCAAAGGAAGCCTCCTAGAGAGAGAGAATTTTGAGGTGTGTTTTTCAGGAAGTGTCAGATACAGCTGAATTGTTGAAGATGACAGGAGAGGATGTTGGTACCTGGTGTGCTAGAACAGCTAAGCAAGGACTTCCTTCCCCAAAGGATTTCCAGACTTCTGGACATTGCTCTAGATAATGTACCTCTCCTAGGGATGTGGAAATGCAGCTCCAACCAGACAATTTCATTATACCTTTTCCAGTCTGGTAAGAGAACCAAGGTTGAATATTAATAACAAAATAATTAAAGTCTAGGATTTTCATTTTCCTTTCTATCACTTTCTTTAGTCATTCTAGTCATTTCCTTTTGACATTCCAGTACATAAATCAGGTATGAAAATATCTGAGAAAATTTTCCAATTGCTTTCTATAAAGCTACATGACATATTGTTGTACCACAATTAACAAAAACCTAGAAGACAAATATTTAAATCTATAAACCAAATGGATCGGAGTATGCTTATTTGCATCACAAAAAGAGTCTTTCTTTTTATAAAATGATTCACTACTGTTTTTATTAGTTCATTTTTTATGTAGGCATTTTTTAAGTGTAGTCTGTATTTTAGGCACTATAGACACAAGGTTGTATAAAACAGGATCCCCTGCCCTCACAGATCTCAGAGTATACAAGAGGAGACCAACATGTTCTGACATAATTATAGTCACGCTTGATGTAGAAAAATGTTGGGGTTTGGGGCCAACAGCCACGAAAGAATTCTTGAGACATCTTTGATGCAAAAAAAAGTGGTTTTATTAAAGCACAGAGGCAGGACCCATGGGCAGAAAGAGACGCACTGTGTTTGTGATGGGTGACTGATTATATGCTTCTAAGTTGGGAGAGGGTTAGGGGTTGTACAAGCTTCCAAGGTATTTTGGAAACAAGCTTTCCAGGATTCTGAGGGGGCTATCTATTGGTAGGAAAATGTCATTTGTTTCTGTTTAGTAAAAACTCAGTCAAGAGATTCTTCAGATATGTATCAGTGGGCCATACGCTTGGAGGATGATTGCTAATATTTATCTTAGGGGGTGGAGATAAAGGAAGCTTCCAAAGGAATTTTTATACATTAAAGAGATTTAGAGGATCCTGGGGGCTTGGGATAAGATTGCCTCTTGACCTTAGCAAAGTATTAGCATCCCGGCAGCTGAGTTCCTAGAGGATTGTCACTCTATTTGGAGAACTTGTCAATGGGCTATAAGTAGTAAGGAAATTTAATTTTTCTTTTGCCTTTATTTTCCACATTAACACCCAGTTGTTATAATAGAAGTCCAAATACCATAGGAATACAATGATTAGGACAGTTAACTGTTGCAGCTGTTGGGCAAGTCTATAAATAGAAAGTGATGATTCAAGTGGAAATGAATGGGTTTACTAGATGAAAAAGAAGAGCTTTCCTAAAGGATGACAAAACAGAAAAGTAAGCAAGTATTTAAAAAAAAAAAAATGATGTGTTGCCATGGTTTCCACTGTGTTCATGGTGTCAGTCTAGACCACTTAGACATAATAACTGAAAGGCTCATGTGAGATTAGGAGTAATCCTCATATTATGTCACAGTCGTGAAAGGTGGTTGTTGTGATTATAATTGGAGTGGGAAAATTGAAGTTTCTGGAGACAGATTAGGTATACATGATGGGAAATCACTGAACACTTTCAGCAAAAACCACAATAGTATGCTCTGAATTATGCCTTTTTAAAAAGATCATTTTAGAGATGGTATAGAGGATGGATTGAAAGGTAGAATTCCTTAAATAGAAGTTTCCTCATTACATTCAAAATGTAATTTTATTTTCAGAACTTCTGCTTGCATAGAGCAAACCCGGGAAAAAACCCATCCCCTGTAACAAGTGGGCCACACCTCAGATAGGGCAGGTGAAGTCCAAAAACCACAAGTGTTTTAGTGTCACAATCTTCTGTTTTTCAAGGACACAAAACTGTTCTACTCAGAGCAAGTACCACCCACACTATAAATATTTTCAAAATATCAAAACAATGGCTCCAAATAATTCAGATGTACAAGTTCCCAGTTACTTATCATCCATTTCTTGACCAAAAATTTTAAGATTTTGAAATCTTAAGGTTTCCTTTTCCCTTGCTTTGAGATGTTGCCAGTTGAAGCTGAACTATCTGCAAAGCTGGTATAGGATTCACTTTATCCCTTAAGATAAACAAGGGAAAGCTTATAAGGAAACTTCTCAAAATGAGGACTCAATACAAAATATGTAGGCTTTACATATTTTTTCAAAGGAATTTTGGGAGCTCAGAGCTTGCTTCTGTTGGCTAGCATCCTGCTGAGTTAAAGATTTTCAAATTTGGAGAAAATAAAATAATTAAAACTGCTTCTGAGGGTACTGTAAAGGACTGAAGAAATCCATGATTATTCAAACTAATGCTCTGGAACACTTTCTGATATAGCTAGGGGTAATGGAAGACAGTTGTGTTTTCCTTTTATTTTAAAAACATCTTAATTTGAAAATCATCTTTTGGCATTTATGACCCCAATTCTACTGTGTCAACATAGCACATAGTATTCTCTTTCTCATTTTTTACTTTTTAAAAAGGTGAAAGACTTTATAAAACTCAATCTCAAACTTCTTGAACCGAAGAATCCAGGAAAATGATGCCCTACCTGCCATTTATAAATAACCAGGTAGATCATATTGTAGGTAAGCCTGAAAATCAGTTAACTCCATTTTTATGTTTTGTTTTGTTTTCTATCTGTTGTTATAGCTCTTTATACTTTCTTAGCCAAGGATGGAAGAAAGAGTATCTGGTAACAGCAATTTATTCAGGATTGACTCAGACTGTAGACTGCTGAAAATTTTTCAGCCATTGGCTTTTAGAAAAATAGATCTATCTGTAAGCCTGCTTGCATATGTAATTTTGTTTCAGTCACAGTTTGATTTATCACAGCTCAGCTGACATTAGGCTATGACTAATTCTTTCAGTACCTTAAAGCCACTGAGCTTTTGTTGCCCAGGAACTCAGGAGACTGTCCAGGTGGGTGGTTAGCAAATTGTCAGGCAGTGATATTGAGGGTGTGGGAAAGCAGTAGCCTGGTCTACATAATGGTTCAAATCATTATCTAAAAACACTATTTCGGTGCTTCTTATTGGATCAAGACTAAATTCTCTACTCTAGGATCCAATCCATTCAATTTAAAGGCCTCACTAGCTCTCTCTGAACTTCTCTCTCACTCTTGCCAGCTAGTGCCCTGTGGTTTGCCTATTTCTTTACTATTATTGCCCATATTTTGTAACTTTGACTTTGTTACTCATATCCAACTTGGATATTTTCTTAAATTCTCTCCATTAAACTAAATCCTCAAATTTCTTCAAGACCCACAGTTTAAAAATCACCTTAACAAACTTACACCATCCCTCAAAGATATTTTGGTACTCACCAAGGCAGAAAATATAATACTCTAAACCCTTTATCATGTATTTTTAGTCCTGGCGTTCATACATCACAGGGCTTTGTAGCTGGAAAGTACACTAGAGATTGTTTATAGAAGGGGATGGTGAGGCCCAGAAAGATTGAGAGATTTTTTCCAGTTAGAGTTCAGTGCATTGAAGACTGATGCTCCTGAAGATAGTCTTGAGACCCAGTGGTATCATGAGATGACCTTAAAATCATCAAAGGATGGTTGACTTGTATTTATCATAGCTTCATAGTTAAATCCGAATCTCAGAAAACAAGTATTCCAGGTAATTCTTATGTGGCATCTCCCAGTCTTGCAGCATAGGTATTCCTCAGAACATCATATTATGTACTCACTTCGAGAGCAGAAAGAATGTGTTATAATTTGGAAAATTTCCACAGTTGTTTTGTGTAAAGTTTCCTCTCACTTTCCCATAGCAACCATTTCCTTTTGCAGAGCAAATATCTACCCTCTTAATAACTGAATTGGATTGTAGTTATCATATTATTATAATAATGATCTTATCATTGGATTAGTAAATCATAAAGGCAGGGACTGAGATTGTTTCGTTTCATTGTATCCCTGTGTCTAGAACAATGCCTTGAACATAGAAAGTACTAAAAAACTGTTGAATGAATGAATGAATATTTATGCCTTTTTCCAGCTTAAATGTACAGTCTACAAGACAGGGTTTAGTTCTTATCATCTTAAAGCAATTCATTTAAGTTATTTAAAGCCTAATCAAGATTTTTCAATAAAAATCTACTAGAACATGAGTCACATATTTACACGCCTATAGATGCAAGCAGGGAGCACAAATGAGCAAAGTCAATTGGGTGTGGAAAAAAACACAACAATGCAAGCACAATCTTAGAAAAGGATACTAATAATAATTAGAAGTGTGGCAAAGAGCATAAGTCTCATCTAAACTGGTTAATTACTGCCTGTCAGAATGGACATCCAGTGATTTTTATAGAGAGGCTAAGATTCAGATTTAAATATAAAATATCACAATATTAAAATACTGATAATTTTTAAAATATTGATAATTCATTTTAAAAGAAAAACACTTGGTGAACAAATCTTTCTATGGGTATCCCAATGGCCATCAATTGCTAGACTTCTGTTCTAGAATCAAGGGAACACATCTGGGCAGCTCTGTATGGGTAAATGAACCCAGTACTTCCCATGTTTCTTGTTGGGACCTCCAGTAGTATGTGGACAGCATCACACTCTAAATATCATGCCACCATGAGAATCAGATGAATAGAACCCTTTACTCCAATCCAGGACCTACAAGGGCTAAGAAGATATAGCACAGATGTATGCTGCTGGCAGGCTCTGCAGCTTCACAAGCCAGTAATTGGCTTGACATTTTTAAAATAGGAAAGCAACAAGACTAATGCACTCTAAATTGACCATGAAATGCTCTCAAAGTGAAATTACCACCAAGCCTGTCTGAAACATCTTCCCAGAAAAGCAGGAAGGGGGAGGACCAGAATGGGTGAAGTTACTTTCTTAAGCTTACGGAGACTGCTTTGCCTACATATTTGAGAAAATTCTTATAAAAGTAGTGTGTAATTTGATCGAGATCTTTTGTATATTGTACAGAAAGCATGGGAACAAAAAAAGATTCTTTCATAAGAATATTGTTTAGAGCATACAATATATTACCTATTACACTGCATTATTCAGCAGGTCATGCCTTCAATGAACCAAAACCATTTTCAACTAGAGAAAGTTAGTCAAATCTCTTACTTGTATGGGAACCCATATATTTTTTTAAAATGAAGACAAACCAAACCACTCGAGCAGCTAACACACACACACACACACACACACACACACGCACACATGCACACATGCATGCACACACTCACACACACACACCATGAGCTAGGTCAATAGAATTATTTAGTTAAAAACAGAATTTCATCAAACTGCCTTGTGTGTGCATGGGCTTAAAAGGATATTCATTCAACTACAAGTTCATTGATCAGCCCGGTGTGAAATGGAGAAAATTGGCTGTCAGAAATAGCATCCTATGGAAGTTTTGGAACTTAGAAAGAATCTACTAACTGTGCTCATGTTCGGCTGGCTAGCAAAGCATGCTGCCATCACTCGCTCAACATCCTTTTGAGCTCCTGCTGTGTGCCAAGACTCTGTGTGGACACCAACAGTCATCTCTCACCCATCCTGCTTCCAATTTGCTCCAGAGACATCCATTTTCAAGATTAGGTACTTAAGGTACACTGCTCCTCAAAGTGAAGAATGTAATCATTTCAAATATATTGACATTTTCTCTGATCCCTCTGGTATTATTTGACAAACAAAACATAGGCAGTCTCAGCACAAGCCCAGAGAACAAATATTTTTGATGAAACAGCTGAGCTAGGACTCAGTCTCATTGTCTGTCTCCTGACCAGGTGCTTTCTGCTCTTCCTCTGAGCTTCTCTGCCTTAGCCACAGACAGTAGCCATTTGTTTCCCACCTGGCCCATTTCCAGCTTTTGAGTTAACAGAGATACAAGAGCATTAAACTGGAAAGAATTCTCAAAACATGAATCAAATATCCTGGTTCTAATATACCCTATACAACTCACTTAACTTTTCCCTTCTGTAAAATAATTGGATAATATCTGCCCATCTAAACACAGAGGACTATAATGAGAATAACAAAATTTACACACATGAAGTCAACATATACAACTTAATCAAGCAGAAATAAACCTTCTTAACTCAGAATTCCTTATCAGTGTTTACCTAGTTTTGCTCACTCCAAGATCTTAATGACTACTTGTAAAGTGCGGGACTCAAATCTAACTATATAGAGCAGGTGTTCTTTACGATGACAAAAATAACAAAACATATATTATTGGAAATGACCAACTTTGCTCTGGGATTAAAGTATACCATATTTATATGGTATTTATATATGTTTTTTTCATATTTATATACAAAGATTTTTTTATATTGGTTTTTTATATTATTCCTTAGTTTACTCCCACTAGGGAATGAGTGGTAACCATAACCAGTATGGCTAAAAGATTATTTCTGGTCTGCTCTAGTCTTGGTGTATGAAGTTATAAACTTCAGCATCATCTCTCACTCCACATCACCAGTCCTGTCAGTTCTGCCTATCCTCTCTCCTCTCCTGAATCAGTAAACTGCCTCAGCCCAGGATGGATCTCCTTCTTTATCATCTGGATTATTGCAATGACCACACCAGTCTCCGTGCTCTAGGCTTGCTCTGCTCTAATCCTTTCATCCCACAACCACTCTAGTTCTCTTCCTCAGGGACACATTTGACCAGGCCACAGCCCTGCCCAAAACCCTTCAGTGACCTTCTATTGCCTTCATATGTAACACTAAGCTTGCTCTCTAGCTTTCAAACTCCTCTACCTCCCCTTGCCTTCCCTTTTGCTTTTAGGCCCTCCTATGTGCTATTATTCTCTCAACCTATAATGCTATTTTTCCACAATCCAAGTGACATCAGCATGTGACTGAGCAAAATCCTAGTCATCCAGCTAAATTTCACTTCCTCACAGGACCCTGCGGATCCCCCAAAATGGATGAGAACACCCTTCACTTTCCCTTTAGTAGTAGTCATTATGCATTATTGTGTAATGTCTGTCCTCCCCACTACACTATGAGCTCCACAGAGATGGGAACTACTTCATATAATACTATATCCCCACTGCCTAGGATAGTGAGGACCACATACTAGAATCTACTGATAGAGTAAATAAGTGTCCAAATGAGTTAGTATCCCATGCTGCAATTTCCCCCACTCCCCACCCTTAGGTTGCCTGTAGTATATTATGGTATCTATTTCTTTTTTAGGGCTTTTATTTGTAATCACATATAGTTCTTAATTTTGCTTATGTCTGATAAATAACCTGTAAGTACTGATTTTGTTTGCTGATATCCACTCATAACTATACCTCACTGTACCCTCCACTTCTCAGCTGGCACTATGAAATATTAGCACTCAGTTTCAAAACAAAGAGGTAGGTATGTTTCTAATATCAAAATCTCTAAGCTATTGTGGTGAATAAAGTAAGTTTTAAGAAGTACTTCCACAAAATAACACAATATATTTCCACAGGACTATATTAAGAAATTTGAAGGGAGCCTGAGTGGCTTAGTCAGTTAAGTGTCTGACTTTGGCCCAGGTCGTGATCCCAGGGTCCTGGGATCAAGTCCTGCATTAGGCTCCATGCTCCAAAGGGAACCTGCTTCTCCCTCTTCCTCTGCCTTCCTCTATCTCTCTCTGTTTCTCATGAGCGAATAAATTAAATTTAAGAAAGAAAAAGAAGTTTGAAGAGCCTAAACAATCAAATTTTGAAAGCACTGCTCCACCTAATTTGGGATATATTTCTCAAATGTAAAAATTTTTTGCAAAAATTAGGAAGGATTTTTCTAATTTTGCTTTTGGAAAGATTTGGTTACATGTAATTTATTTAATTTGTAATTAGCTATGAAAATCACAGCTAATTACAAATTAAATAAATTACATGTATTGATCATTCATACTTGGGAATATTTGTGAAATGACAAAAACCTAATGTATCTATTGTCTTCATATGTAATGACTTGTTAATGTTAGTGATTCATCACTTACATATATACAAAGCAGGAATAGAGGGAACATACCTCAACATCATAAAAGCCATTTATGGTAGAACCACAGCTAATATCATACTCAATGGGCAAAAACTGAGAGCTTATCCTCAACAGTCAGAAAGAAGTCAAAGATGTTGACTTTCATGATTTTTATTTAACATACTGCTGCAAATCTTAGCCTCGGCAATCAGACAACAGAAAAAAATAAAAGGCATTCAAATCAGCAAGGAAGAAGGCCAACTTTCACTATTTGCAGATGACATGAAGCTCAATGTAGAAAACCTGAGAGACTCCACCAAAAAATTGCTAGAACTGATACTGAATTCATTAATATCATAGGATACAAAATCAGTATGTAGAAATCTGTTGCATTTCTATACACCAATAATGAAATGGCAGAAAGAGAAATCAAGGAATTGATTCCATTTATAATTGCTCCAAAAACCATAAGATACCTAGTAATAAACCTAACCAAAGAGGTTAAAGATCTGTACTCTGAAAACGGTAGTACACTGATGAAAGAAATCGAAGATAAAGAAATGGAAAAACCTTCCATGCTCATGGATCGGAAGAACAAATATTGTTAAATCTCTGTATTACCCAAAGCAATCTGCACATTTAATGCAAACCCTATCAAAATACCATGAGTATTTTTCACAGAACTAGAGCAAACAATCCTAAAATTTGTAGGGACCCACAAAGGGCCAAAGCAATCTTTAAAAAGAAAAACAAAGCCAGAGGCATCACAATTTCAGACTTCAAGCTATATTACAAGGCTGTAGTGATCAAGACAGATGGTACTGTCCCAAAAACAGACACATAGATCAACAGAACAGAACAGAGAACCCAGAAATGGACCCACAGCCGTATGGTCAACTAATTTTGACAAAGCAGGAAAGAATATCCAATGGGAAAAAGATGGTCTTTTCAACACGTGGTGTTGGAAGAACTGGACAGCATCATACAGAAGAATGAAACTGGACCACTTTCTTACACCATACCCAAAAATAAATTTAAAATGGATGAAAGATCTAAATGTGAGACAGGAGACCATCAAAATTCTTGAGGAGAACACAGGCAGCAACCTCTTTGACATCAGCCATAATGACTTCTTACCAGGCACATCACCAGAGGCAAGAAAAACAAAATCAAAAATGATCTACTGAGGCTTTATCAAGATAAAAAGCTTTTGCGTCGTGAAGGAAACAATCAGCAAAACTACAAGGCGACCTACAGAATGGGAGAAGATATTTGCAAATGACATATCTGTTAAAGGGTTAGTATCCAAGAGCTGTAAAGAACTTATCAAACTCAACACACAAATAAAATAATACAGTGAAGAAATGGGCAGAAGACATGAACAGACATTCTTCCAAAGACATACAAATGGCTAACAGACACATGAAAAGATGTTCAACATCACTCATTATCAGGGAAATACAAATCAAAACCACAATGAGATACCACCTCCCACCTATCACAATGACTAAAATTAACAACACAGGAAACAACAGATGTTGGTAGGGATGTGGAGAAAGGGAAATCCTGTTGCACTGTTGGCGGGAATGCAAGGTGGTACAGCCACTCTGGAAAACATATGGAGGTTCCTCAAAAAGTTAGAAATAGAATTACTGTATGATCCAGCAATTACACTCCTAAGTATTTAAACATTATTTTTTCAATTGTGTAGTTTTCTTTTTATTCTTTAGAGGCAATAAAAAAAATTTTAGGACTTAAATATTTTAAAGGCCCCTGAAAAGTGAGTAAGCATTAGTTATTATGTTTATCATGCCCAATAGATCAAATGGCTCTATGGCTATAGGGTTAAATGTAGATGGAAACAAACAGAAAAAAAAAAAGGTCTGGAATTATAAACAATGAACTTACAGTGGTTCTTTCTAGGAAGGGAATTATGATTAGAAGTAGAGGGTTAAGGAACACTAGCTTAATTTATAATGGCTAAATTTTGCACAGAGAATATGTTCCTATATTACTTTGAAAATACAACTTGAAAGGGGGCTTAATATTATTTTTTAATTAAGTATAAAGAGAAGACTAGAGTGATAGATGTCATAGACACTAAGGATTTTCAAGAAGCTTTGGGTAATTTTTAATGATGGAAATATCTTTAAACCTATTTTTACCAGGATGTGACATATTTGGGCAGATTAAATAGTGCTGATTTTTTTTTCAAAACAAGTAAAAAGTCTCCAAGATAATTGTCCAAGAACTTTACTGTAGTATCTGACTATATCAAGTACTCTTGGAATAGATAATTCAATATATGACTTTTGTAATAAATCTTCCCCATTGTTTATATCTGATTTTGTAGCTTCTAGAAACATATAATGAAAAAAATTGATATGAAACTTTTGGTATTAAAATGATGATACTCCAGAGGTAAGAATAAGTGGACCATGTTTCATGCTACTTTGCAGTAGTTTGGTTTCACCTCAGCATTTATTCCAAGTCCTGGGTTAGTTGCAAAGGTTTTTCTAAGGACACTAAACCAAAGGCTATGTTACCACAGAGGAAGGTGTGGAAATTTCATGTAACAGGACCCCATTCTTTCAACATATATTTTAATGATTACTTTTATTGACATTTGCAAGCAAACATGGGGTATTTAAATATAAGCATAAAAAGTGCATATTTGTTTTTTTTTTCTTTCAGTACTTTGTTTATTTTTATTTTTTTTAAGATTTTATTTATTTATTTGAGAGAGAGAGCACCAGTCGGGGGTTGAGGGGCAGGGGGAGAGGGAAAAGCAGGCTCCCCACTGAGCAGGAAGCTCCACAAGGGTCTCCATCCCAGGACTCTGATATCATTACCTGAGCCAAGGGCAGACACTTAACTGACTGAGCCACCAAAGCACCCCTAATTATTTTTTACAGAGAAATAGAGACCATGAGCAGGGGGAGAGGCAGAGGGGGAGGTAAAATCCCAAGTCAGCTCAGCGCTGAGTGCGGAGCCTGACGGGTTCAATTCCACAACCCTGAGATCATGACCTGAGCTGAAATCAAGAATTGGATGTTTAACCAACTGAGCCACCCAAGCACCCCTGTACTTTATTTTTTTTTAGTTGAAGTTTAGTTGATTTATATTATATTACTGTCAGGTGTACAACAAAGTGATTTGACAACTCTGTACATGATGCAGTGCAACCATGATAAGTGTAGTTATCATCTGTCACCATACAATGTTATCACAATATAATTGACTATATTCCCTATGCTATACTTTTCATCCCCATGACTCATATATTTTGTAACTGGAATTTTGTACCTCTTAATCCCCTTCACCTATTTTTGCCAATCCCCCAAACCGCACCTGGGTGCCTGGGTGCCTCTAGCAGCCACCAGTTTGTTCTCTGTATTTATGAGTCTGCTTCTGTTTGCTTTGTTCTGTTGTTTGGATCCCACATATAAATCATATGGTATTTATCTTTCTCTGTCGGAGGCTTATTTCACTTAGCATGCTATCCTCTAGGTCCAACCATATTGTTGCAAATGGCAAAATTTCATTCTTTTTTATGGCAGAGTAATATTTCATTCTATGCATTTACCACATCTTGATCAATTTATCTATCATTGAACACTTTATGTTGCTTCCGTATCTTGACTATTGTAAGTAATCCTGTAATAAATATAGGAGTGAATTAGTGTTTTCATTTTCTTTGGATAAATACCCAGCAATGGAATTATTGAATTGTATGGTATTTTTAGTTTCAGTTTTTTGAGAAACCTCCATACTGTTTTTCACAGTAGCTACACCAATTTATATTTCCTCCACAGTGCATGATGGTTCCCTTTTCTCTAAATCTTTGCCAAGACTTGTTATTTCTTGTCTTTTTTACTCTAGCCATTCTGACTGTGGTTCTGATTTACATTTTCCTAATGATTAATGATGTTGAGCATCTTTTCATGTCTGTTGGCCATTTAAATGTCTCCTTTGGAAAAATGTCTATTCAGGTTCCCTGACCATTTTAATTGAGTTATTTGACTTTTTTGGTGTTGAGGTGTGTGAATTCTTTATGTATTTTGGAAAATAATCCCTTATCAGATATACTATTTGCAAATATCTTCTCTCATTCAGTAGGTTGCTTCCTTCACTATGCAAAAGCTTTTTAGTTTGATGTAGTGCCAATAGTTAATTTTGCTTTCATTTTCTTGCCTGAGGAAACATATTCAGAAATATATTGCTAAAGCCAATGTCAAAGAGATTACTATCTTTGTTTTCTTTTAGGAATTTTATAGTTTCAAGTCTTACATTTAGGTATTTAATCCATTTTGAATTTATTTTTATGTATGCATAAGAAAGTTGTCCAGTTTCATTCTTTTGCATGCAGTTATCCAGTTGTCGCAACACTATTTATTGAAAAGACTTCCCCACTGTGTATTCTTGCCTCTTTAATTGTACATGAATGGACCATATACACATGGGTTTTCTTCTAGGCTTTCTATGTGGTTCTGTTGATCTATGTGCCTTTTTTTATGCCAATATCATGCTGTTTTAATTACATAGCTGTGTAGTATATCTTGAAATATGGGATGGTGATACCTCCAGCTTTGTTCTCAAGATTGCTTTGGATATTTGGGATCTTTTGTGGTTCTATACAAATTTTAGGATTATTTGTTCTAGTTCTATGAAAAATGCTCTTGGCATTTTGATAGAGTTTGCCCTGAATCTTGTAGATTGCTTTGGGTAGTATGGATGTTGTAAGAATTTTAATTCTTCCAATCCATGAGAATAATCTTTCAATTTAGGTTTTGTCTTCAGTTTCTCTCATCATAGCTTTCAGAGTATGGTTCTTTCACCTTCTTGGTTAAATTTATTCCTAGCTATTTTATTCCTTTTAATGAATTTGTAAATGGGATTGTTTTCTTAATTTCTCTTTCTGCTAAAAAGTGCATGTCTTAATGTGTCCAAGAACATTCTGTTTTCACCCATTCAGACAAGATAGTATCATTTTAAATGTCATAGTTTTTAATATAGTCTAACCCATTAAAAATTTATTTTTCTAATAATCTGGATACCACATGATTGTTTTCCTACATTACTTAACTTTTTTAAAAAAGTAATTTTTGAGATTTTTTTAATAGTCTTCTTTTGTCCACAAATTTCCTTTATGTTTAGACATTATTTTCAAATCCAAAATCTGAATTGACCATGATGAACACAAGGACAATTTTGTGTTCCATTTCTGAGTGTGAGGAAAATTATTTATTATCTTTTTATTTCCAACATAAAGTCTAGAGAAAATGTTAATTGATTCCTTCTGGCAATAATTGAGAACTGGTAAAAGTATCATCCTAAAAACATGAGGTAGCAAGCAATGTTAAAGAAAAAAATGTTGGACAATATTAAAGCCAAGTTTTCCTAACAGTATTATGAAAGAAGGACATCGAGCATTCAATACAAGGACAAGATATAAGAACAAAGAAATACATCAAACCAATGAGAACAAGATCATCAAAATGTCATAATATTCAAAAAGTGGCAAGCAGTAAGAAATTAAGGCATTACTGAAAAAAAAAAGGAGTGAGAACAGTAGATGTAAAATGGAGCTATGAAGAGGAAAATTGAAGAAATTAAGAAAATTAACAAATTGCAGTTTTTAGTACATTGTGTCATTTAGATAAGGACCAGTAACATAAAAAACAAGCTTGTTTTTAATTCCTGATTTTATTCTGTAACATGAACCAGATGCTACACAAAACCATTCAGTTCAGCGGATCAAGTGGAAAATTACCTTCTTTCCAGAAGAAACCTTTGGTCATCCAATTTAAGAACTTTGTTCTATTTTGGCATTGTGTCAATATTTTAGGTAATGTAGAAAGAAACCGATCAAATTTGAGATAAATTCTAAGCCACTCCAGGTGGGTGTTCTAGGTCTGGTTTTAGCCAGAAGCATCTTGACATTGCTGTGCTTTGGGTTTGGTTTGGCAGAGCCAGGTTTTTCGTGACCCCAGATCTGTTTCTCTGAACCTTACTGTTCATGCCATTCCAATTTCCCTCCTTCATTTTAGACTGACTGAAATGGCCATCCTTTATTTTGAGTAGGTCTTAACTCATTTTTAAATCTCCTGGAGAGAGACATAAAACTGAACCCCAAACATTGAAGTCATATATGCAGGGCCACCCAAACCCCTGAGGAGTCTTACAGGCCTGTGCCCAGCTTGGCAACTGATGCATACGTATTCCAGGCATTATTACTCCTTCAAAATCCCAGAAAGCAGTAAACTCCCTCTTTATTTTCTAATCGTAATGTGGAGGAGAAGATGAATTTTGGAGGAAATAGAAATGTTTTCCAGCTCCTAACATGAATATATTAATGAAGTCCTAATCTCATCCTCTCGCATTTGGAGGCCAAGGAAATTACTCCAGAATTGAAGCCTTGGGACATGGCCCAATACCTGGGGATTGAGCATGCTCAGTAAACAGTCTCAGAAGGGGTTTCAGCATAACTCAGAGCTTATTATCTTCTTTCTCTTCCACACCAAATCTAAGAGAACATTTAAAAACAAATATCAACACTGCCTGATTCTGCTGAAATTAAGGTGGCTATTTAAGTTGTTTTAACTTACAGAAGGTTCAGTATGTCAAAAATATTCTTGCTCTGACACCAAGGTTATGAAAAATTAAGGTGGCTAGTTGACTTTTTTTTTTTCTTTAAATCCATCCTAAATCTTGGACTGTGTACAAAAGTTTACTTTTTTTTTTTTTCTGTGTTCACCCAAATGAACTTGATGAGGAGCATCAGCCACATGTGGAAGTTTTGTTTGTTTTACCTCCTTTATAGCTTTCTCGTTTAAATCACCAAAATACGCCAAAATTCTGTTTCCCTTTTCATAGGGAAAGATAAAGCATATTTCCCAGTGCTTGTGTGTCATCGTTCCAATTTTATATTGCTGAATTCACTCAGGTGGATTTCCTGAGCACAGCACGTGTCAGGCCTTTCTGATGGGAAGGAATAACCCTCAAGCTTTTCTCCTGTCCAGTAGTTTGTTTGGATATTCTTGTGTCCACTCATCTTAGATTTCCCAAAACAATCTCCACTTTAAATATTGTGTTCTTCTGTTGTCTTAAGACATTGAATGTGAAACCCCATCCCAGGACACTTCCTGAAACATAATATCCAAACATGAGTTATGTCAGTGTTTGGTACAGGAACTACTTTCTCAGTGTCTTCATAGTTACCTTATCCTACAGCAATCTGTGTTCTGCTATCCCAGGGCACCAAGCTTTTATCTGATAAAAGCTGATGTAGGCTAGCCATTTCTGCAGTAGATCAAAGGATAGACTGTTAGCAGAAAGAATCCCATCATACAGCCAGTCACAAATGTTCTCAGAGTGGAGAGGATGGTCTAAAATAGTTCTTTGCTGTTTCCAAACTAAGCAAATTCTTTCTTATATGGGCCTCCAGAAGTCCCTTCTTTCTTGATATCCTTCCTTCCTTTCCTACCATCTGTCCACCTTCAAGACCCCCTTTGTCACTGACCCTGTGTATAAGCTCTGGGAAACCCATTCCTGGTTTCATCCAAAGAGGGGATGATGAGTTCTCACTTTCTTTGGAGCAGAGCCCTTTAAAAACCAGCCTATGTCATGCATAATATAAATGTGTTATTCTGTTAGAAAAATCCCTCCTGGGCAGAGGTGAGGATGCATGTGAATAGAGGTGATGAGAAGTCCATTTGACCATAAAGGAATAACAAGAATTTAGGGAGAAGAAAATATACCTAGGAGACTCCCATTGATATAAATTTTAAAATTATGATGATTGAAGTTGGCACATTGTCTATTAAGATAATGGTAGTTAATATCACTGAGTATTTTCTTTATGATAGACACTGAACTAAGTGCTTTGCTTGGATTATATATTTACCTCAAAATGGCTCTAAGTAGTAGGTGCTATTTTTGTTACAATTTTGTAGATGGGGAAACAGATTAAGAAGATTAAATTGCTTACTTATACTTAGACCATCCTGACTTTGGGTTCAAAAGATGATGTGCAGGGGCGCCTGGGTGGCTCAGTGGATTAAGCCTCTGCCTTCGGCTCAGGTCATGATCTCAGGGTCCTGGGATCAAGCCCCACATCGGGCTCTCTGCTCAGCGGGGAGCCTGCTTCTCCCTCTCTGCCTGCCTCTCTGCCTACTTGTGATTTCTCTGTCAAATAAAATAAAATCTCAAAAAAAAAAAAAGATGATGTGCACTGTGCCCATTATAGTTACTTGAGTATAATAATCAATCCTAGATTAAATTAAAAGGACTTGGAGGTCAAAAAGTTTTATACCCACCCACCTCTCCATAGCACATACTTGCATAGAGCTTAGAACAGTGACCTGAAGACATTAAGAACTAACAAATGTTTGTGAAGTGCATGAAGGCACAGCAGGATTTTCATAGGTTAATGAAGGCATACACCACATTTTTTGAGTTATAGTCAAGTGTTCACTCTTTAAGTTTACACATGTAGAAATAAGAAGTAAAATATAGCAATGACAGGGAACATATTTAAAAAGAGAAATGAAAGACCTTAGCCAGAAATGAAAACAAGATAAATATCACCCTGGACCAGAAATGGAATAGAGATCGAAAATGATGAGCTTGCTGAACCCAAAAGCCCATGACGCTCTGGCTCTGGACATAGGCAGTGGCTACCAGGAAGCAAGGTTCTTGGGGTAAAAGGGGCTGGAAGTTCTCCATCACACATGGGGCAGGAACCAGGTTTACAGCATGAAGACAGGGGTTCAGGTAGGGCTCTCCTTAATCATAAAAAGACACTAAACAAAAGAAAAATAATGTGGCAAGTGTCCTCCTGGAGCTCTGGTCTTTACAGAGCTGAGGATCTGAGAAAGCAGCATGTCGATTCATCAGAATATGAGACAGTAAGCCAAGTTGCCTTCTGGTTCTGCAAAAGGATCTACTGTCTCCAGTATCTTGGTGGAACAGACATCCAACACTGTTCTAACTCTTCTTAATTTAGAGGCTCAGAGGGCCAGGAAGAGGCAGTTGGAAATCTGCTAGCCTGAGAGGGAGAGACAAAAATACTTTGAAATCTAATATTAAAAAAGCCAACAAAATCAACAATGAAAACATTCTTATAGAATACTTTATAGACTCAATTTTATAGACTTTTTTTAGCAAAACCTCTAAATAAGTATGCTAAATGTGTTACAAAAGAAAAGGAGGCATTACTTCTTTTAACAAGAACAGGAAAACTCCATAAAATAAAAACAAGGAAAAATGAAACAGGTACAATAGCAAAGAAAAAGAACCAACTATAAACTTGGAAATGAAACAACTATGATATCAAAATGAAAATAGTATAAATTCCAGAAAGAGAAGAGTTGATGAAAGACTAGCTATTTGGACAAGAGTAGATAGAACACAACCTGCTTTTCAATTCACGTCACAAAGAAAATACTACTAGGTCTTGACATTTTCTTCCCAAAGGCCATCTAACATCTGTGAGATGTGACTTTGAGTCTGCTTAAGCCCTTCCAGACTTAGTTTAGCAAACATCTCTGATGAGAGTTTTCCAGGGGTAAATGCATCCTGTTTCTATATATTAAGGACATTCAGTCACCATGAAAGTGAATGCAACCCCACTTTGCTAGAATAAGGATCTGGAAGCAATGAGAAGTGACTTGCCCCTTCCATTCTCTTCAAGTCCATCTGGTGACCAAAGACAGGGATGGAGCATCCCTGAGTGATTCAGTGACCACATCTCCGTGCTCTACTAGAGTCTAGAGTGTGAGGGGCTCAATCTGGAGGGCCCTTCAATCCCAAGATGGAGAGAACATCAATCTAGGTTGCTAGGAGTTGCAGAGGAAGGAGTTTGGGAATTAGAGGAGGTGTTGATTACCCTTTCTTAAGAAAGAAATGGTGCTCATGGGTTTTGTGTAGTCCAGGACAAAATCAATCTCCACCAGAAGGGTTGTGTATGTGACTGTGGGGAGCCCCCACTCCTGGTTGGGCTACTAGGTGTCTGGAAGATAAAATGTATCAAAAAAGGCACCTTATTGGGTACTGTGTTCTAGTGCTATAGCTCCTGTTCAAGGGGACCAGGAGGGCTTGTAGCTGAGAGTGGCATGCCATACCTGAGATAGTGGCTCCCCTTAAAAGGAACCTTCTGTTAGAACCAGAGAAACTAGAAGTTCACTGGGAAACTGGAGGCCATTGTAGGACCTGAGGCTGCAGAAGAGAACACGTATGTGGAATTTTCTTTCAGTTTATTCAGACTTTTAAAAATACTGTGGACATTGCACTTGCCATTTGAAGCATTGATGCTTGCCATTATTGAGGCTTTGAGTAAAGTTCATATTCCCTGGGGTTTGTGGGTTTTTTTTTAAGATTTTTATTTATTTATTTGACAGAGAGAGATCACAAGTAGGCAGAGAGGCAGGCAGAGAGAGAGGAAGGGAAGCAGGCTCCCTGCTGAGCAGAGAGCCCAATGCGGGGCTCCATCCCAGGACACTGGGATCATGACCTGAGCGGAAGGCAGAGGCTTTAACCCACTGAGCCACCCAGGCGCATCCTCCCTGGGGTTTTTAATGCATGAGCATCTTCTACACAAAGCTGCATAAACAGGAGTGGCATCCTGAAAGTAGATTGAAGAGTTTGACTCATTTTATTTGGAGCATCCTCTTAGTAGTGGTTGCACTGAAGAATCTTGCTTGTAGCTTTTAATCTTATATAGTCTTGAGCTGAGCACTACCTTCTCCTGGCTCCTCTGCAATGCCATGCTAGATCCAAAGTGTATATGCTGGCCTCTGGAGGCCTCTTTCTTGTCCCTGCTCACATCTGGTTTGCTCACTCATCTCCTGGTCAAGCTTTCTTTCTGCCCTTTAGCAACTCTTACCTCCAGAAAATTCTGCCTCCCCTCATAACTATCTTGTGTAACAATTTCTTTTCATTTTTTCCCATCTCTGTTATTTGTTTTGTTTCCCTAGAAACACAGAGCTGGAAGATACTGTAGAGACTATCTAGTTCAGCACCCATATCTTACAGATGAGAAAACTGAGGCCCAGAGAGTATAAGGAGTGTGTGTGTGTTTGAGTGAGACATGGGATCTGGCTCTTCTCAGAGAGCTGGCTATGTTTCTCGGACTTTACGTCAATAGGGTTTCTCAGGGTGGCAGACTCTTCCTGCAGCCCTTGAGAACACACTAGAAGTCCAGCAATGCAGGTCATTCTGAAAGTATGCTCTGTCTTGGGAATAGACTGAGTCTGTCTCTGATCTTTTTGTACTCTTTGCGAAGTCTGACCCAGTGTGCTCCTTCCCAGCTTCCTGACAATCCTGCTGTCATCCAGAATGTTCTCCCCCAGCCTGACCTGATTCTCCATCCTACTGCTTCTGCCTAATATTAATCTCCTTGCCATGGAATTTGGCTACTGGTCCAGCAGGAGGTTGCATCATGCCCCTTGGTGGCCATGAGCAAGGATTGGTCGCTAGGTTACATTGGGATCAACTCAGCCCCCAGCTCCCCAGAGATTGAGAAACGGTCCATCTGCACCTGCATGCTGTGCCTGCCAAGACAATGTGCTGAGGAAGATGTCTGCAAATTTTAGGGCTGATGAGGATGGGGCTCTCAGAGAGTTCTTGCTGGACATCTGTGACCCAGGGCTTCTCTTTAGGGAGAATAAAGTGAGGCAAACTTAAATGGGCTTAGAACCATAGAATGCTAGTCCTGAATGATAAGTAAAATTTAATGTAGACAAGAGCCCAGTGGGTATCTGATTTAAGAAGCGTCCACATCATCTTGGGGGATTATTAAAAATTCAGATTTGTGGGCCCTACCCACAGAGAGTATGGTTTACTTGGTCCACAGTAAAGCGCAGGAAGATAACTTTCTAATAACCACAAATGACTGCAATTTGGAACCCCTTAATATGCACACCTCCTGTTGCTGCAAATAAAGAAACTGAGGGCCAGGACCTCTTGGTCCTCCACCCAAGTACAGTAGGTTGTGGCTCCCCAGCCCTGTAGAGAGAAGATCTCTAACTTGGATTTCAGGCTTCTACATGGCCATGACTCTTTCCTTGGCTCAGTGAGAGCCAAGGCTACTCTCTGGGCTACTCTCCCAGATGTGTACCTGGAGGAAAGAGGAAACCCAAGGGCATGAAGGAGAGTGGCACAAAAAGAGAATTGGAAAAGCAGTGAGGACAACTGCAAGTGCTTCCTCACTTTGCTGAAGGAAATCACTGAGCAAGAGCACCCAGTCAACTCTGGAAAAAGAGCCATCAACCACCTGCCAAGCCATTAAATGTGTGGTCATCACTCACCTAATGAAACACAACATGAATGTCTACAGAAGCCTTTCTTTCTTCCAGCCTCATCTTCCTCCTTCTCCATCCTCCTCCTTTTCTTCCTTATTTTATTTTCTGATGTATAATGTGAAATACCAAGAATTTTTAAATGTGACATCATACAAATGCAAGTATGTCAAGATGTCCGCCAGTCCCCAAAGTCCACCAGGACTTTGCAGCAGCATAGTCCTGCCTTCTTGGCATTCCTCACACTTCCTTTTCTCAAAGGTTTGTCCGTGATTGAGTGTTACATACTCAGAGAGAGTGCAGAGGAGGAGGCATTAACAGTTTTCTAGCAGAAATGCTTTTTAAAAAATGATTTTATCTTTCAATCTGAGTTCCTCTTTAAAATTAAAATAGCCATTCAGCTCTTTTGCGCCTAGAGTGCAATTTCAAATTACATCCTCTTGCAGTTTTCCTGGTGCTTGCCAAGACCTCGCAGATGAGAGGATGTTTTATACTTTCAATATAAGTTTTGTTCCACTTACACACATTAATCACCAAATGCCAAGAAGTGGCAAATATATGGGACAAAACAGGCAGCATAAATTACATTTTAAGGTGTCCAGATAAGAGCAAAGTCAACATCTCCATGTATCACCTCAAATCTCTTTTGGAATTAGATGGTGGTATAAATTTGAAGCTATAAATAAGCAAGACATTTCTGCACTGTTATACTAACATCATAAAAATGAATCACTTTTTTTCCCATTCTGAATGTGCCTGAATTTGAACCAGAAGTCAGAATGGTTTTAGAGAGACACAAAAATGTGCTAAATAAAAGCAAATTTAAACTGGGAATTTTTTTCAAATCACTAAACGAAAGTCATCATCATCACACATTGTAGCTTCTTTAGAGCTCCAGTCACACTGGGACAAAAATTCCTGGGTAAATGATCCTCTTCACTTTGTTGAATAACGTTCCCCACATGGTTTTACTTAAAATGTGGCAGTTACAGTGCTAATCACTCCTGTAATGAGATATCCAGTTAAGAGAAAACAGTGGTGGAAACCCAATTGATAAACTAAAAGGAGGAACACTGCGTGGGTTTGGAAAACCTCACACATACATGCGTTAAAAGTGTTAGCTCTCAAGATGTGCTGGACGATTCTGGACCCCGCTGCTTTTGGAGCTGAGGTGTCTGTCACGGGTGATCCCCCAGGAGATACCAAGTCACCGTTCAACAAATGATGGTAAAGGTAGATGCATCCAACTCTGTGCAAGCCTAGCAGACACTGAGAGGACATGCCTACCAACTAGATACCTCTGGGTTTTATAGACAACTCTTGGGATAAATGAAGTACCATTTAGCATGCTTAAGTATCAAAAGTGATCTCATTGTAGTTTGGTATAAGAAACATTATTTTACTCACAAAAATATCATATATTGTTTATTGGAACCCATGCCAAAATCATAATCTGAAGATGCAGCAATATTCCAACTATTCTGGGCAGAAGGTCTACAACTGTATGATTAAAAATAAATATGTTGACATCAATAAATATGAAATGCAATAAATTTGCTGATGAATAAACTTCTGCACCTTTCAGGTCATACTGTAAGTGCAAATAACAATTCCGCCTTTCAAAGAATGCCGGTACCTGAAAAATCAGCCGTAATATAAAATGGATGTGAATGGATTTTTTTTTAACACTTTGGACAAAGTAAATATATCATGGAGAATTCAAGATAGTGGCAAGACACAATAGACTAATTGAAAATAACCTACATGGAGAATTCAAGATAGTGGCAAGACACAATAAACTAATTGAAAATAACCTATAGAAGGGCACCTGGGTGGCTCAGTGGGTTAAGCCTCTGCCTTGGCTCAGGTTGTGATCCCAGGGTCCTGGGATTGAGCCCTGCATCAGGCTCTCTGCTCAGTGGGGAGCCTGCTTCCCTCCCCTCTCTCTGCCCGCCTCTCTGCCTAGTTGTGTTCTCTGTCAAATAAATAAATAAAAAATCTTAAAAAAAAAAAAAAGAAAAGAACCTATAGATATAGAGCCAAAGTGCATATAAACAAAAAATAATAATATTTATGACTGATAGAAAGATTTAAACTACATAATAAATTTGAAAGAATTCCAATATGCGTTTCCATGCAACAAAACCAAATAATTCCCTGACTGAGTAAACAATAGGAAACAAGGGGAAACAAGAATTCTAGTAGATACTACCTTGAACTTATTATTATAATGATTCTACTGGTTTTAAGTCATAGCTTACCTTGAGGCAAATATGTATCCCAAATGTTAGTAAAATAATACCAAATCTACCTCTCATCAGTTGTGTGGCTCCAGGTTTGTTATTTTTTTGCTTAACAAACAAACACCACCCCCTCCCACGTCAGGTCCCACCATTGTTGTCCTGATGTCCACCCTTGAACAATGGAGGCCTGGCCTGACAATTGGCATAGGAGCTCACTGATATGGGAAAAGCTCCTTGTATTTGGAGGAGACAGAGGGAATGTGTGTCAGAGGGAACAAATCCAGGATTTTTGGATAACTATAGTAATGGCTGATTGATGTGTTTTTTTATTTTAATTTTTTCTTTAGCAAAAAAAGGCAACAGCGGCCAACATACTGCATTTTTGACTGAAATACCTGAAGGTTTTACTAATCCAATACAATCGGTTGATTTGCTAAGCCAAAAGGAAAAGGGGACCATGACTGGCTTTGTATTAGTAGAGTCTTGTACCCAAAAGCAGAAAGCCCCGGCAGAAGTGAGTATAAAGAGGGACGTCCACTAACAATGAGACAGAAGGGAAGGCACCTGCTGACAAGGAGCCTGTGGTCCAGGATGTAATGGTGGATCAAATAGTACTTACAAGTGAAAGGACCTGAGAGCTGTAATTAGAAAGATCGTCTTAATCGGAACATTAATGTTCTGAGGGACAACTGTGCTAAAACTCCTCAGGAATTAATTTAGCTGTCATAGCCCTGGGCCAATGATGCATATTGATATCAGCAACTTTCCAAAGCAGTAGTAACAAAAACATATTTCACGACCACAAGCGTATCTGCACTTCATCCCACAGTCTACCACGGTCTGTTTCAGCATCTGAGTCTAGAGCTACAAAATGAAAAGTGGACAAATTGAACACAAATTGAGTGATGAATGATACTTATATGCCTGAATATTAATTATATTGAAATTGTATATGCACTTAGTTGGCTCTCTCTCATAAAATAAGGGAATACCCATTTTAGAAAATTGCCCATTAAAAATGAATTGTATGTAAGATTTAAAGGGCTTGAAGGTTTCTGAATGAAGTTGGCCATCCAGAAATTCATTCCCCAAGCACTGTGGATTGTGGGACACTTAAAATACTATGCAGATTGGGGTTCCTGGGTGGCTCAGTTGGTTAAGTATCTGACTTCTGCTCAGGTCATGATGTGGTCCTGGGATCCAGCCCCACATAGGGCTTCCTGTGCAGCAGGGAGTTTGCTTCTCCCTTTGTCCTTCCCCTGGTCATGTTCTCTCTCTCTCAAATAAACAAATAAAATCTTTTTAAAAATATCAACTTCTTTCACCCCTTCACCTATCTCTATGAGTGTTCATTTTGTTGCACACAGCTTTCCAACTCAACGTAAATTTCCCTTCTTTTAAAAAATCACAAACTCTCTTGTTTTAGTCTCCCCCTCTTTTTCTCTCTTTTCCTTCCTTGTGGAAGCTATATTCACAGTACAGACAAATGTATACCTACTGAACATTCTTTATTATAAGTTATAATGTATGTGCACATTGTCTCTCTGAGAAGGAAAAGAAGAGAGTCTGTGCAGTCCTACACTATGTGGCTTTCTGTGGCCTTCTCCACACTAATCCTCGAATTTGAGCTTGAAGAGACCATACACGTAGTCTGGCTTACTATTCTTATTTACTGGCTAAAGACAGTAAGTGTGTCAAGTTGTTTTCTATTAGCTCCAGCCCAGTGCTTGTCCCACTGCATGAGAATCCCCCACCCCCACTTCCTTTTCTTATTGATGGTAATGTGCCCTGGTAGTCCCATTTGCTTGTTTGGGGAGTGGGGAGTGAAGTGGATGGGACAGGAGCTGGATAGATACTGATTGCCCAGAATATTATGATGATGTATGAACATTGCTAATATAATAATTATTCTTTCTCAAGGGGAAAGGCCCTAAAATAAACATAAAACCTTAATAAGAATCAGATATAGTGGGGCACCTGGGTGGCTCAGTGGTTAAAGCCTCTGCCTTCAGCTCAGGTCATGATCCCAGGGTCCTGGGGTAGAGCCCCACATCGGGCTCTCTGCTCGGCAGGGAGCCTGCCTCCTCCTCCTCCTCTCTCTCTCTCTCTCTCTCTGCCTGCCTCTCTGCCTACTTGTGATCTGTCTGTCAAATAAATAAATAAAAATCTTTAAAAAAAAAAAGAAGAATCAGATATAGTTTGCTTAACCACAATATGGTTAACATCCAGATGTGAAATATGGAATTTAGTAATACATGCATTCAGAACTAATCTCTTTTCCTTCCTGAACATTCAGATTGGTATGCTATAGAATTTAAACATCTTCAGTCTCCCCGTGGCTATGATTATGAACATTTCCAGCAGTGCTGTAAATATGTAAACAAAATGCTGTGGAAAAATGACTTCTTTTTCAGAAAGTGCATACAAAGACATCTACTGTAGATTTTTCTTCAAATCCAAAACAATGGATTGATATGCACAGGCTGTTCTTTATTCCTAATCTATGAGCCATGGTGATAGCACACTGATCTGGTCAAGCAGAACTCTAGGGGTCCACCTCTCCTTTCCCAGGTTTCCTTCTGTGTTCCCCAGTGACCCCAGGGAGCTCCCCACCTCCTGGGGACAATACATTGCTGGGAAGGGCACTCTGTGAAACTTCAGTATAAAGGACCTGAACTTTGCACAGAGCCCCCTCATTGAAACACACCTACTTGGGTAACAACCTCTTTGAAATTTACATAATGCCAATCAGAGCCAGCTGTAACTAAAATTGTGACCAGGCATGAGTTTCTTCCAGAACATTTTGTACCCTTTGCCCTTTGGTGACTTGGGGACTTTCAGTATTCACACTACTACAAAGGAAGTTTTGGGTTTTTTTTTTGTTTGTTTGTTTGTTTGTTTAGATTTTATTTATTTATTTGACAGACAGAGATCACAAGCAGGCAGAGAGGCAGGCAGAGAGACAGGAGGAAGCAGGCTCCCTGCTGAGCAGAGAGCCCGATGCAGGACTCGATCCCAGGACTCCGAGATCATGACCTGAGCCGAAGGCAGCGGCTTAACCCACTGAGCCACCCAGGCGCCCCAACAAAGGAAGTTTTGAAGAGTCCGTGAAGTTTCTTTATCTTAAAGAGATTATGACAAAAAATCCGTGGTCCAGTTCAAAGCATGCTTATGGAGGAAAATGCTGAATAGCAGTTTGGATACAGAAATAAATTGAAGAATGATTTATATCTAAGCCAAAATCCATATACAGATACCTGTGTGAGTATTTAAAAAAATTGGGGAGCTTATGAAAAAAAAAAACAGCTTAAAAAAAAAAACACTTCTCTCGAGAAAGACAGCTTTAATTGTTTTTTAAAAGGCAGTATGGTTGAGTAAAAAACCCATTAAGTCAATGAACTATTACTTTCTGAGTTCAAAAAGTGACACTCTTATTTGCATCATTGTCCTTGAATTTAGTGTTTTTAAACTGAAGATCTATCATTTATTTTTTTTAACACTTAAAAATTCCACTTCACTTTTCCAAATCTTTCCCTCTCCTCTTCATCTCATGTACTTAATTTTCCCCCTTTTACAAAATCCTTAGAAAGGGGAAGGAGAAGAAAAAAGATTTGACAATTAGAGGCTTAAGTAAAATTTTGGTAAGTTTTCGTCCAGCTTCTGCAGTCACAACTACAACAAACTGAGTGTTTTCAGATATTCTAAACAGCTTCTGACACTCTGAGAAAGAAGGGTGCCACTTAATCTACCACTCATTGAACTGGATTGGGTACTAAATGGGAACTAGAGGAAGAAGTGAACCAGTTATCAAATGTTTCAGGAACATTCCTGTGGGAAGGCTCTGGTGTTGGGTGTTGGTGTCCTTCTTCCAAGCTGCCCACTGGCTCTGTAAGCAACTCACTGTCTAAATAAGCCCTTCCTCATCTCCCCACAAATATTTATTGAACAACTATTATATGCCTGGTACTATTCTAGGTCCCTGCCTTCATGGAATGTACATTATAATTGGGAGAGAAATTATAATATCTCATTATCCCAAGAGTTAAATGATAAAAAAGTACATATAAAAGACAGAGAATGACTTTGTTGGGTATCAAAAAGGGCAGTCAGAGAAGGACCCTAAGAGCATTTAATATTACATGTCAGCTGCCTTCTCTCTGAGATGCTACAGCTCAGAAACTAGGTCTTCATTTCTGTCTGGAAAGATGAAAACTTTTTTTAAAGAATAGTCAAATATGGAATAATATGGAAGTATTTACCCTTGGAATATAAACACTAAGAGAACACAAGGAAGCTGAGAAATAAGAATAACTATTCTAGACAGAACTGTTTGGTGAGGTTTTATAAATGGCCTCCATTCTTAAAATATAATACCCTTAATTCTGTCCCTTTTTGCCCCAAGAGCCAAGAAGTTTCCTGCAGACTTACCAGGAGAGGTATGGTATCTTCACAGATCTCTGGGAAATGCTGCCATCAGCTTCTGCCCCTAAGAGTTGTGGTGCCCTGTGAAGGGATGAGATGAGGTGTAATTCAAGGGAGATGAGTGGCAGAAAGGCCATCGGATTCTTGGTGAGATCTAGTCCTAGTCTTGAACGGTGGCCAAATGGCCTGAGTATTCCCCTTAGCCTTCCCCAAACTTGACAGAAATATAGTTCTCTAAGGGAAGAAAGGTTGTTTCCTTTGGTTATTGAACTTTGGTGTTAGAAATGTGGTTCTAATTTGTTTCAACTATGCTGTGTTTCCAATCTTATATTATACTTAACATTAATTTTTTCTATCCTTTTTTTTTCTTTTTGATCCTAAGCAGCTCAGAAAGGGAAACATTGTAGTAATCATACAAGCTTAATGTGCTGATCCCAGTCTTTACAACATCTCCTTTCTAAAAGTCTAAAATGTGGGCAGAGACAGGAGAGGATGGTTTAGGAGATATTCAGTAACCAAACATACAAGCCCACAATGCCCCTCCCCTTAGTATAGCGTATTTCACAGACCCTCACAGTGCCTTGTCACATATCATGCCCCTGAATCAGGACAGAGTTGTTAAAAAGGAGGGATTTCTCATTTTTAGTTCTTTATTTCTCATCTTTAGTTCCATCATTTGTGTTGATACAACCTTTTAGATTTTAACAGAAAAAAAAATAGGATAGGCAAGGTTAAATTTCTATCTGAAGATTTATCTTGAGGGTAATTGTTTTAATCCCTAGTTTTCATTTTTTTTCTTGAGAACCTTAAACATTTTTTCCTTAACTAAAGAATCTTAAGAATAAATGCAAAGCACATTATTTAACATGTTGCAGAGGGAAAGTCTACACAAAGTGTCATAATTGTTTATTAGTTTGTAGGATGACCTACAGTAAAAGTTTCTACTTTTTAACCACTTCTAAAATTGATCTTATGTAAAGTACCAATATATAGAGTCAATAATATTTGGTTGTTCTCATTAAAATGGGGGTAAAAAGACCTAACTGTCCTCTTCTTTCACAAATGCACACCACACATGTAAGAGACACATTTAAACCATGCCCTGAGGAGGTCCTAATGTAGGACCCCAGAATAGATGGCTCTGAGGGACACGCTCTTAGAGTCAGTTTTTGGGGGACTCCACTCCTAGCCTTACAATATCACATTTCATAGGTGACCAGATTTGTTTATCTTGAATGTGATTACCTTTTTGGTGTGTCTAGCATTTGATTTTGCTTATTCAATCTCCAAACACCAGCCAGGAAATTTAAAACGCACCCATTAAAAAAAAAAATGAGTTCATTTTTTTATTTCTCCTTTTATACCCTTTTATGAAAATAGAAATAGGTATCAAGTATACCTATTATAGTAATCAAGTTGCTTTGAAAGGAGCCTAGAAATTTTACCGGGACCTGCTATTTAATTTTTGTTTGTTTTTTGTCTGTTACTGTGTTAAATAGTCACCAAACTCCTTCTATACACAAGGCAGTTAATTGTCTAAACCAATCCGATTAAGACAGCACTGTTAAATGGAAAGAACATGGGCTTTGGAGTTATCCCAGTTCAGTCAGTTAGCGAGCTGTCCCACTGTGCCTCAGTTTCTTCATCTATAAATTGGGGATAATGTCTAACTTGCCGCGTGGTTTTTGCAGTGTGAAGCTCAATGGGATAATGCATATGAAAATACATATCCTTGCACTTGGCCCAGAACACCCAATTCCCCTTCAAGTGGGAAGTAGAAGAGGGAGGGGTGTGGCTAAATTTTCTGTGGCTTAACCATAGAGTGCAGGGTAAAAGTCTGACATCTAGTGGTCAGAGTGACATTTGCACCTCATCTTGTAGGGTTGAGTCTCAGAAGTTCCCAACTTGGATCTGCATCAGAATCACCTGGAGAAAGAGGCCCCTCTCATAAAGATCCTGATACTGTAGGTCCATGCCAAGACAGGGGAAGATCTAACTTTAAGAGCTCCTCCAAATTATTCTCACACCACCTGTTAGTCATAGATAGTTTGAGGTCAATAACCTGAAGGTTCAGAGAAGAGAGGCTGGTAGGTGAGAAAGGTCTTTATTTTAAGCTTTTCATAAAAAGAGATCTTGTGTCGCAGGAGTACAAAGGCAAGAAAGTACTTTATGAAAGAGTGGATTTCCAGGTGTTCCAAGTCAAGCAAACCTAAACAAAACTAAGAATGATCTTATAAAGAGCAGTAACCATAGCTCTTTCCATATCTATCTATATTTATTTTTTTTTAAGAAAACCTACCAAAAAGCACTACACTTAATCTCTCATTACAGTTTATTGAGAAACACAGAAAATCAATTATAGTATTTCTATACATTTGACAAACACTTATCGAAAAAATATTAATTTGCCATCAGCTATGTTCCAAGAACTGTGTTGACCCTTAAGAGTATAACTTGAGTAATACTGATTTCTACACATCTCATGGGCTACTGGGGAGATGAACAAATAATCAGACTATTAAAAAGGCATCTTAAGAGTCTTAAGACACAGAAAGGAAAGAAAGGTATGGAGGTATGCAAAAAGCTATCTGTGTTAGTTTTCTAATTAGTTTTCTTCTGCAACAAATTACCACAAACCTATTGGCTTAAAACAATGCAGATTTTTTAATCTTACAGTTCTGAAGGTTAGACATCCAAAATGAGGCTTATGGGGCTAAGTCATGGTGTCTACACAGCTGTGATCCTTTGGAAAGAATCTGCTCCCTTGTCTTTTCCAGTTTCTAGGAGCTCCTTGTGTTTTTTGGCTCATTGCTTCATCATTCTTACCTTGGCTTCCATTGTCACATCTTCTCTGATTCTAACTCCCCTGATTCCCTTTTATAAGGACTCTTGTGATTACACTGGGCCCATCTGGGTAATTCAAGATCATCTCCCCACCCCAGTCTCCTTAACTTAATCACATCTTGCAAAGTCCCTTTTGCTACACAAGGTCATATATTTACAGGTTTCAGCGTTAAGACATGGACATATTTGGGGAACCCTTATCCTGCCTACCACATTATTTCACCGAGACTTGGGGAATCAGGGTGAGAAGGCCTTCCTAGAAGAAGAGATATCTGAACTGAAACTTAAATGATAAAATATTATATTTCCAGGAAGAAAAAAAAACAGTGAGATATGTGAAGAAGGTGATCAGTCATACAGTAAGATTTCCCAAAGTGGAAACATGTAAGAAGACCCAGAGATAAAAGGAAGTATGCCTGTGGCTCTAAAGACAGTGCTTTAGGGCTGTGTGGCAGGTGAGAGAGGGAGGAGATGAGAAGGTTCTAAAAATAATCAGAGGCCAGGGTATGGAGAATAATGTCAAAAGCTGCATTATGTGACTTCAGAATTTTTCCTGTGAGTAGCAGGGAGTTAAACTAAAGAACTTTAATTGGAAATATTTCACTCTGGTGTGAAGTGAAGCTTGGAAAGGGGTATGGTTGGAGGCTGACACGCACTGAAATCCAGAGGAGAGTTGATACAGCTGCCTAACCTGATGGTTCAGTGGCTAATGACACTGGTTCATGCTGCAAGGTTCCTTCATCTACCTTCTATGTGGTAGGTGCAAATGCTTAGCCTCTTCATACCTCATTTTCCTAATCTCTAAAAATGAGAATAACACTAGAGCCCACTGGAACTTACCCAGCTGCATTATTCAGAGGAATGAATGCAGAAATACATTTAAAGCACTTAGGATAGAATCTGGTACGTGACAAAGATCCAGTAAACATTAACCATTGTTATTTACTGGTCATTTCAGTAGGAATGGAGACAACTGAGCAGACTCAAGAGCTATTTTTTTTTCCATATACTTTTTTTTAAATTTCTTTTCAGCGTAACAGAATTCATTGTTTATGCACCACACCCAGTGCTCCATGCAATATGTGCCCTCCATAATACCCACCACCTGGCTCCCCCAACCTCCCAACCCCTGCCCCTTCAAAATGCTCAGATTGTTTTTCAGGGTCCATAGTCTCTCATGGTTCATCTCCCCTTCCAATTTCCTTCAACTCCCTTCTCCTCTCCATCTCCCTATGTCCTCCATGTTATTTGTTATGCTCCACAAATAAGTGGAACCATATGATAATTGACTCTCTCTGCTTGACTTATTTCACTCAGCATAATTCAAGAGCTATTTAAAAGAAAGAATGAATAGAACTAGTGGCAAGTTGCTAAAGTGGGATGAGGTAGAGCAGGAAGCCAAGACTAATGCTCTGATGTCTAGGTGGGCAATTGATTTAATGGTGCTGCAGATAATAGTGCCCTAGGACACAAGGAAAGAACTAAGGTGTAAGTATATGTGTGTGTAGGGGATAAGAGAAGTGATTGGTTCAGTTTTTGACATGTTGAGTTTGAAACTGATTGTGAGACTCTTGAGAGATCCAATAGACATTTGGTGGCTATGTTTAGAAAGATTTGAGCTGGATGTGGGAGTCATTAATTGAATCTAGGAGAGTGAATGAGATCACCTGGGAGCACATATAAAGTAAGGGAAGGAAGACCTAGGGTAGAAGATGTGGATGAAGAGGACTCTGCACTCTCCTTCTCATGGCATTTGTGACATTGAGTTCTAATTGTTGTTTATTGTCTCCGCCACATGACTCTATTACACTGCAGGCTCCCTGAGGGCAATGATAGAGTCTAACTTGCTCACCATTGTACCTCCAAAAGGTAATATCTGGCTGGCATACAACCACACTCAATAAATACCTTCAGTTGACTTATTAAATTATAGGCATCCTTCAAAACCAAAAAAGGATAAGTAAAATATATAGTAGAAAGAAGCTGTGAAAGATCTTTGAAAGTCTGAGCATGAAGACAATTAATATTGTAGAAATATGCATAAGGTATTGGGTAGCTTTAATAATGAGGTATATGAGAAGTTGGTAAGTAAAAGTAGAACAATCACTCTAAGATGAACTATGTAGAAAGAATTGGTGGAAAGTGGCTGTTGGATGGTGATGAAGGTGGTGGCTGTGATGATAATGATGGTAGGCAAAAATGAGACCTGTGGATGACAATGTCATTAAAAATAGGATAAATTACCATTTATGTCCTTGGGTGATTCAAGTACAATCTTATCTAGTGACAGATCTTTTTCTGGTCCAATAGTTCTGGGGTAATGGCAGCCTTATAATAGAGATCCTAGGTCAAAACCTAAAATATTCCTTTTCATGTATTTACATATTCATTCCACATTCATTGAGAACCTACTGCATATCAGGACACAAAAATGAGTGAGATTGCCTAAGAGGGAGTGAAACGACACATCACTGGTATAAAAGGAAATGTAAACAAATTAACAAGCTACAATATTGATTTTATAATCTAGATATAAGACACTCTACCAAAATCACTTTCTCAAGGTCAATAATGACCTACATGTTGCCAAACTAAATAATCAATTCTAAGTTCTCATCTTACTTGACCTATCAATAACATCTGAGAGAACTGAATACTCCCTATTCTTGTAATATTTTGTTCCCTTGGCTTCCTGGTTTGATTTTACTGCCTAGTCCTCTTTAATCTTCTTCAATGATTATTCCTCTCTTCCATGACTTCTAAACATTGGAGTGCCTCAGAGTTGAGCACTTGGATCTCTTCTCTATCTATATTTACTTCCTCAGTGATCTCATCTAATGTCTTGGCTTTAAATGTGCTGAAGAATTTTTACTTCAAGCCCGAAATTTTCCCCTGATTTCCAGGTTATGTAATCACATATCAAACTGACATCTCCTCTTGAGTGTCTAGGAGGTATCTCAAACTTAACATGTCCAAAATCCAATTCCTGACTATCCTTTAGAATCAGCTCTTCCCATAGTCTTCCCCTCTTAGTCATGGCAACTTTATCCTTCTAATTGTTCAGGCCAATTTATATGGACTCATCCTTGACTTCTGTCTTTCTCTAGCACCCAACAGACAATCTTTCAGAAAATCTTCTAGCTTTATTGTTACATTATATCCAGGATCTCATTTCTTTCATTACTATCAAACTTCTCCACGCCGTGGGCATCTCTCACTTGGACAATTGCAAGAGTTCCTAACTATTCTCCTGCTTCTATACTTGTCTTCCTATAGCCTTGTCTGAACACTGAAACCAGATGATCCTGTTAAACATGTTGGGTTACTGCTCCACTCAAACCCTGCTTTTTGTTTCAGAGAGAAAGCCAGAATCACGATTGCCTATCAGACCTTAGATCCTCTCCTTGCTCATTCTTTTGAGTCATACCAGCCTCCTTGATATTTCTCAAACATGCCAGACATTTGTTTGTTCCTTCCGCCTGGAACAGTTTACTCTCAGATAACTGAATGGCTCATTCCTTTACCTCCTTTCAGATCTTTGCCCAGTGCAAAGTTGGGAAGAGAGGCATAATCGGCTCTTGTGAACTGGTACTAGCAGACTACAGTGCACCAATGGGAGGCTAACTTGTGTGAGGTCAGTTTGTCACCCCTGTGAGATTAAAGACCTATCCCTCAAATGCCTGAAAGATTCTGATAGCACTTAAAAAAAAAAAAAATCCACCTTGGGATTATGTCTCTTTCCTCAAATAGGCCTCTTCCCAACAAAGCACAGAGAGAGTGACATGATTGGCCATGCAGTCCTTTGGTTTAGGATGTGCAAGTTGGACCAAAGGGAAAGTGGAGAGAAGGGCTACCCAGCAAACTTCACTTGTGCTCAGCTTTTAAAGACCTGCTCATTCCGGGCATATGCCTAGAAAACAAGAGAGTCCTTGTCCTCAGAGGCGCATAAGGTGCCTCATCCAAAAGTCCTGCTGGGCAAGAATGAGTCCCCAGTTAAAACAGCAAATCTGAAAAGAAAAATGAGAACAAGTTGAGATGGGCATATTTATCTAGCCCTCTATAATTGCAAAACTTACAATTCTAGGGCAACTGTTTTCCCTTCAAAAGAGTTAGAAAGAGAACATTTTTTTCTTGGAGAAGGATGTAAGATAATTTGAACAGGGATGAAATATATATTGCCAGCCCCAAGTAAACTGCCAATATGAACCCAGAAATAAGAATAAAATTTGAAGGCAATAAAAATCTTTTTTAAAGTGCTTAAAATGTGCCAGATAGGGCACATGGGTGGCTCAGTGGGTTAAGCCACTGCCTTTGGCTCAGGTTGTGATCTCAGGGTCCTGGGATCGAGTCCCGCATCGGGCTCTCTGTTCAGCAGGGAGCCTGCTTCCCTCTCTCTCTCTCTCTGCCTGCCTCTCCATCTACTTGTGATCTCTCTCTGTCAAATAAATAAATAAAATCTTTAAAAAAAAGAAAAAAGTGCCAGATATTGTGCAGACTGTTTTAAATAACTTAGTTCATTTAGCCTTCACAAAAAGTTTCAAATTAGGTATTTTTCTCCCTATTGTGTAAATGGGGAAACTGACACCCAGAGAGTTCAGATAAATTGGCTCAGGTTGGTGGTAAATGACAGAGTTAAGTCTATTCACCTCCAAAGGTGCTTTCCACTATTCCAGGTACTGAAGACAGGTAAAAGGGATGTGGCCAATATCTCCTACAGAGGATGAGGCTGAGGACAAGGCTGATTTCTCTATTGAACTGTTCCTTACCCACCCAGACTTGCCTCCTTGGTTCCTCTCTGGTCACACCTTCCATAAAGCGACTCTGGATCATGGCCACAAGAGGGCAGACATGCCCGAAAAGTCAGGAGCACTAGGAGGAGTGAGGAACTTTATCGTGTCCATTTCCACTCTTGGTCTCCTTCACACCAGGATTAGAAGAGGCACTCCTGGGTCTGCAGAATAAATGGCAATAATTACTATTTTGTCCTTGACACAACCTCATCAACTAGTGCTTTTTATCATTTTCATTTTACAGAAACACTTTTAAAAAAGCATGAGATAGAGACCTGTGATGTCTCTATTAATATTTTTCTAGACTATAGGGTTTTATTGGAACTGTGGAAAGCACTGATCCCTCAAGACAAATTGCTCTGATAGGATAAGCAGCCCAAAGCATAGAGTGTAGGCACTTAGAGGGAACAACACTGTCTTCTTCAGCCCTGAGTTTCTCACAAACAAGAAATATTAATTAACTAATTTAAAAAAAGAAACTCAAAAACGTATTGTATTGGGTTTACTACCTTCAAGATTTTGCAAATGAGGCTCCTTGGCATTATTATCCCATTGTATAAGCAAGGTATCTTGAACTCAGAGACATTCACATCAAACCACAAAGTTTTTCAGCAAAAATAAGTATGACTTGCACTAAGTATTTACATTTAGAACTCTTTTTGCCAGACCTCATGATAATCTCTAGATCCAGAATCCACACAAAAATCAAAGTCAAAAGAGACATACCCTGATAATCAAGTTCTGGGAGGCCAGGCTGTCTGTCACTCATAAGAAGAATCAATGCTTAGTCTACGCCACTCAGTTTGACCCAAATTAGAGAAAACTGCTGACCTTACCCTGTTTGCAGGGTTTTAGTATCTTATAGACAACAACAAAGCATTGGAAGAATATTTTCAAAGGCTTATATTAAAGGAAAGCTTAAGAAAAGCGGAGTCTAACTAGATCATTAAGATGACCCACCAGAGTAGCTACTAAGAACTTATACCAAGCCATGTTGATGATATCTGAACTAAGATGATGGCAAACGCTAGTTTGAAGTTTTACTAGATGAGGAATAAAGTGTCACAAGAAGCTTATTTCACGTAATCCTTTAATCAGGTTCCAATCTTTTTATTCCAGTGGCCTTGAGAAGACTCTTTAACTGTACTTTCTAGTCATTTCTCTGCCCAACCAGCTTATTCCATGCTGATGAACTCATGGTTGCTGTCTCTTTGGTTGATGTTTCTTTTGAATTATCTATTTCAATCTCATATCTGGCTTCACCCTAAAATACTGCTTTGTGAATCCCCTTAGCACCATATTCTGCAACCTTAGAACCAAGTCCATACCACCCCCACTTCTAATCCAGCCCCAGGAATCCCGTGCTATATCAAACCCTGGTCCTACCTCTCAGTAAAGGAGTACTCCAGAAAGGGAGCCATTTTTGTAACATCAATCCTGTTTCATTCAACAACTATTTACTAAGCCATTCTGTGTGCAAGAGTTATGCTATATACAGGCAAGAACCCAAAGAATGTTAAAGTAAATGTCCATATACCCTTAAATTTTGATAATATATTGAAAGTGGGCATTGATTAGGGCAAGATAACCCTAATATATGATGAAATAGGTTGAATTTCATCATAAGGAGAAAATGCTATAGGTGTCCAGAGGAGGAAGAGATTAAAATCAAATTAGAAGGATGAGGAGAATATTTGGAAAGGAGTTGGCATTTAGTGAGCATTAAAAAAGATCAAAGGGAATGATGTTTCACAAGAGAAAATGACACCCTCAAGAGTATGTGCAGAGAAAGCACTGAAAATACACCTAGATTTATGGACTGGCCTAGTATGGCCGAAGAATGGAAAAATGGGGTCCTGGAAAGAATGGAAGGGTCAGCCACATGGCTTTCTGAAATTCAGGAAGGGGATACATGAAGTGGACTTCTCAAACAAAGTGTACAATATGTTCTAACATATCTAGTATTGAGCAATATTAAAACATGTTCCCACTGGGTGAGTTTATGCTGGATGGAGCTCCTTGGTCCTGAGAGATTCACTTCATTAATGTTTGCCTGGAACATGTCTTCATTTCTCTCACCACCGTTTATTAAACTCTTTCCCTTTGCTCCAACAAGTTATAAAACTTCTACCTCTTCTTCCAAACCTTGACTCATTTCCTAGAAGAGAGGTAATAATTTCACCTTTTAACTAAATATATCATCCCAGGCTGTCTCTCAGAGCTCACCTCCTACTCTCCCCCAAAGCCTCCAGGCCTCTTATCCCCTACCCCATCAGACATTTTGCTCATTATTTGTGTTAAACTTGATTTTTAAAATTTGGTTATGCCCATTTCCATCTCCACAGTGCTGCTTGTCTCCAGTGGTGAGATCTATGTATGGTGGTTTTCCATATAGCAGGGATCACTGTCAATGTGTGGCTGGAAACAGAGCTCAGTAATAGCTCTGAGACTCACCCTGGTGCTCTATTGGTAGATGCTTTTTACAGTTAAAATATAATATGCTAATAGAAATCTAAACCTCATTTTATAAACTCTTTTGAGAAGTAGCTCAGGAATGATCTAAGATATGGTGCCCATGATGGATTCATTCTTTGGTGGCTTCCCTGTCCCTTTTCAAGTGATGATATTTTGGGTAGTGTAAGAATTTTTTATTCTTATTTCCTTCTTATTTATTCTTATTTCCTTCCTACTGAAGCTTATTTCCTTCAGTAAGACATTTAGAAATGACTTTCTCCATTTCTCCACTAATGTATCCAGTGTCCTGAGATGAGAAGGATGAGAATGCTAAAGAAACATGGCCCTTCTACCTGTGTGTCCATTTCCATAGAATGTGTTGTCCCTAATAGCCAGGAAATCTTAGTGATTAAAGTTCAAATAATATTCAAAAATCTCCATTAACTTAAAATTCAGACATTTTTGGAGGGACACAGAACTAAGATACACTTTTACGTCACGTGTAGGGGGAGAAAAGACTTTACTAAGTACACAATTTTGATCAGTGTATTTTTTTCCCTTTTCCATCTTAATGATTTTTTTCCAATTTTACATATATATTTTTTCCTCCCATCTAATCGATCTGATTATTAGCTGAAATTTTCAGAATTAAAGATACACTGATTTGGGTGCTGAAATAATAGAACAGAGAGAGATCCTAAATGTTCTGGTAGTATGTAGAAGTGGGGTGGGATTCTAAGACTTCTGCTCTGAATGCATAATCTTCACTGTTCTTTAGAAATCAGGATACCAAGGACCATGACCACAACATGGATATGGAAATATAGTGATGACATAATGATTTTATGGAATTTAGGAAGTATAAGTGAGGATTTATGTATATTCTTTTTCCTATAATTAACCTTACAAATTAAACTTCACTTCAAATGGACATTTTATTTTATTGTCACTAAACATTCCTTTGCTCCTCAAATTGTATTAAAATTTAACAAATTTTAATAAATAAATAAATAATAAAATAAAATAAAATTTTATTTTCCCTAAACATTCCTTTGCTCCTCAAAGTGTTCAACTTTACTCATGTAGTCTAACATAAGGCCCAGGATTAGCCATTAGCGCTTATGTGTATTAACACATACGCACATAACAATTCCTTATCTCTAAAGCCGTGTGCTCATGAAGGCAAACTGGATACACAAGAAGGAAGGATTTCATCATTCCCAGTTTGGATTAACATTCCCAGCTAATATCTATATGGTCTTATAATGAGCTTGAAGGCAGACACAGTGGGTTTGCCTGTCCCCATCCCACAAGGACTCATAAAGACTAGATCTGTTGAAACATATCCAATCCTCCCTTGTTTGTGGAAATCATTCAGCCATCAGCACGTGCCTTCTTCTGTTTCTTCTTGTGGATCCCCAAACTCCAGGCTTTGCACACTGCGTTTATTCCTTCTCAGTCTATTCCAAAACCTTTTGGTTCACATACAAAAACAAACAGATCTAGGTTAGGCATTCCTCTGGATGCGCTTTTCTTCTTCTTGCATCCCAACCCACAAAAGACAGCAGCTGTCAACAACTACCAAACTCTGACCTTTAAAAGCATAGTGCCTGGTCCCAAAGCAAAGATTTTTTTATTTACTGGATGTTTGTGAGTATCCTGGAGCTAAGTGACCACACAGAAATGTTTTAAAGAACTATTCTCTAAGGTGAAACCAACTTATAGAGCAGGAAGTGAAGACTTTTACCATCATGGCTTCTCCCTGCCCTCAGGATACCTCCTGCCTCGTCTGGCATTCAAGGCCCTCCTTACTGAGGCCTTGCTGCCTCTCTAGTCCTTTTCCACAACTGCTCCATCAAGAGCCATCTACTGCCCTCTCTCTAACTTTGTTGTTGTCTTCGTCCATGCCTGGAAGGCGCTCTTTTTGACTTGTCCAAATGTTATTTCACCCCCTATGCAAACTGCTCCTTAGCCCCTCTAAAACCTTCCCATACCACTTGGATCTACTTCCCTTCTCTGAATTCAGACACTTACTTATCTGTATGGTTTATTTCCCAAATGTCATATACTTAATTATGACTTTGTTTTGTCTTATCATTGATTTTTCTTATATTTGACTTAAAATGACCTTTCTTCTCAACTAGACCATACATTTCCTGAGGGCATGGGCCCTGTTTTTTGCATCTTTGTCTCCCAATAGCACCTAATGACACACAGTAGGAACTCAATATATATTCATTGATAACATATGGGGACAAACAGCTCAAGAACCTTCAGAAATCTTATTCTCATGAGAGACTGAAAATATATATATATATATATATATAAACAAGAAAAAAACCACCTCTCCTCATGGCCTGAGTGTCATTTGCAGGCTCCAGCCCCTCCTCTCCACTCTGCCTCTGACCACCCCTGAAAGAGATTCTCTAAGCTGCCCCTGCTCTGCCTTCTGCCCTCTTTCTGCTCTACAACCTGGACTTCTCTGGGTCAGTGATTTAGCACCCATCTTTCACTCTTCTGTGTTTTTTCCCCCATAGAGAACCCATAAGTGGTGATCAAGTCTAAATGCCCTGTGCTACAAGTCTGCTTTTCCCCTGTTATTGCATAGCTATATGACACATCCCTCTGGTTATTCATGCTTTCCCACGGTGTCATCCTTGTAATGCTTTCACCACTCCCACTCAGTCCCCTTCCTCCTAAACCCTTAGATTCTGCCTTCTTGCACTCTCCATTATCTACAAACTCCCCAGTCCTCAGACCCCTCTGGGAACCTCCTCCTCCTTTGCATACCTTAACTGTAACCAGCTGTCTCCTGATGGCACCATTTCTCCTACAGTGCCAAGAAAGTGATCATTTTCTCACAACTTTATTAAATGAGATAGGATAGATCACAGCTTGGTACTGAGTAGGGGGCTTCAGAAATGGTAGCTATTAGTAGTCCATCATTATAATTATCATTGTTTTTATTCCTCAGATCAAAAAATGAGGTCATCTTCCTCCCCACTCCTCCATCTTCTGGAGAAGACCTTGCTCTTTGGAATGCATGCCGCCTGGGAAGATCACCCTTGATTCCCTATTAGACTGTCAGTGGGGCCTCTGGTGCACAGATGTGGTCTTCCCTTTCTCCACCAGCCCCACCTCTTTTCACTTCCTTCCCTTTGCATTATAGATTTTTTTTTTTGCATTGTAGATTTGATGACGTAGCATCTCCATACCACTCTTGCCCAAACTCTGAATTCTCTTGTCCATCTTCCTTCTTTTCTGACCTGCCCAAACCAATCTCACTCCTACATGATATCAATTCTGCTTTCTCTGTGCCAGCACCTGAGCAACTAAGCCCCAGATTCAACTTGTTAATGTTTATACAGGAGATTTGCCATACATTTTGTATGATAGGTTATTCTGAAGTTTTCTTTCTGTGATATATTGTTCAAAGCAACATGTAATTTCAGAGAATCTGATTTGCCTCAAACTCTGATAGCAGTGAAAATATTGACATGGCCACAGGCTTCTTGATGCCTAATGCTATAGCTACAGGTCTTGAAAATAAATTGGGAAGAATTTTACCTTTTTTATTCTGTTAGAGAGTTTTAACAGTACAGGAATTCACCTGTTCCTTAAAAGTTTGATAATGATTAAGGTTGATTGGTTTTCATGTGGAGTTTTCACCTTTGAAAGTGAGGATCTTTAAGAAATAGGAGTTATTTAAATTGACAGATTCAGGAATAGAACTGGGAAGGAATACTTCACTGTAAGCAATTCTTTCAGTTTTAGATTGTTCTCCAACTATTTACTCTTTGTTGAGAACATCTTCTGGGCCTTTCATATTGAATTTCCTGGTTACTGATTATAAATGAAAACAATTGTTTAAGAGATGGCTGAGTGGCTTACTTGGGCACAAAATTACATTCCTCTTACCTCAAGACTGTCTCAGACAGTTTTGTAACTTACAAATCCTGCCTGAGTTTTCAGCCTGCTGGTCTTCCATACAGATTTAAGACTTGCCAGCACCCCCAATCACATGAACCAATTTCTTAAAATAAATCATATACATATGATGTATATAAACAATACAGGTACATATTATATAAATACATGAATACAGACACACGCACGCACACACACGCACACACACACACACACACACACACACACACACACACTCTCTCTCTCTATTGGTTCTGTTCTGGAGAACCCTTACCAACATACATAATCCAAAGTTTTTTGCATTTGCAATTGTCCCTTCACTTTCCGTGGACCATGGTCTATTGTTATTTTCTTTCCTTTGAAGTCCAAAGCAACATAATTTATCATTCAGTAGCTAAAGTTTTATAAGCACTTTGGAGTACATAAACCCTCGGGTGCTTTCAGACAATAAACTCATACAGTTTTGGGGAGGCAATATTTTTTTTAAATAGTAAGACCTGGGAAAATGTTCACAAAATGATATAAAATATTTTAAATCTATACAAATATATCTATTATAAATCTACAATGTAGAAAATCTGTAAATACTTGGTGCATCATGCTTAGTGCACTGGTTCTTTTTTTGGTTCTGATTTTTCTTTTTATTTATTTTTTGGCTTTTTTTTTTAGGTTTTTTATTTATTTGACACAGAGATAGAGAGCACAAGTAGGCAGAGCAGCAGGCAGAGGGAGAAGCAGGCTCTCTGCTGAGCAGGGAGCCTAATGTGGGACTCAATCCCAGGACCCTGGGATCATGACCTGAGCCGAAGGCAGCTGCTTAACTGACTGAGCCACCCAGGAGCCCCGATTCTGATTTTTCTTAAACTTCATTCCAATTAGATGTGATCTCAATTTGGATTTTTTTAAAAGTCAAAAACAAAACTGGGGGGAAAATATGGGCATTGTTACTCTCCTTGAGGTGGAATTACGTATGGAATGTTTAACTCCTTTTTGTAATGAATGTATGTTGCTCTTATAATAGAAAAAAAAAAAGGATTCTGAAAAACAGAAATACTTGCTTTTATATAATACAATTAAATCAGAGTTGGAAAATTTGAATAATGTGGATGAAATTAAAGAAATATTGAAAAAATTAAGAAATTGAAAACTTAGGGGTGTAGGAATATAAGTTTATTTCTCCAACATCACAGACAAATATACATGCAGGGCAGACAGAGGGACAGGAGTACAGATAACAGGATTAACCATCACACAATGGAAGGAAACAGATTTAACTTTCTGGGAAAACCAAGCCCCAAAAGTCTGAACATCAATTAATGAAATATGACAATTTTATTAAAAAGGAAGGCTGTTAATTGGGGCCTGAGGTCCTGGGAGTATAAGCACTATGTCAGCTCATGAGCCCCAGCTGGAAATACCCCAAATGAAATGGAAGGATGAAGTTAGGAGTGGATGAACAAGAAGGAAGTTTTTGGAAACAAAATGCTCTTCAGAGAAACTGAATGATAAAGGAACTCAATGACTCAGCTCTTAATGTTGATTTTTTTTTTTTCTTTTAAAAAGAAATAGACATCCATAAGAAGTTAAATCGAAATGTATTGAATCTGACAACACAACCACAGAAGATGAGAAAGATGTTCAGAAATACATGTAAACTTTAAGAAACTTTACCAATCAAATACCACCCAGGAAAATAAACCCTTCTGGGATAAAAATCCTTTTACTTAATCATGTAAAGGCTTTAGGAGTATTTCAGGAGAAAGGCACCCAGGAAATTTCAAGTTATTTTTATCACTTTTATTGGAAAGGCCATTTCTCTGCTCTAAGGCTGAATTTTCTGATGCAAGTTCGGTGGCTTTGGGGTGAATCTGAATGCAGTTTTCAGAGCAGTGAGAAAAATCATGCAGTGTTAAGACGCCAAGCTTTCTCCAATAAATCTTTTGAAAATAACTGATAAAGATGCTTAGGGCTTCTCTGAATTCCTGTGAGGTATAGCATTCAAAGAAGCTGGTAGTTTTGGAATAGTGCTTTCCTTTGATTACAGACTGTTGGATTCTCAAATGCCACATAGCAATATAAGAGCAAAATATATTCATTTTTAACTCACAGTGGACAAAATTCATAGGTACCGTCTTCACTTTGAGGCTGAGAAGGTAGATGTGGATGCATCAGTCCAGTTATCTTCTTGGCTGTTCTTAGTGATCAATACCAATGCCGTGTCATTCACTAGGGAGGGAAATGATAGTATAAGCCATTTCAGGCATTTGGCAAAGGTAATCAAATACCAGGAGGAAGAAACGGCATAGAGCAGAAATAAATACAACAAAAGTCCTCATAAATCAGGAAGTCCAATCTGACCAATGGCCAATGACGTACATAATAGCACATAGTAATTAATATCATACCACTCTAATGCAGGGGGAAATTTGTATTGTTTCTGGAGTTTGGACATTTTGAGAATTGTTGAGTGTTTGGGATTTTAATGCCGCTTTGTAACACAATTTTTACTCTTTAAAAGACTTTATTTATTTTTGGAGAATGAGAACACGAGCACAGGGGTGGGGCAGAGGGAAAGGCAGAGGGAGAATCTCGAGCAGAGTCCACACTGAACACAAAGGCCAAAGTGGGGTTTGATTTCACGACCCTGAGATCATGACCTGAACCAAAATCAAGAGTCAGACGCTTAACCAACTGAACCATCCAGACACCCCTGAACTTTACTTTTTTTTTTTGAACTTTACTTTTTAGAAAATATTTACTTATTTAAGTAATCTCTACCCCCAACATGGGGCTCAAACTCATGACCCCAAGATCAAGAGTGGCGTGCTTCACCAGCTGAGCCAGGCAGTCACCCCCTCCCCACTTGTTTTTCTTCACAAATTGAACTTTGAAATTTCCCTTATATACCAAAAATCGCTCATTTAATAATAATAATAGTCTACACATACCATGTTTCTTTTCTACCAGAAATCATAGTTAACAAGTATTATCTCACCACAACCCTTTAAGATAGAAGATTGTTTCTATCCCCATTTTGCAAAAGAGAAAACTAAATTATAGAGAGGTTAACTTGCCCAAAGTTATACAACTATTTGGTGACAGACCTAGAATTCAGACCCAGTTAATCAAGCTTAAATATTAAGGCCTTTGTACTAATACACCACACTCTGCAGTTTATATTTTAATTGAGCATCTATTAAGGACATACCACTTTGCTTATTTGTGTAGATGATGTGAAGTATGAGACAGGATTTTAAAAAAATTCTTTTAATAAATAAAATTCAGTATTTTTCTCCTTTCCAAAAACCCATGCATATATACATAGCATTGCTTAGCGTTTTGCCTCAGTCTTTGGTGCCATCTGTCCTGAAAATCCCTAAAATAGTGAAAATAGCTTACTGGCAGAGAAGAGCTGATATTATGACACTTAATACTTATCTTTCCCGACGGTTGGATCTGGATCCACAGGAGCAAACATATGGCTTAGTGATGGCTCTCTGGGCTGCAGGCTTATGCTGCAAACTTCCTGTTGTGATATCACTAATGAGAGAGCTCCATGCCCAGCCTACTCTCCCATTTCTCCAAGAGACCATTTCCTGGTGAAAGTGGCATGTTAAAGGCCAAGACTCATCTCTGGATTGCCTTGGATTTCCTGTCACTATTACAAGTCTAATAATAATAACAATATTAATTAGACACATGTTTCTTAGCACTGCCCTATACAGCACTGATTTGTTATAATATTCTCACCAAAGAAATATTTGTATTAAAAATAACGACTATATAAATCCATTATAGTGAGTCAGAGTATAATTAGAACAGTGAAGCAAGTGAAATTACCAACATTCAACCTTTTTGACCTACAAAAAAAATGTTTTCTTATATATAATGAGTATAATACATAGAGTGTCCTAAGTTCTTCGCCAATGAACCAACTTCTCATAGGGCACTTTGCTCAATCTCAGTGAGGTTTAACTCTCTGGTCCCTCTGCCATTATTGGATATTCTTGTGGTTCAAGGGACTCACCAAATTAAAAAGGGTACATTGGTGACAGTGCCTCCAATACTGCAAGGCCTCATGGAAAAGCTGAAGGGTGATGTGAAATGTAGGTTTAGTGGCTAGTGGCCTTCCCAAGGGAATGTCATAGAAGCACAAGGTGAAAATCAGCTGCCACGTAGAGGGCCATGCAAGAAATAAGACATTATGAAGAGCATCGTAAGCATCATTGTTGTACTAGGAAAATAGAACAGACACATGTCACAACTTTGGGAAGTATGACAAAAATGAGTAACTGTCAAGATTGCATTTTCATGGGGATTATCCCCTGGCAACCCATGTTTCCAGAAAGAATCCTCTATATTAAAGAGATATGTATAAAATAACAGTGATTAGTCTATACGTTGTGGGGACTATGATGGGCAAGGCACTGTGCTAACTGCTCTGGATGTATGTATTAGGGTTCTCCAGAATGGCAGAACCAATGGGATGTACATACAGCTCAATCTACTTTGAGAAATTGCCTTACACACTGGTGAGGCTGACAAGTTCAAAGTCCATATGGCAGACCAGGAGAATGGAGACTGTCAGGTGGGAATTGATGCTGCCATCTTGAAGCAGAATTTCTTCCTCCTCAAGAAATCTCAGTGTAATGCTTCACCTAGGGCTTTTCAACGGATTGGATGCTGCCAATTCAGAGTGTAGAGGATAATCTCCTTTACTTAATGTCTTTTGATTATACATGTTGACCACATCTACAAAATACCTTCAGAGCAATCCCTAGATTAGTGTTTAACTGAATAGCTGAGTACTATGGTCTAACCCAGATGACAGCTTAAACTAATCACCACATGTGTGCTATTTTCTCCTCCTGAAAAATCTGTGAGGATATCATTTTATCCTCATTTTACAAATAATGAAGTCCAAGAAGGTCAAGAACTTGTTCAAGGTAATAAAGTTTGTAAGAGATGGAGTCATGTTTTGAAACTAGGGAATTTAACTTCAGAACCTGTGAATTTGACCACGGGGCTCTTTTGTCTCACAAACTAGTAAGGATTTTATGCTAAGGATGCAGAAGTTGAAAAGGCAAAACCCAGCAAAATATAAAGCCAAAAAGAGGTCAGTATTAGAGAACCACAGGCTTCCCAGCACCATAACCAACCCCCTGCCCCAGCCATCTCATCGTTCAGTGAACACAAGCTGAGACATATTAAATGAGCCACTCTATAAATAGAAGATTATAACATAGTGCATACAGGGATACCAGCTTGTGTGGGGGAAAAAAAAAAAAGTCAGATCAATTTAGATTACACATAAGACAGAAATCAAGGGAAGAGTAAAAAAGTCTTCCTCTCTGCCATTCCACATAGTCTCCTTCCAAGGTTTCATTCCAATAGCAGCATTAGCAGTATCTGGGAAAGCTGCTTCCTCAGAGCTGTGATAATGGGGACATAGAAGGATGTGGGACTTGAGGACTCCAGAGAAAAGCAAGTTGACAGCTAGTTGGAGGGTGATTTTACAGTTGCTGGAAGACTCTCCCTCACCTACCAAACAAATGCCTCTCTCCCACTGACACCCTCCCTTTCCCATTGACTATTGGTGGCACTTGCAAAACCTTTCCGTGTCCCTAAAACTCTCAGCTCTTCTTGCATAAATATTAGCAGAAGACCTTGTTCCCACCTGGGGAGAAAAATAGAGGCCAGTAGAGACTACCTTCCTAAATATCTTCTCATACTACCACCAAACACAGATCTGTACCAGTCCTCCCTGGCTTCCTCTGTAAGATGACCCCTTGTCTTATGCTCTGGATTCCAAATATCACTGCCATCCATCGCCTCTAGAACATACCTTGTCAGTCTCAATTTCCTTTCCCTCTCTTAATTTTTTCAACATTTTTATTTTTTTTCTTTCCCCTCTGCCTGCAAGTAGAACGAATGCTTCCACCATCTTAAAAAAAAATACCTTGTTTCTACATCATTGTAATAAACATAAATAGATAAAAATGCTTTACAAATAGGAAAATTTGATCAGAGAAGGTGGGATAAAACAATTATATTCTGATTACAATAAATACATCTTACATATAAGGTTATAAAGATTATAGAGGCATCTGGATGGTTCATTCAGTTAAGTGTCTACCTTTGGCTCAGGTCATGATCCCAGGGTCCTGGGATCAATCCCCACGTCGTTGGGCTTCCTGCTCAGGGAGGAGCCTGCTTTTCCCTCTCCCTCTGCCCCTCCTCCCTGTTTGTGCTCCTTCTCTCCTTCAAATAAATAAATCTTTTAATAAAATAAAGATATTATAAAAAGATAGGAAAAAATAGATTCCTTCCAAATCCTAACCAAAAGACAGTGTACATCACATAAAGAAAACATGGAAACAGGAAATATTACAAGAGATAAGAAAAGGAAGTATCATAGAGATAAAAAATTCAATTTACCAGGAAAATACAAAAAATTCTAAATCCGTATTTGTTTAAATATACTCTTTTAAATTTGCATATTCTTCTAAATATAGACAGCAAAAATTAACAAAAGAGGAAGTATATGTCAGTAATGTACTGTAGGTTTTAACATACCTCTACCAGTAATTTACAGAGCGAAGAGATCCACACAGTTAAGATTTCAAATGGTTTGATTAACGTGCTCAGACATATCAATAAACTGTGCTATCAGTTGAATGTAGAAATGCACTATCACTCTCCCTACAGATACATTCAGCCAAAACAGGCACACACATATACCCAGAGACATTTACAAGAATATTTATAGCATCACTATTTCTAATTGTCAACAACTAGAAATAGGCAATGATACCCAGGCAGATGAAATAGATGAATTATGGTATCTATCGATCTATCCATACCTTACCTCAATTCTGCTTCTAGAGCTACCAAAACTTTTCTTTCCTTATCTGACAATCTTGAGTACACATATTTTCAAGAAAAAAAAAATACTAGCTCTGTTTCCTCACTTTTATCGCACTGCTCAATCCTTAGCAATATTCCCAGCCCCCATCTTGCCACAGAAATTGTTCTGGGCAAGGCAGCAATTACAAAACTCTGTTACCTTTTTCTTTTTCTTTTCCCCATTATCTTGTCTTTTATTCCTGTTCTTCTAGGTTGGCTTCTCAGCATCACATGGTTACTCCCTTCAACCTAACAATTCCTTTTTTCTTAATTTATTTCTGACTGCCATAAGCGAGAAACAAATAGTTAACTTGCAGAAATCACAATCCTACAACACAGGAGTCTCCCTTGGTTTACAAATGTCCTAGAGATCTACAAACAAAGTTACCTTATCAATAGCACAATTTCCAGAGGCAAATAACTCAGTTCCTCAAACCCTACTGTCACCCTCCTCTCCATAAACAAAACTGACAGAGGCTGAGGTAGAAGGAAATGTAAATATAGTTAAATCTCTTCTGAACCTAAATCTCACTAACAAAGACTCTTGATAGCAGGATTGTGACATCCCACCAGGAATCTCCCAACTATCTTGATGTTAATGGCTGGCCAAAAGACAACACTGATCAAGCCGCAAGGCCTCCGGTATCCCCGCACCTTGTAGGCCCTCTTTAGCATATGAAAACTCCCTTGAAACCTCCCTTCCCCTCACCTTCCCCCAGAGAAGATGGCAGGGTACATAACCTGCCATCTCTCACAACCCGGGGCAGCAGCTCTTTCTGCCCATGGGTCCTGTCCCCGTGCTTTAAAAAAAAAAAACCACCATTTTGCACCAAAAAAAAAAAAAAAAAAAATGCTTTAAAATGTGTTTATTTTAAAATTTAAATTTTAAAATTTTATTTTCATCCCAGTATCGTTAACATGCAGTGTTCCAGAAGTTTCAGGTGTACAGTACAGTGATTCCACAATCCCATACATCACCAGCTGCTCATCCCAAGTGTCCTGCTTAGTTTCTTGATTTCTCTCTTCATTCTCTTTCTGATACTAAAACCTTCTCTTTTTCCTTCCCCCCTTCCCCCGCAGTGTCTTCCACATCTTCCACAGCCTCTTGCTCTGTCACTGCAGGCACATTGAGACCTGAGGCCTCGTCTCTGCTAATGCTGGGCAACAATATTCAGTCCCACAGCTTTACTGTCATGGCTGTGCTGAGGCAGTAGGTACAGTGACATGGTTGAACAAGGACTCTGAAGTCAGATAACAAGTTAACTCTGCCCAGCGATGTCTCTAAACCCCAACCCTTCTTCTGAGCTCTAATCAGATGGACCCCCAAAATTAACTTGACTCAGGTCATAACTGTGTAGTAAGCCAATTTATATCCATTTGCCTTCATAAGCTGTTGAAAGCTCATATCCTATTCTTACAACATCAGACCCAGTTTATGCATTTCTCAGATTTGCTTGGCTATGTTGTCTGCTTGGTGATAAAATGATGTTTTTGTTGGTGCAGAGAAATGATGTCCGTCTTTAATTGAAGAGAAGCTTGCTGAACTCTGTGCTTGCCCTTAGGATGGAGGCTGATCTTTTGTTGTGCTAGGCTGCCTGGCACTTGGCCCTGCTTCCATATGTGGCTGGTTTTGATTTCCCATGTTGTTAGAAGCAGGACCAAACCATGTCTCATCTCACACCTCTGACCTCATACTACAAGGCTCTCTCTTCTGCCCTTGTGCTGTCATTGCTAAAGTGCAGATTCCTAAAGTTTCATAAGCTCCTCAACCCATCCTGGCTTTTCAGGATGGGTCTTTCAGAATACAGTTTGCAAAAAGTGCGTGAAATGTTGCTGGCTCATGCAAGTGCCACTGCTCTTGGGGAAAAAATAACCGGAAATGTGGGGGAGTTACACCCCAATGGTGGAAAGAAGGGGAGGCTGTTCAGTGAGCAAAAGGAGAGTGAAAGGAGCCAACAGATTCTTCTCCCTTCTTCTCCCCGAGAGACTATTCTGAGACCCAGTATTTCCATTTTCCTTCTCTGGAGTTGTCCTACACGACTGAGGAACCAATAAGATTCCTGGTAAAGTCTATACAGCTTGGAATGCACTCCTTTGTACTCGCACTCTCTCATCCCCTTCGCTTACCTGGTTCCTTCTCTTTTGCTTCCCTGTATTACACCCCCTCAGCAAAACTTTGACAACTAAGTATTGACTTGGGCTCAGTACTCCAGGGAAACCATAAAATAAATATTCACCACACAAAGGAAAAGGGAGTATAATCTTCTTGATTCTCTAGTAAGTGCAAGTGGTTTTGCTAAGTGACTTCCCTTTATCTCTTTGAATCCTCACATAAATCTGTGCAATAGATGTTATGTAATAATATCTATTACAATGAGGAACTGAAGCTCAATTAGGCTTAAGTAACTTGCTCAAGGTGGCATGGAGCTAAGGTGCTAACACCCTTGTGTCTGGCTTCCGAGGCAGTATTCTTCCCCCTGTTCTTTACTGTCTCTAATATCAGGATGTTGGGGTCTGGGAATTCTATGAAGGTTACCCGTGGTAATTCACTCTTGGAGTCTTCAGAAGCTTTGAGAATGATTCAGTGAAGAACATTTTAAGTACCCAAGCACAGCACCGTCAGAGAGTCCTAAGATGACAGGGTGAGCAGTCAACAAAAGCAGATGGCTAAACACCCTTATTATTTGACATTTAGATATCACTTGTATAGTCATTTCTAAACAGAATCCCATTAATGAGCCAACTAAAGGTCATGAAAGTAGCTGCTGCAGGAGACACAGAGATCCAAATGGAGAAACAAGGGAGGGGAGCTCTACCCCACCCAAGCCCAACTCGGTGCTCCATCGACGTGTGAAACCACTCAGCCAGGCTCATCTAGATCATCCAGATCCGTCTGTTCTCCTCATAAAGATCTTTGAGAACAACGAGTACAAAGGTTTAGCTAGAAAATTAATCTTGAGATGAAGTAAAGGGATCCTGACTGCCAGAGACAGACAAGGGAGGGATTTCCTCATCCTGCACAAACTGTAATTGGCAGAGTTCTGTGTGTGTCCAGAGGTTCGGGCCAGGATTGCTCTTTGGAAATTGGAGACAGACTGAATTTGGACCCTAGGATGGCTCTCAGCATCTCTCCAGGTTGTAAATTACAAACTGAACCTTTTCAATGTGTCCCTCCTATGGGAAGGAGATGTCTTCTTGTGTGATTAAGAAGTCATACTGTTTACAAGTCTAATCGTTTTCTCTTGGTCTGATAAACTGCTGGGAGATTGACTCCTTGAACATGCGCATACTTGGAAAAGCTGGTGGATTGTGAAGAAAGCATAAATACCACCTGCCTGATATTGAAACTCTCACCTTTAACCTTGATGAGCATCCCAGAGGTCTCCAGGAACTCTGCTGTGCCACAGGAGGTTTGCTCTCCCAGCATCATTACCTGCAGAGGTTTTTTCTCTTCTGTATGGTCCCTGCGTGCTGTTCTGTCACATTGCTGCAAAGCCAAAACCTTCACCTAAAGAATCAGCACTTGTCTCTGAAGATATGTAAACCCCTCATCTCTCAAACCACTTTCCCACAAAAACCTGTTCAAAGAGCTTAAAACACATTGTCTCAAATTGTAATATCACCTGGAGGTCTTGATAAAATGGTCACATTCTGATTCAGTAGGTCATAGTAGGGGGTTGGGAGCTGAGATCCTGCGTTCCCAGCGTGCTCTCAGGATATGTTAATGCTGCTGATCCGTGAACAAAATTTAGAATAGGGAGAGCTTAAAAGACCACCTTGATTCTCTTTTGAGTTTGAAGATTATTTGGTCTGTAGAAAAAATTGTCCCTTTAAACTTGCTCCTTCTTACCAACAAGCTGTTCTGGGCACCACTGCAGAAATTTTCAAACAGATGGGGACAAAGTTAGAAACACTGAGAACATCACATAAGAGCTGTTCTTGCTGGCCGCATTGTTTTAGCTCTCAGCACAAGCACAAACTCAATGCTGACCTAAAAGCTTATTCTTGAAATTACATACAAAAGTGGATTTTGCCGATGCTACTTGACTAATGGGCTTGTTCCTGAGACCACCAGGTTCATTTTATTCCATTTCAAATTGGTTATTTTTCTTTGGGCAATTTCGATTATTGTAAGGGGGTAAGAAGATTTAAATGTTAAAGCGTATAAACAGAAGCAGCTCAATTGTGTATTTAAATTCTATATTTGTTTAACAGAAGTAATACTTGTTATTCGCCTCTATTTTAGGGTTTTCATTTTCTGCCTGGAGAATTCAGTCATTTTAGTGTCTTTAGAAAAAAAAAAAAAAAACTATTGTGGAAATGCAGCTAGTCCAAAACATGTTTCACTGTCTAGAACTGATGAGGGAAAAGGGTTTTGAACTAGGCAGTTCTTTCCAGATGCTTTAGAAATGCTTACTTAATATGTATTGTCTTTTACCCAAAGAGCATAGCCTTGTATTAGCTTATATAGAAAAATACCATACTTGGAGAAAAATAAAGATAAACATGTGGTTACACATAAACTATACCAGTTCTTAGATTTAGCCCTTATATTCATTTTTGAAAACTGCCTGCCTAGATCAAATCCTTACCACCACATTTCAGTAACAGCCTCCTGGTTACTATCCCTGTCTCTAGAAGCTATTTATTCTAAGTAGATATCTATTCCAAAACACATTTGCCAAAATCTCCTTAATTTGAGATTAAGACCTTAAAAACCATTTAGCATATCATTCTCCTATTTCAAGACATTTGTTCAAAGCCTACCCACTGCTCAACACCCTTCATCGTATAAATTAACAACCAAAATCTCAGATCTGAGGGACCAGTATTTTGCTCAGCAGGGACAAAATAAGGAGTCCTACCTCAGTAAGTTAGTCTTAATTATTTTTCTCTGTCCATATTGACCTATGCATTTAACACTGAATTCCATTTCTTTAATAAATACAGAATTCAAGCTATCTATTTCTTCTTCAATATGTTTTGGCAGTTTGCATATTCAGAGGAATTTCTATTTCATCCATGTTGTTACATTTATGTGCATAAAGTTCTTTATAATATTCCCTTAGTACACATTTAATGTTTGTTGGATCTATAATAATGCCATCATTTTTCCTCCTAATATTGTAATTTGTGTCTACTCTCCTGTTTTTTGTTTTTTGTTTTTTGGTCAATCTGTACAAAGTTTTACCTGATCTTATTGCTCTTTTGAAAAAGCCAGTTTCTGGTTGTACTTATTATTTTTCTGTTTTCAATTTTATGGATTTCTGCTTTCTATTATTTTCTTCCTTCTGATAACCTTGGTTTACTTTGTTCTTCTTTTCTAGTTCCCTAAATAGAATTATATTATTAACTTGAGGCCCCTTTTTTTCCTCATATATGCATTTAATGACATTTTTTCCCTCTTAAGTACTATTGTAGTTTTACCTCACCAATTCTGATATGTTGTATTTTCATTTTCACTCAGTTCACAATGTTTTCTGATATTCTCTGAGACTTGCTTTCTGGTCAGTGGATTATTTATTACCTAATTTTTATCTAAACTGTTATCTAATTTCTAAGAATTGAGGGATCTTCCAGTTATTTTTCTGTTATTGATTTCTAGATTAATTCCATTGTGGTTAGAGGATATACTTTGCATGATTTCAATAATTTTAAATGTATTAAGGTTGTATTATGACCCAGTATATGTTCTATCTTGATAAGTGGTCCCTGTGCAGTTGAAAAAAATTTGTATTCTGTTGTTCTTTGGTGGAATGGTGTTGTTCATGTCTTCTATAGTCTTATTTTTTGTCTACTTGTTCTATTACTGAAAGAGGACACTGAAAGCCTCCAGCTATAATTGTGGGCTTATTTCTCCTTGAAGTTCTTCCAGTTGTATTTTAATACCACTTTTGGTTTTGATTTTGATTTTTCTGTGTATGCATACATATTAAAGATTGTATGTCTTCTTAGTGTATTGACCTTATTACATAATGATGCCCCTTGGTAATTTTCCTTATTCTAAAGTCTACTTTGCTTAATATTAATAGAGACAATCCAGCTTTCTTTTGATAAGTATATGTTACATATTTTTCTTTTTACTTTTAACCTATCCATACCAGGATGTTTCAAGTGGGTTATTTCTCAATAACATATATTTGAGTCTTAGTTTTTGTTCAACCTAATGATCACTGTCTTTTATTTGGTAGGCTTAGACCATTCAAATTTAATGTAATTATTGCTAAGTTATTGTTTTGTCATTATTTTTCTTTTTATCCCCTCTATTTTATATGCTCCTTTTCCCCTTTTGTGGATTTTTTTTTAAATCATCCTTCCTCCTAATTTATTTCCCTTTTGTGGATTTTTAAAAAATATTTAGCTATATATTTATATTCCATCTTATCTACTGTCTTTTTGTCTCTATTGTCTTTTCTTAGGGGCTATTATAGGCATTACTACATACATATGTCACTTTTTACAGTTTACTAAAATTAATATTTTACCTCTTCTGAAATGTAGAAACTGTATTCTCCCCATTTTATGTTAGATTTATAATTGTCATATTACATCTACAGGTATTAAAACCTTATCAGACAGTATTATAATTTTTGTTATCATACATATTCTAAAGAATTTGAGGAAAAAATGTCATATTTACCTATTACCACTTATGTTGTGCTTCCTTCATGCCTAATTTTTATTTTTCCTGTAGTGCCTCCTTTAACTTTTTTTTTAGAGAAGGCCTGCTTTTGACTAGTTCTCTTAGTTTTCTTTCAACTCAGACTGATGTCATTATTGCTTCATTCTTAAAGATATTCTTACTGGATAGAGAACTGGGTTGACAGTTCATTTTTTACACTACTTTTAAAATGTGTCACTTTATTCTAGCCTTCATTGTTTCTCATGAAAAATCCAGTCATTCAAATATAATGTGTAATTTTTTTCTCTGACAGCTTTTAAGATTTTGAATATTGATTTTCAGCAGTTTAGTTAAGATATATCTGGGCATGATTTCCTTTGAGTTGATCCAGTGAAGGGTTCTTTAAGTTTCCTGAATCTGTAAATTTATGTCTTTTTCCAAATTTTGGAAATTTTCAGCCATTATTTCTTCAATACTTATTCTGCATTATATTCTACTTATATCTATTCTACTTATATCTTCTCCCTCCTAGGTTTCAACTGTCATGAATGTTATGTCTTCTTATACTATCCCACAGGATTCTGACACTCTGTTCAAACTTTTTTCCCAAAAATATTTTTCTCTGCTTTTCAAATTGGATAATTTCTATTACTCTATTCAAGTTTACAGATTCTTTTCTGTGTCATTACTTTTTTTTAGTTCTAAAATGTCCATTTTATTCTTTTTTTACAGCTTCTCTTCCCCTGCTGAGAACTACTATCTTTCCATTTGTTCCAAGGGTATTCAACCTTACTTCATGAAACGCAGTTACTGTAGCTGCTGTAAAGTTTTGTTGGACTTAGATCATCAGGATTCACATCACCACCAGGTATGCAGCTGTTGAAAGTTTTTTCCTTATGAGTTATTGAGACTTTCTCTCTTCTTTGTATATGAAGTAGGTTTAAATTGTATTCTTGACATTTTACATATAATGTTATAAGACTCTGGGTCTGTTGGAAATCCTCTGGGATGTAGGGCTTCTATTTCCAGCCAAGTTGAAATAAAAGAAACCAGTTTCATCATCTCTTTGAAATAACCCTCCCCCTTCAAAACAAAGGACAAAATATATGCAACTGTGGTTTTGAAGACACTGGATACCAGTCCATTAAGGACAGCAATCTATAAGAGATAGGAAACAAGGGAAGCCGTAAAATTGCCCTCTTTTAATTCTGTAAGACAGTTATCAGGCCATGATGCTGGAAGTGGAGGCCAAAGCAGAACCCAGTTTATTCCCTGAGGTGAGTAGGTTAATCTCAGCATCCATTGAGACCAAAATGGCTAGAGTTTACAGTACAAATAACCAGAGATGAGAGAACTACCCAAAAAGGGAACTCTGGAGATCTGCAGGGGTAGTGAGTGTATATGTATATATATGTATATATAACTAAATGCATGCTAGCAAATAACCACCCAAAAAGTATCAGAGAAAACGTTCTTTGGTGTTCACAGAGGACCAGGAATATGACCTTTTTCCACCAGCCAGAAGGGAAAACCTCATAACCCATGAAACATCTGGTAGAATACTCAGAAGTGTCTTATTTCAGTAGTGAGAAATAATTAGCCTTAGGTTAAATGCTGCTCTGATTCTGCCTAAACATGTCTTACAAACAAGACATAAAAAGATTAAACTGTTTCTTAATTTCATCCCAAGAAAAAAATTAAGAATATTTATAGGAAAACAAAAATGTCCAGCACCTAACAAGCTAAAATTCACAATGCCTGGAATCCAATTTAAAAACCCCAAATCATGTGAAGAAACAAAAAAAAATGCCAATAATGAGTAAAAATCAATCAACCCGGAATTGACATAGGTGTTAGAATTAATAGAGAAGGGCATTAAAAGTTATTGTAACCATATTATATATGTTCAAAAATTTAAGTAGAGGCATAAGAAGTTATTTTTGAAATCCAAATCAAATTTCTAGAAGTGAAAATTACAATGTCTAAAATGAAGACTACATTCAATGAGATTAACAGCAGATTAGACATTATTAGAAATAAAGATTATTGAATTTAAAGACAGAGCACTAATAACTATCCAAACCAAAATATGGAAAAAAAAGAATCCAATAAAAAAAGCACTAGTTAACTGTGGCCTAAATTCCAGAAGCATAATATTAGTGTAAATGGAATCTCTAAACTAGAGGAAGCAGGAAGAAAATGAAAACATTTTAAATATTAGGGGGTAAAGTCTCCCAAATTTGTTAAATGCTATAAACCCCCACAACCAACAAGTTCAATGAACACAAACTTGCTCAAAACAATGATAACAAGAAAAGTCTTAAAATCAATCAGAAAAAACGATTTGTCAGATATAGAGAAACTAAAGTAAGGGTGACATCAGATTTCTTATTGGAAGGCTAACAAAAACACAAGTAGACAGCATTCTAAAAGTCCTAAAATAAAAATTACTATACAGGAATAGATCCCCTAATGAAAATATCTTTCAAAATTATAGCAAAATAAACCATTTATCAGATATATAAAAGCTGAAATAATTCATTGTTAGCCTGAAATAAATATAGTCCTCAAGGCATGAGGTATCTGATTATCAGATAAAAAAATATATTTTTAAAAAAGGAATAAAAAATATCAGATATAAAAAATTTATCTCACTTAAATGTCTTTAAAATTAATTTTTATACATATTGGATAAGAAAGCAGGATTCAACTCTATGCTGCCTTTCAAGGCTATATAAGTGTATCTTCATAATATGTGTGTGTATGCGTGTGTACATACATATAGAATCTTGACTTTTATTTATACCAATCAACTATCTTAATATTAGTTATAAAAAATCTATTGTAATTATATTAACATCATAAAAAGTATAATGCAGAGCAAAGAATATTATCGGAGGTAAAGAAGTTTAAAAATGATAAAAGAAACAACTCATAAAGAAGACATAAAATCCTAGTCATTTATGTACCAAATAATAGAGCTTCCAAAGATTTAAAGAAAAAATTAATACAATTGTAAGGAGAAATAGACAAATCCAAACTTCGATTCAGAGATATCTATACTCCTTTATCAAGAATCTATAGAACATGTAGATAAAAATTCCAAAAAACAAACAAAAACAGCTATTTGACACATGAAAAAGTGTTCATCATCATTAGCCATCAGGGAAATTCAAATCAAAACCACATTGAGATACCACCTTACACCAGTTAGAATGCCAAAATTTGACAAGGCAAGAAACAAGTGTTGGATAAATTGTAGGGAAAGGAGAACTCTTTAAACTGTTGGTGGGAATGCAAATTGGTGCAGGCACTTTGGAAAACAGTGTGGAGGTTCCTCAAAAAATTAAAAATAGAGCTACCCTATGGCCCAACAATTGCACTACTGGGTATTTACCCCAAAGATACAGATGTAGTGAAAAGAAGGGCCATATACATCCCAATGTTCATAACAGCAATGTCCACTATAGCCAAACTGTGGAAAGAGTCAAGATGCCCTTCAACAGACGAATGGATAAAGAAGATATGGTCCATATACACAATGGAATATTACTCAGCCATCAGAAAGGATGAATACTGACCATTTACATCAACATGGATGGAACTTATGCTAAGTGAAATAATTCAGACAGAGAAAGACAATTATCAAATGGTTTCACTCATATGTGGAATATAAGGAATAGCACAGAGAACCATAGGGCAAAGGAGGGGAAACTGAGTGGGAAGAAATCAGAGAGGGATAAAAACCATAAGAGACTTTTAATTCTGGGAAAACAAACTGAGAGGTACGGAGGGAAGGGGGAGGGAGAATGGGGTGACTGGGTGCTGGGTACAAAGGAGGACATGTGTTGTGATGAGCACTGGGTGTTATATGCAACTAATGAATCACTGAACACTACATCAGAAACTAATGATGTACTATATGTTGGCTGACTGAACATAACAAAAGAAAGAAGGGAGGAAGAAAAGAAGGGAGGGAGCGAGGGAAGGAAGAAAGAAGGAAGGAAGGAGAGCTGATTCATCATAACAAACTAAAAAAATGTATATTTTCATATTAATAGATGGAGAAGAAGCATTTAACAAAATCCAACATTCATTCCAATAAAAAACTCAGCATCTAGAAATAGAAGAAAGCCTTCTCAATCTGGTAAACATCACACAGAATGGTGAAAGATTAAATACTTCTCCCTAAGACCAGGAATAAGACAGAAATGTCAGCTCTCACCATTTCTGTTCAGTGTTATACTGAATGTTCTGTGATTAGTCAAAGAAAGGGAATAAAAATCATTCTGAATTGAAAGGAAGTGAAATCATTTGTAGTTAACATGACTATCTATGTAGAAAATCTGATAAAATTTTACCAAAATAAACAAATAAAAGCTCCTAGAACTAGTAAGTGAATTTAACAAGGTTGCAGAATACAAGTTTAATATACCAAAGTTAATTGCATTTCTAAGTATTAAATAATCAGAAATTGAAATTAACAATATATAATATCCCCAAATATGACATACTTTGGAATAAATCTGACAAATATGCAAAACTCGTACACTAAAAACTATAAGACATTAATAAGAGAATTTAAAGAGGACCTAAATAGGTAGGCTATGTTCATGGCTCTGAAGACTCAATATTGTTAAGATGTCAGTTCTGGGGGCACCTAGGTGGCTGTGCCAGTTAAGCATCTGCCTTTACCACAGGTCATGATCTCAGGGTCCTGGGATTCAGCTCTGCATCAGGCTCTCTGCTCAATGGGGAGTCTGCTTCTCCCTCTCCCCCTCCTCCCTGCTTGTTCACTCTCTCTCTCTCTCTCTCTCTCTCTCTCTCACATAAAATCTTTTTAAAAATAAGATGTCAATTCTTTCCAAATTGACGTCTATATTCAATGCAATCCAAATTAAAATCTCACTTAGATTTTCTTGGTAGAAATTAACAAACTAATTCTAAAATTTATATTGAAATTTTAAAAATCTAAATTAGCTAAAACAAGTTTTAAAAGAAAAACAAAGAGAATTAACTTTTTCCTGATTTTAAGGCTATTATAAAACAGAAGTAATCAAGACAGTGTCTTGATTTATAAAGATAAATAGATCAATAGAAGAAAGATTCCAAAAATATAGGAACATATCACAAATATTGACAACTGATTTTTGACCAAGGTACCAAGGCCCTAAAGACAACTCAGTGAAAAAATTGAATATTCTATGCAAAAAAGAGATACAACTTCAATCTATACCTCATACCATATATAAAAATTAACTCAAAATAAATCATAGATTTAAATATAAAATCTAAAACTATTCAACTTCTGGAAGAAAAAGAGAAAATGAAAAGACAAGCTACAGACTAGGAAAAAATACTTTGCCCATTTTTAATATTGAGTTGATTATTTCCTTATTGAGTTTCATGAATATCATAGATAAAAGTCTTGTACAGAGTTATGTTTTGGAAATATTTTCATTCATTTTGTTGTCTTTTTATTCTTTAAACATAGTCTTTTTTTTCTTCCAACTTCTTATTGAAATTCCACTTAATTAAACATACGTTTAATATTACACATATAAAATTTAGTGGTTCATCATTTACATACATTACCTGGTGGATCATCACAAGTGCCCTCCTTAATACCCATCACCTGTTTAACCCATCTCCACCACCTCCAACCACCTCCCCTCCAGTAACCATCAGTTTAGACAGTCTTTTAAAGAATAAACATTTTAAATTTTGATAAGGTCTATTTTACCAACTTGTTTATTTATGGGTCATGCTTTTGGTGTCATATTGAAGAAATCTTGGCTAACCCAAGGTAACAAATGTTCCCTCCTTGCTTTCTTCTAGAAGTTTTATAATTTTAGGTTTTATATTCAAGACTATAATCCACTTTGAGTTATTATAGGGTACAAAGTATAAAATAAAGTCAAAAAATTTTTTAAAGTTTAAAATTATTTATAAATCAGTAAAGGACTTATATCCAGAACACATAAAAAATATTTAAAACTCAGTAATAAGAAAATGCACAAGTCGTGAAATAAGCAAAAACAATGAATAGATGCTTCACCAAAGAAGATAATATAGACCATAAATGAGCATATGACAAGATACTCAATATTACTAGTTATTAATAAAATGCAAATTAAAACCACAATGAAATACCACCACTCACCTATTGGCATGTCTAAAATCAAGAAGACCAGTCAAACCAAATATTGGCAAGGATGTGGTGGAAATAAAACTCTCATGATCTGCCTCTCATAAGTCAAATTTTTAAATCATACAGTTGTTTTGGAAATGAGTTTGGTAGTTTCTTGGAAAAGTTAAGCATATACTTACTATATGATCCATCTTTCCTCTCTTAGATACTTACCCAAAAGAATCAAAAACATATGTCTACACAAAGCTACCATTAATGTTCATAGCAGCTTTTATTAATAGTTCAAAACTATCTATCCATAGAGCTAAATGGACAAAAACATTGTTTATTCACATGTATTAGTTTAATAGGGGTGCCATAACAAAATGGTGGCTTAAACAACAGATATTTATCATTTCATAATTCTGAAGGCTAGAAATCCAAAATGTTGGTTGCTTCTGAAAGCTATGAAAGAGATCTGTTCTGGGCCTCTCTCTTAGCCTCTTGGCAGCCTCAGGAATTTCTTGGCTTGTAATTGATGTTCACCCTGTGTTTTTATATTATCTTACCTCTGTGCATTTCTCTGTGTCCAAATTTCCCCATTTTATAAGGACACTAGTCATATTGGATTAGGGTCCACACTAATAACCTCATTTTAACTAGCTTACCTCTGTGCAGACCCTATTTCCAACTAAGGTCACATTCTAAAGTACTAGAGGTCAGGACTTCGAAGTATCTTTTTTGGGCGGGGGGCGGGGAGAGGTGGGGTGGGACACAATTCAACCTGTAACACTATACCGTGGGTTACTATTCTGCAATAAAAAGCAAAAGCATAAATGATTTTGAAACATTTATAAGTGAAAGAAACCAGACCAGAAAAAAAGTATATACTGTATGATTCCATTATCTAAAATTTTAGAAGATGTAAACTAATCTATAAACTGCTTTCTTTGTAGAAGGCAGATGAGTGATTGCCTAAAGCAATGGATATATGGAAATTTTGTTGGTGATGAATGTTTGCTATTTTTATTGTGATAATTATGGTCATACAGACAAAATGATTCAGAGACCAGACAAATTCTGTCAGTGGGATGAAATCACACAGAAGAATAATCCAGTTATTGGCAGTGTTTGGTATCCTTATCTAGGCAGGACAAAGGAACCAGTGGTTCTCCCCTCTGGCTTCACCTTCATGTCAGTTATGTACAGGCATACCTCAAAAATACTGCGAATTTGATTCCAGATCACTGCAGTAAAGTGACTATGGCAAGTCAAAAGATTTTTCTGTTTCCCAGTGCATGTAAAAATTAGGTTTATACTGTACTATAGTCTATTAAGTGTACAAAAGCATTATGTCTAAAAAATGTACATACCTTAATAAAAAATAATTTATTGCTGAAAATGCTAATCATTATCTGAGCTTTCAATGAATTATAATCTTTTTGCTTGTGGGGAGCCTTGTCTCGATGTTGATGGTGACTGCGTATGTCTCTGAGGCAGTGTAAATGGACATGATATCAGTTTTGCTAATTATTGGATCCTTAGCCAAGATGTTTTATTTTTCTGTGTTTTAGATTTCTCAACTAAAAGACGGAGGTGATTGTATCTATTGCAATTCAACTAGAATTGATAATATCTACAGTTATTCCATGTTAGTACACTTTAAGATTTGTTTATTTAATAAACTGTGGCATAATATTACTTGCCAGCCATTTTTCTAAGCAGTGCTCAAATATTAATTCATTTAATTCTAATAATAATCATATGATATAGGTTTTATTTTCCTCATTTTTAAAGCTTGAATAACTTACCCAATGTCACAAAGCCAGAATACGACAGAGTTGGGATTTGAGCCAAAGAACACAGTCTGGCTACAGTCTGTGTTCTTAACCACTCATTGCTGCCTTACTTTGGGATTAAATGTAAATTTTAACAGGAAAAAAATCCATGTCACTCACTAAAAATGACAGCCTTCATGTTGAAGCAGCAGTTTTTATTATCCAATGTTCTATGATACTTCTGTTTAGTTATTTGTTACTGTCTGCCAAAGTTTCTAGCACTCAGTAGACACACAAAAATATCTATTAGCTGACTTGTCATGTTGTCAATTCTCAATTAGCCAAAGTGACAAAACATAGAAATCAAATGAGTAATAGCAAATCATTTATATTTGGCCTGTGCATATCTAATATGCTAGAGCAAGATGAAGAAGGTTCTTGTCTGTAATTCCCCTTCCTAAGTGTACTTCCCTAGCACATTTACTTAATTGTCTCTCAGACATTCTGCAAGATGTCACTGAATTGTCTCTCATTAAAAATATCATTTTCTATATTTCTGAAATTGTTTTACTCTCCTAGCCTCTACAAGTCTGTAACTCATCCCTTAGTTAGCTTAGGGATAGCAAGTGGGTTTCATCTGGAGTGTCAACTCTGGATAGCTGTGACTTCCTTGGGACAATGGATGGAAGAGTTCTGAGGCTGAGTCTTGGTGTAATTACATATGAATCACGTATCTACAGGGGACTAAGGAAGGTGTGCACACAGGGTCACACTTACTTCCATCCCTGTGGCCCATCTCCTTATTCAGTACCACATGTCCAGCCATCAGAGTACAATAATGTATGTTAACTTACTGGAATTTAAATAAAAACTTAAAAAAATAATGGTGAGGGATTCAAACAACACTTTTAGAGAATCCTCAAAGAGTAAGAAAGATATCATCACTTTATTAAATTGAAATCCAGTAAAGATAGAACCAGCAATGCTGATTTCTGCTGGTCACTCTTAAAAGTCAGCTGGGATTCTTCTCCTATTTCCTCAGCTTCAAATGACTGGCCTCTCAAATAAGTGACTCAGGAACCAGCGTCCTTAGAGATCCCTAACCTCAGAGTTGAGAAGATGGTGATGATACAAGTCAAATCAAGGATGGTAACAGAACCAGAACCTAGTGCTTTGGCAACTGAAAGTAAGGATCCTCGTCTTCCATGAGCATTGCTTTATCTATCTATGAAATGTCACCTATTTCTCAAGGATGAGTCATTGGAAATGATATATTTATAGGATAACAATAGAGAATATCTGAAAATCATTAGAATTTACTTTTCTAATATAAACTTAGACAAAATCAATTTTAATGAAGTACCTGACAACATGAAAAAATTAATTTTGAAATACTCCCTGAAGGAGAAAGTTAACTCAATTTTCCTTCATCATCAAGAGGCCCACTTTCTAAGAATCTAAGAAGATGATCTCTGTAGGAAGAAAAGGAAATATCCAAGAGCTTGATGGAAGACTGAAGAAAGAGACATTGGGCCAGCCCTTTGCTGTATACAGAAGAGGCTCTCAGCCAAAGGGGCAGTGATTACCTCAGAATATGGCACTGTCCTCAGACCATGTTAACTCTTCCTCTTACTACTTTCCTACCATACAGAGGCACAGGAGAGCATGTTCATTTTTTCTACCTCAGAGACCGCTGGAAGCCTAGAATACTCTAGTGGTGCTTGGATTTCTTCTCCCATCATTGTGGCAAGTCTCTTCACAGCAAAGATTTCAGGCACATCTATCTGGTGGGTCAGCCTGAGACACACATGAAAACCTATGGCAGAAAATGTTTTACCACGTTGTGGAAAAACATTTCTGCCATTTTAATTTTAGAACATTAGAAATAGACTTTTAAAATGGAAAGTAGTCCCGTGGCTTTAAAATTCTAGCTATTAGTTTTTCTAAAAACTGTATAAATGAAACTGAATCCTTTATCCCTCCCCCAAAAGAAAAAAAAAGAGTGGGTAGAACTGTGTCACTTCACAAGGTGACTTTTTTTTTCAAAGTCTTTTTGACTCTCAACTTTAAAAAGGATGATATTCAATAAGAGCTAAAAGCCTCACATTATTCATTCCTCTTTGAACTTCTCTTGAATGTGGTCTATGATCATGTTGTTTTTGGATATACTCCCTTTATAGCAGCTGCCCAATGATCCATTAAAATGACAAGTGAAGGGCCACATGGTGGGCCGAGTGCACTTAGTGCAACTCTGACAGGAGAGATGACAAAACGGTTTCTTCTGGTCAGTTGCAGAGATGCCTCTACACCTGAGAGCAGAGGGAGAACATTTAAGTTAAAGCATAGAATGATCTTTGAAACTCCAGAGAATGGAAATAGAATTGAGGAACTGTGGTGCCAAATGAATCAAAGTGATTTTAAATTGGTATTAGAAACCAAAGAATGTAAAGCTATAGAGGATTTTCTACAATCATGTTCCAATTATTACCTCTTATCAGTGGGTTAAATGACCATCTTTATGAAGTTTGATGGGCATCATTGAGTAGATGACACCATCCATGGTTATCTCTTTAATCACAATTAAACCTAGATTATTTATAGTAATGCAGGATCTGGATGGATGACAGAGAACTGTAGATGACAGATAACCTCCCTGGAATTCTTTTTAGCCAACAACCATTAATACTCATGAGCTTACTACTGCAGAGATCAAATTCTACAGTGCAAGCTTTGAGAAACACAAATGTGAAAACTTTGCTTTTTTGACATAGGACTTTTAAGGGACTCCATTTCTGGTTAATGTGAGCAACAATGAGCTGGATTAAGAATAAGTGCTACATGATTTCTGTTTGATTAAAAAAATTTTAATGGAAGTCATAAACAGGAGGCCCATGTATTTTCTTTTTAACTTTCTATTTTGAAATAATTTTAGATTTACAAGAAGTTCCAAAAGGGAATGGATAGAACCCCATGAACCTTTTACCCATCTTTCCCCAATGATGACACCTTTTATAATTATAGTACAATATCAAAATCAGTAAACTGACACTGGCATGTTACTATTAACTAGATTATAGAAGTTATTCAATTTTCAACAGTTTTTACACAAACTCATTGTTCTGCCAAACTTTGAAGAAACAAATTATTCCATATATATATATATATATACATATATATATATATATTTATATTTATAGCTATATATATATGAAGTGCACCTATGAAATGTCAATATTTTGTTAGTTGAAAATTGACTAGAAGTTGTAAACTTGATGAAAATATGATTCCATTTATGTTACTGAGGATTTGCAAAAATATTTCTCTTTAATTTTGTTTTCCTACTGAGTTTATTTTTATTGTTTTTATATTTCCATGGAAGTAAACAATATGATGTCTTTGAAAGAAATGTAAGTAATTTTTTATATGAATTTAAATGAACATTTTATAGCTAAGACAGATAAAACTGTTTTGGGTTTTCTGTGTAGACAATCTGATGTGAATAATGGCAATTTTATTTCCTCTTTTCTAATTCTTATATTATCCTTTTCCTCAATGTGCTGTTTTATCCAGAACTACCAGAATAATGTAGAAAGGACATGGTATTAATGGGTTCTTGGTTTTCAAATGGGATGATTCTAATGCTTCACCCTTATGATGTTTGGTATAGGCTTTGAATATACAACATTAGTCACATTAAAGGAATTCGCTTCTATTTTCTTACCATGTCTTTACCAAGAGCTTTTTTAAATATCACGAATGAGTACAGAATTTTCCCAAATTATCTTTGTGCCCCTATTGAGGTGTTTGTACTCTTTTCTTTGATATTAATATGATTAACTACATTTCAATATTTTCTAATGGTAATCACTTCTTCATGTCTAGGATAAGCGCAACTTGGTCAGAGTATCATTTCCGTTCTTACATTACTGAATTTAATATGCATTTATCATGCCTAGGATTTTTTATGTAGATAAATGAGTGATATTGTGTTATAATTTTCTTTTATCATATAGTCCTTGTCTGATTTTGGTGTCACAATTGTACTGACCTAAAAAATGAATTGGGAGATATCCTCTTTTTCTATTCTCTAGGATAAGTTATGCTCTATGAAATTTCTGTACTTATTGATAATAAAATTCCAGAGTTTAGAGGAAAATAAGTTTTAATCAACACATACGTATCACTAACATTAATAATTTTTTATACTGGCATATTAAATATTATATGCAATTTTATAAATTTGGTCATTTTGTATGACATAAATTGTTCCAGTCTTCCAATTTACTAGTTCTTGATTAGGGAAAGATTTGTTTTTTAAAACTCCAATTGATGAATGTAGTGGTGGTCCATGGAGAAAATTTCATTGAGTATGGCAAATACAATATGATGATATCAGTAGTTGTTTTGCCTGAGCTTAGGAAACCACAATAGTCACCAGATTTATAAGCTTCTGTTGCTAGTATTTGGTGGACCATGTAATCTAATCTTGACAAACTGACCTCAGGAAACTTAAAATCTTGAATTCTATACTGAAAAAAGTGTAAAATTTGTTTAAAAATAGTATTAAATCTGTAAAATGCCTGATTTTCTGGGAGTAAGTATAAAGTAAGCAATGAAAGCTGGCTGTCCATCAGTAGTTGCTGTCAAATTCTGGTCTCTCCTAATCAGATATATTAATTATAGTTTATATGTCTTGGGAAGCAGTCCTTTCTCTTCTGGAGGAATATCAGAGAAATAAGTACTTTTTGAAACTCATATTTAAAAAAATATGCTTGACTCCCTCCACAATGAAAAAATTAATAATAAATAAAATGCACACACACCCAAAGACAGTAGCCATAAAGGCACCATTATAACCACTCCCTTGCACACACTTTCAACCTTCCAGCTTCTGCCTGGCCTCACCATGGCAAAATCACAATCCTAGTTAAAACTATCTGTCTGCATATTTCGTACCTGTATCTGTACAGCTAATATGGCTGGAAGAAAACACACAATCACACTGATTGATCCTACTTCAAATTTAAAATTTTAAGTCAAGTGGACCCTTATTTCATGATGCCCAACAATCATGCTATAGTCCCCTATTTCATTCACTCTCCTATTCTTCTAGACAAGTATAATCACTTTTTGTTGTTTGCTGCAGTTAAATCCTTTGAAGCAGCCAGCAACAGTGAGCTAATGCATACTGAACCAGTGCTCCTAGGAGACATACAGAGTAAGGTTGCTAAAACTTCTGGCCACATTTTCATCAACTGATCCTTTATAACCTTGTTTTCTGTGTGTTTTCATTTTAAAACATCTTATTTAATAGATATTATTGATTTACACTGAACTTACAAGACAATAGCATTGTAACTCGTGCCTAAATAAAGCTTATCTAATACACATATTTGCTCCATAGGACACACACGGCCTTCTTGCTCTCAGGAACACTAGACAGCACTTCATACTTCCAGTATGCCTGGAAGGGGCACTGTAAACAGCAAAATAACCAATTAAAAAGCACAAAATGCTAAAATAGACCATGAAGACGACACTTTCTTATACTATGAGAGCTGAAACAAGAAGACAGAATGTCACTCCGTTCAGTCTCAGCTGGGAACATACACATTGGGTCACTACAATATTTCACAGATCAGAGTGTGCGTGTATCTGCAAATGAAAACATGGAGAGTACAGATCTGGGGGTGGCAAGTTAATTTTAACAAATGGGTTAAGTTTGGGTTAAGATTGCAAGTATGAAGTCCACAAATAATGAGAATCAATTATAATATTTCACAGTCAAATTTGACCACACAGTCAAATTTCTAGCATCTTCTCCCTCATACTATTACTTCCTGTTTTCTCCTTGTTCCTATTAAAAATCACCCCACAACCCGGCTAGGCACTAAGATCTCATACCCTCTCACCTCCTCAAGGACATTTTTCTGACTATTCTACCCTTACTACCAAGCAGTAGTTTTTCTCTCTCTTTGGTCATTTCTGTCAGTGCAAAAATTTTGTTCTCTATTCTTTCTTGATAATTGTTCTGGAAGCTATTTTGCAGAATTGCAAAAGCTTTTTAAAATAGTCATACAGTTTGACAAATATTCCTGTCTCTCCTTAATACTAATGAAATGATCAGAAATGAGTAGTTTCTATGAGGCTATTAATTGCAGCAATATTCATAAAAGCAAATAATTAAATTTGGGACAACATGGGTGGATCTAGAGGGTATTATGCCAAGTGAAAAGAATCAGACAGACAAAAACAAATACCATATGATTTCACTTATATGTAAAAACTAAAAGAAAACAAAATAAATTTAAAAAGCAGAGAGACACATAAATACGGAGAAGAAACTGGTAGTTGCATGAGGGGAGGATAGAAAAAATGAGTGAAGGGGAGTGGGAGACACAGGCTTGCAGTTATGGAACAAATAAGTCATAGGAACAAAAGGTACTGTGTGAGGATTTTAGTCAATGGTATTATAATAGTGTTGTATGGTGACAAAGGGTAGCTACACTTGTGGTGAACATACCATAACATACAAACTTGTGGAACCACTATGTCATACCTGAAATATAACATTGTGTGTCAACTATACTTAGAAAGAAAAAAAAACAGAGAATTGAAAGCAATCTAAATAAATAGTAGAGGGCTGGTTAATAACGCAGAGTAAAATACTACATAGACATTATAAGCTACAGATTGATAATAAGTAACATAGGGTATTCTTTCCTACAAATTAAGTTAAAAGCACAAATTGAACAAATTATAAAATATTATCCTGCTTTTGTAAAAAGAAAAAATAAATTCATTTTGCCTATGTTGGTTTGTACTCTGAAAAATAATTGGAAGGATATATGCCAACATTTTATTCCTGGTTTGCCTACATCCAAACCCAGGGTCTTAGCCACTCCACTATACTGTCAGGTGTGCCTGTTCTCAACTAGACTGCAATGGAAGCCCATGAAAGTTTCTGTAATCTTGGCCCAGAAAGCCACACTAAAACTATACATATTTTGCTAACTTATTCCTGGAAGGAAAAAAAAAAAAAAAAAAAAAAGTTGGAGTTGCAGTGTCTTCTTTGTCTTATATAGGTACACACAATTTAATTATAAAACTGGGACTGTGACTAAGGGGCTTCTTAACAAAATGTCTGCCAAAGGGGTATGCTGGGATCACTCTCCCTTAGTCAAAGGCAAAGACCAAGAAATCCAATACCCCTGGTAGAATAAGAACAACCAGCTCTTACAATAGCAAAACCAACCAATAAGTTCTCAAAATTGTGTTTAAAGAAAGAAAAAACAAAACAAAACTCAATGTCCAAGGGCAAGCAGAATCTTTTCTAGGGGAGGTAGGAGGTATGTGTGTAGTAGGCTGGCTAGTTCAAAGCCAGACTTCCATCTTGACAGGATCCGCACAGATTGTCACCACAGCTACTCCTCAGCTAATTCTCACCAGATGTTTTGAGAGATTGAGAGCATTTCCCAAAACCTAGCCCAGTTCACCAAAACAATTAAGACCTATAATCAGATTCTAAAACTCGCCTTCATACACTATTAAACAACAGTGCATTATTTAAGGAGAAAATAAGAATAAGCAATAGAATTTAAATTTACACTATTTAGGTCGTCAAAGGGCTTAAGTAAATTTTTTGTGGTTGTTTTCACAACAATCCTATGGAACAGGAAGAGATGGTACAGTTACTCTGTTTAACAGGTGAAGAAAGCAGGGCTCAGTGGTATTAAGCGTTTTGCTCAGTCACATGTCAGGTAAGATGTGGGGTCAAGAGCCCAGATCTGCTGCTCCTGGTTCACTGCTCTTGGCTTCATACGTTGCTAGTCAATATCTTCTCAGTCTTGGTGTATCTGTACCCCAAAGCAATCACACATCTTCATCCCTACCTCCTTTCTGTGCACCTCAAATCCTCACCACTATGCTTTTACAATGTTCTACCAACCTTTTCCCACTATTTACCCTACAAGCTCCCACATCAGTCAAGTTCAAGGACTAGATTCCGCCTTTATAAAAAAACACGTATTTAGGTTACATCAGTGTTTGCTTAATTATTCTTTAAATGCTAATTTTATGTATCCTTCTGCTTTATATTTCAAAAAAAGTAAAAATAACCAGTTCTGTGATGAAGAAAATGGCTAACTTTTAGGATTTTTAATAATTATTCTTGCCCATATCTGTTAGCAGGTCATGACAGAACTTTGACCTTTTCATAACCCCAATTTTTGCCTAGATTCCTGATGCTTGAAGGAACTTCAAGCAACTTCCTTCTTTGTTCCCACCCAGTCCTGTGTCAGTACTCCACACCTTGCAAAATCAGCCTAATTAGCACAAGAGTGCTGCCCGGTGGGCTCCTAAACTCTGGGGGCCTAGCCTTTAGGTCTACCCAGTCCATGTATGGGCATTGAGAAATACCTAGAACCCTTTAAGTTAGGATTTTATATGAAAATAGCAAAACAATGTACTGAATATGCCTGGAACACATACTTCAAAATGAAAACTATATAGTTTTTTATGTGCGTGTAAAATGGTGTTTTTATCCAGATCAAACCTGAGGAACCTTAGAACTCTTGACCTCTGACCCAGAGGTCAGCTGTGATGCTCCAGGCAAACCGCTTCTTAACTGTCATAGAACATTGGGAAAGTTCTTAACTGCCATGGGCAGCAATGTCCAGACATATCTCTTGGTGCACTTGATGGAGCAGGAGCCCTGTAGGGACATTTGAAACTAATGTATATTTAGGTGTTTCTGCTGGACTGAGTGTCCCCAGAGGAAACCAGACAGAAGGGAAGAAGTAGAGTCGTGAGAGAAGAATCCCTGTGAATAAAGAAGATTAGCCAATTGGATCTGACAGGGCATGGTGAAGCAGATGTGCCATACAGGGGAGACATCGTACGTGTGCCTGAGCCAGCTTTTCTGCCCACCTACCCACAACTGCTCCCCTTCCCTAGGGGAGGAGTACGCTCCAGAAAGGAGTGCTCCAAAGGCACAAAACCTTCTAACACTGAAGGAGTAGAGATCCAGAGGAGATGGGCAGCCATGCGGGGAGTGGTCTGTGTGGGAGGAGACCAGAGCATGGAGATGAGACCAGAGCAATTGTAAAGTATGTGGGCTTTGTTTTTAGGATGTGAGTTGCTGTGCCTCCTTCAAGGTGCTTCAAGAAGAAAAGTTAATTTAACCTTCCTAGGAGTAGGGATATTCAGATTAACAATGAAGAAACACTTAGAAATCCCGAGATATGTTTTGGAAGAGATATCTTGAAGGGGGGAGAAATGGGATTTTTGCTGGGAAGAGACATGGGAATCCAGGCAGGGAGAATGGCAGGAGCACTACAAATGAGGAGTGTATGTACTCAGTGGCAGATGAAACTGGCCATAAACTCAATGAGTATACAATGGGGGATATGAATCTGGAATTCTTTTCCACTAAAGGGATCAATGATAAGCCTTAACACCGGGATGGATTAGGGAACCATTCTGGCCCAGTCTGGGTCCTTTTCTTCATGTCCCAGGTGTCCCATGTTCCACAGAACATATCTTCATTGAGTATCCCCTTCTTGCTTTGGTGCCCTTATTCCTGAGACCAGGACTTTTTGTTTAGGAAGTTGCTCACAGAATAGCCTTCAATTACACTGTCCTTGCCGTTTATTTTATGGCAGGCTCTGCTTCCCTGAACTATGTGAGTTTTGCTATGGCATTCTCTAGCCCAAGTCTGCTGTGCCTGTTTCTGTGTTCTCTTTGGCAAATGCATTCTCTCTTTGGGACTCAGCTTCTTCCTACATGCTATGGTAATCAGACAGGCATTTGAAATCCAGCTCAGCAGCTGAATATTAGCTCAAAAGTATCCCCATTAGACCCCCCCCCAAAAAAAAAAAAGCGTGGCTAAGTTACAATTTTAACATAAAAGTTCAGTTCCTGCTTGAAATTAGAGATGAAAATTATTCCCCACTAGTCCTAAAAAGGGATAAAAATCTATTGCTTGTGCAGTAGGCAGTAAGCTTCTCTCTCTAGCCTCCTATCCCATCCTCTTGAGTATCTGATGGCGAGTATATTTTGCCAATTTTGTGTCAGTTATTAATGTAAACCTCCATAAAGCAGGTTCTCAGACTTTGCTGCCCATCTCTGGTCATTTTGCTTCTTTGTTTCTTATCTTGCCACCCAGTACCCTGATACCTAACGTAGAGGTAACCAGGTTACTTTCCTGATCTATACTCTTGCTGCCCCTCACTGTTTTCTCCTTCAGAGGGCCAGTAGGACCTAGGTAGCTAGAGTCTGGCTTCACAGGAAGAAGGCTCTGGAAAGTGTAGGTAAGATGTTGAACTATAGTAGAAGTCAGTTGAACTTAAGGGAAAAGTAGACACCATATATCTATTACTATAGCGATATCAGGAGTTTGGAAATCCAGGTTTCTGGAGCTATTGAGCCCCACCGAGGTAGAAGTTGACACCTTTGGCAAAGGTCCCATGATAAAAACACACAGCTTCTATTTACTATGCTGGGTTGGTTGGGTGAATTTGGGGAATTCGCTGACTTTGTAACGTTGGTTCTCTATCCAGATTTCAGGGAGGATGGGGAAAAGCTAGGGGGGCTATTATCAGGAACCCTGTGGATTTGCAGATCCAGAAGTGAAGGCAGGAGAGACTGAGACCAGCAGGAGATGCTGAGATGGCTCAGGCTGAGGGCATTAGCTCTGCTCTGTTTTTTAATACCTGCCCCAGCTATGTGGTCTGGGAACCCCCTTGATGCAGATGTTTTTCTGTGTCTCCTGACTTCTGTAGCTCATTACTCTGCCTGCTTTGAAGACTCTCAGGACCCATAAAAGAATCCTAAGATTGCTCTACTTTCTCCATATGTTTCCTTGATCCTTATATCCCCTAGCCTGTTGAACAGCATTGAGTAGAGACTTCCCAGCTGTAAAAAGACGTTAAGGTCTGATATGAGTGCAGCCTCATTTTGTTATCTTTTTCTCTGTTTATTTTTATTTTTAATTTTAAAAGCATTTTAAATTTTAAAAATGTATATTTTATGAGGTGAATAACACTATCCCACTTAAACCTTTAAGATTTTGCCCCATTGTCAAGTCAAATCAAACTCCTGGGAATGAAATTCATAATTCTTCACAGTCTGGCGCAAACTTTCTTTTCCAATGTAATCTCCTGTCACTTTCTCCCACCCTAATTGCTCTGGCTCCTTCAGAGAGCCTAGAACATGTTAAATAAATAGTTGCATGCCTCTCTAATTCTGCTTGTTGCTGGTCCTTCTATCTCCTCTACCTCTTGAGAATGCCTCTACCATGTTCTCTTCAACATTACCTTACTACCCCCTACCTCTTTCCTCCTTGAAAGACACCTGTCCTCCCTGCTCCCTCTTCCCAAAGGCTACTTCATTTATTCTCTTATTATTTAATTTGTATTTGTGCCTCATCTTCCCAACTGTTTGAAGTTTTAGGGCAATATAGATGGCTCTTGCATTTCTTGTATACTCCCCACGTCGCCTGACATATAGTATACACATACAGCTCTTCAAGAAATGTTGAACTAAAATATAGGAAATAAAGCATACCGACCAAAACCCTTTGAAGATGGCCCAACCTTAAGCTTTCCTTCTAAACGTACCACTTTGGTCTCTTGGCTGAGCACTTTTCTATGCTTGCATGTACTCACTGTCTTTAGTGTTTAAGTCCGTTGATCAATATTGGGGACACTAGTGCATGTCCAACTCCTAGGCAGAAGCCAGGTTTCCAAGCATAAGCCAAGGAGAGAAGAAATCTTCCCAACACTGCTTTTAGGATGTCTGGATCTGTCACATTGAGGTTAGACTAAAATGTCATGAAAGGAAAAAACAAGGAGTGCCCTGAGGCTCCGCCTACAGAGGAAGAGGTCAAGAGTTAGAATCTATCTACTTAATCATATTTTAGAGAGGGAAGCTCTATTAGTCAAAGTTTAAAATAGAGTTTTTGAGAAAACTGACAAAAGCAGATAACTCAATAAAGCTTTTTATTTTTTTTTTCCTGAATGTCTTTTAAGTGACAAATGATGTCTTAGGAGTCTTGGTTTATCTACCTTCTCAAAAGAAATCCAACTGAGTTTACTCTCCAGTAATTTCCCTCAGGAATAAGAGATGAGAGAGATTTATATGGGTTACTGAAGAATTGAAAGCAGAATGATTTTTAAAGTATTGAGAAAGCTATTCATAGCACTTTAGATATTCTTACCAACTATTTCCAGAACATATGTTACAAATACTTACATAACATAGGTAGTAGTGTATACCAGAACATAAATACACAGTATATGCTCTCAAATTGGAAAAAAAAAATAGACTTGAAATGAATGTTAAAATTTCTTGACTGAAGAAAACCTTCAAGCCCAAACCACAACGTTCTACAAAATCATCAGCTCATCAGCACTATCCTGGGGTGACCTTTACTCATATTCTTTCCTGGCATTCTTCAAACTTTTTAAAGATAGGATTTAAAAAAAAAAAAAAAAAACTGCCCCAGATAGGATAAGTTCATCCTGCTGGAAAATACAAACTTTTCCAAAACAAAAAGCCATGAATTCAACCATTCATCAAGATCTGGGGACTATGAGAATTCCTGGCTCTTGGGCTATCACTTCTCTCCCAGAAAAAAAAAAAAAAAAAAAAAAAAACATCAGTTTTCACTATCCTTAACATAAGTAAAACCATTTTGATTCAAAATCACTCTGAGAGGTAGTCATGCACATGATACCACATCCTAAATCTCTTCTGTTCTGGACAGACACTGGACAGCATTGCAGATATAGTCCCTAAAGGGAGGGTTTTTAATCCTGAAGTCAAGTTCCACTGGATAAAATTTAAATTGCAAGAGAATTTCCAAATCTATGATTTCCATCTGATTTTTCATCTTATGAGCGTATGATTTTCGAAAGTGTAGACATTGAAGGATAGCATGCACTTTATTTTTACATGTAAAACTAACCTCCTAGCCCTCTCTAATAACTCCATTCTTCTTGCCTTCTAATCAGTTCTCCACACATAGCCCAAAGTATCACTAAAATGCAAACATGATCATGTCACTTTCCTATTTAAAATCCCTCAAATGTTCTCCATTGCTCTTAGAATGAAGTCCAAATTCCTTATCTTGGCTTACAGACCCTGCTGGGTCAGCCCTGGCCTATCCACCTCTCTCTCTTTCCATCTATCACCCCTGCTATCACCACACATCTTTGCTTCCCAACTATATAGAAAATCCCTTAATTCTCAGTGCTCTGTTGTCGCCATGTCCAGCATTTTGTTCCCTCGTATGCCTGCTCCTGCCCTCCACACTCCTTTAATTTAGACTTGACTTTACATGCACATGTTTGCACAAACACATGTAAGAACAAATGCCCTGGTGGTGTGAAGAGTAAGATTTAATTCTTAAATGTTACATACAACAAATTCTATAGTGATTTTATAGGCCAGCATATAACTTATCATTTTAAATGCAGTCCTATATTTTTCTCTTAATTACCTCTCCCACCCCACCAAGTCAGTTTAAATGTTTGACGTATTATGAAATAAGTTCTGTTTCAAATTAAGAGCAACTCTATGCTGTGAAGTGTGTAAACCTGGCGATTCACAGACCTGTACCCCTGGGGATAAAAATACATTATATGTTTATAAAAAAATAAAAAATAAAATTTCAAAAAAAAAAAAAAAAGCAACTCTAATATGTGGAGGGTTCCGGCCATCTCTCTTGATGCCTGTAGTTGTACTCTAATGAGATTCGATATAATCACTCTGGCTGTCTATTGTTTGATTTGGCTTGGTCTTGACTACGTAGAAGAGTATACAGTAACAATAAGATATTTAATACACCAAGGAGGTATTTAATTTTCTCATTTGCTCAATTAGACGTGTGATAGATAATCTAGGGGAATGATGAAATACAGTTCACCTGCCCGATTTTTACTAGATTTTACAGTTCTTAGAAATCCTTAGAAAAAGTATCATAGTACTTTCTGTCATTCCATAGGAAAATAATGCATTTGGAAACATTACCTCTCTCTGCCTGTAAGCTGTTACTTTCTTCTATTGAAGTGAAGTTCAGGATCATATAAAGTAAGCATTCTCCATTTTTGCTCACCGCTGGTTACCGTCAAAATATCTGGTTAATGATCTGAATTCTTCAATTTTAAGTTGTTTTAATGCCAAGAAACCATAATTTTATATAACTTTAATCCAGGAATCTTTTCCTAAGGCTTATTATATTTCAAGGCTTTTCTCCTTGAAAAAGCCCTTATTTTACACCAGTTTACATGAGTGATTGTGTCCGGTATAAAGAGGAGCAGATGTTCAAACACTGACATTGACTCTAGGACCTCCCTGAGTGACAAGATTCTCTACAGGGTAGGGGATAGGCCTTCCCCAAGCCTCTTGATGCTCTGTGTAATGCTGGCACCGTTTCCTGCTGCCTGCCCTTCAGAGGTTACAGGCTTGTACCCAGATAGGTGACATCATCTATTGTACAGTGGTATTATAGAATACTACTAGGATGAGTCTGGATAATGAGGGATTTGTAATATTAAATTCTTGAAGAATTCCCTAAATCAAGATTTGTATAACCAGGGTCTTTATCCAGTCAGAGTTTACCCAGGATCCCCATTTCCAGCAGCCCAAAAACTCCTATAATGAATTCAGCAAGTCTTCATATAAGTGAATTCTGGAGCTGTGTATGGGGCTGGGGCTGGGGCTGGGGTGGCCTTGATGGATCATCCACTCCCCCTGTCCCCTATGCTCTAAGGAAATCTTATATCCAAGTGGCAGGGAATGAGCCTGTGCCTTTCACCCTGCTCTGATGTTCAAGGAAGCACTTAACAGTGAATCAGAGAATAAAGTACGAAGCTCTTCAAAATGGACAAGTTTATCCTAATCAAACCAGTCTTTTTTTTTTTTTTTTTTTTTTTTTTTGACAGATCACAAGTAGGCAGAGAGGCAGGCAGAGAGAGAGAGGAGGAGGAGGCAGGCTCCCTGTCGAGCAGAGAGCCCGATGCAGGACTCAATCCCAGGACCCTGAGATCACGACCCGAGCCGAAGGCAGAGGATTTAACCACTGAGCCATCTAGGCGCCCCAAACCAGTCTTTTTTAGTGCTTGAGAATGAAATCAAAAACAAGATTAAACCAAACCCCAGAATTAATACATTTAAGGACAAGAACAAGTGAGAGTGTTAAGATTTGGAAGAAAATAAAACCCTTCCTGTCCGTAATATCGAAAACGTAGGCAATCTGCCAAGAAACAAGTCCCCAGTGCCTCTCTACAAGTATGGTGCTGGGGACCCACAGAAGAGTCTGGAGACATGAAAAGAAAGAGAATCAAGAGAATTTGGCCTCTGATTAGGAAAGATGGGCAGAAGACCTGGAAATAAAAGATAATTGGAGTAGGACTTCTTAGGTGTCCTCATTACCACCAGGGTGGGCAGCCTTCCCTCTGTCCTGGGAAGGAGAAGCTGCCTGTGAGAGTCAGTTCACCAGTCTTCTTTATGGGATGTGGGGACGGAAGTAGGGAAGCTGTCTGCTGCGTCCTTCAGGTGCAAGGAGAGCTCTGAGCACTGACAATGAGATTTTACTCTCAGGAAGACACACCAGTTCTGTTTGGGAACCAAGTGACAGAGGTTGACCTCTGGGAGGAAGGAGAGGCCCAGGAAGGGAGAGACCCTACAAGATGCTCCTGGGCATCATTAACAACTTTCCCTTGACCTCAGCGTTGCTTACGTGACTTTCGGGTTTACAAATATTTGTTAAACTGCATGGATTTATGCACTTTTCTGTAGTTTTATTTTACAACATTAAAAATGTTAAAATGAAAAAGAGCAGAGCACAAGGATATAAAATCAGGCCTCTTCCTGGCACCTTAGTAACTGTAGGACTTTGGGCAGTAAAAATAAGAATAAAAACTATTAGGTGCTGTTTGTGTCCTTGTACTAAACTTGCATGATGAAGCCGTCTCATTGTTGATTATTACTGTGCCCATTCTACAGATGAAACTACCTTAGCAAGGTGAAGGAGTCTGCTCAAAATCATATACCCCTTGAGAGGCAGGGCCAGGTTTAGACACAAGGTCCTCTTAATAGGTCTACCCAGAGCCCACTGTCCTGCCAGGACATAGGAAGATTTCCTCCAAGATCAGCTTGCTGCTGGTATAGCCACTCAAACAAAACCATGATGCCATGCTATCCCTGGAGGGTAGGATGATTTCTGAGATTGTAATCCAAAGATGTGGTCTTGACAGCATATTTTAAAGAATGTGTGGCCAAGATATACCTAATGTGATTTTTTAAATTGCTCATAAGACTGTGTTTTGACTTGACATGATGTTTCTGCTGGATTGTATAAAGAAAAAGGGCCTGAAGGAGCTTAAATACTTAAGCGGTTTTTACTTTTGTTAAATGGCATACCAAAATATGGGTACATGATTGGCTTTCTCTGTAGTCCCTGGTTTGGCCTCTGGCTCCAAGTGATGCACTAGTCAACCCCTCAGGTCCCTGTACAATAGTCCTTCTGCCCCTCAGGAGGAGTAATTTAGATAGTCACTGGGTTCTGGTGACCCTGGAGAGACATAACTGGCCCCTCCCCACCTGGAAAAATGACTGAGCACATGGGGACCAAGGACCATTGAACCATTTCTCCAATCACTGGCTCCCATCGCACAGCCAAGGCCAGTCCAGCCAGGCATGGGGTTGAGGTCCAGGACAATGGGGACATGGGTGACTGTTACTGACTCTGTGCTTGAGCCAAGTCCATGGGTCCTGTGGAAATTGTTTCTCCATAGTGTCCCATCTCGTTCCCCAAGCCGCTATGCTCGTAACCCTGGTACTATAATGCCATCCCCATGCTCCCCAAAAAAGAGGGGTGCTTAGGTCTGGATATAAGTGGCAGAAGGTTGGGGAGTACATAAGCCACTCAATAAAATGTGTACATTTTCCTAAAGTATTTAATTAAATATTATTAAGTTTGCAGGATTGTCCTTGTAACCTAATTCTAAAAGACCCCTCGGTGTCTGAGCCTTGTTCAAGTTCACAGCTCCAAGATCAGGAAAGGGAGATAAGTCAGGAGAATGTGCATGCCTGAATGGGCTGCGGTGGCCCCTCATATGTACCTGGTGCAACATAAGAGCCATGGCGTGCACCTTGCACAGAGGAGGGTCTCCAGCACATGCTCCTAGTCTGCAAGGCCTGGTCTGAGGGCAGCAATGTTCAGGTGCTGTGTATCTGCTTCCATGAGCCTACTCTGGGGCCGTGGAAGCTCAGACCTCCATCTGTCACTGGGGGATATAGCTCTTCTCTCTGCAGCCCACCCTATTTGCCCAGACTTGATCCTTTAGAGAAGCAGATCTTGATAGACCTATGCCCAGTCTATCAATAGGAACCTATTTTTGCCATTTGTCAATATTGGGGAGGGAGGAGTACAGAAGTATATGACTATGTTTATTTCTGTACAAGTACAAAATTGCCTGAATTTTCCGACAAAATGCAAGATTTCAAAAACAGAATCGATACTTTGGGGAAGCTTTGGGCTGGCCTAGAGAAAGATTTGGCTGCTACCAAGGGAGGTGGGATAATATAAATTCATTCTCCTCTGCCCTTAGGAACATGGGGCTTGCAAAGCAGATTCCCCAAGTCCAGGCTGACAGCTACCTCTAGGGAATAAAGGAGCGCAACAGGCTCTCTGTTGTCTGCAGCGCCACACATGAATAAAAGTTGTGGGCCCTGTTGTCATAGAGTTCAGACCAGGAACTTCTGCCTGGGGTTGTGTCCCAGGACTGCCAGCTCCTGTGCTATCTCCAGCAAATTACACCCAGCCTTCTCAGATTTTCCTCCAAAGATGGTAATATAGGACCTACCTCATAGAGTTGTTGTGAAGATTAAATGGGTTAATTTGTGTGAGGCTCTTAGAGTGTCTGGCAGAGAGTAAGCGCTCAGTAAATGTTAGCTAGCAGCAGTGGCAGGAGGCATAGGAGCGAGCAGTCAGAGGAGGACGACGACTGTCGCTGAGGAAAAGCAGCCATCCTCAGCGGAGATCTCAGACTGGTTCTCAGGGAAGCCGGTTACTCTTGTCCAAAGTTCTCCTCTGTCATCTGTCCTCTGTTTGCCGTCAGTGGTTTGTAGCATTATTGCCCAAGTTTTTAAAGCAATGAGCAATTATAGGGAGTTCTTGAGAGAAACGCTCCCCTGGGCCATATGATGCTGTATTGCTACTTCTCCTTTCTCCTAAAAGAAGCACGTGATTTCCATGTTCTTTTTTCCCCAGGGCACAGAGCGAATGTCGAGCTGCAAGGGGAACACCTGGCCTCCGGATGCCACTTGATCTCATTTTTCCATTATGTTCCCTTTCATCCCAAGTTACACCTCAGAGGCTTTTCACTAGTAAACAGAGAAGAGGGACAGAGAGAGGGAGGGAGGGAGAGAACAAACTCCACTTTTTGACTGGTTCCTGAAACATTGCCCTTAGATGCTGGACAGAGGCTACACTGTTCTGGTTCAACAGTGTAATTAAGCGTTGATGAAAAGGACCGGGGTGCAGGACAACACTGGCCTACTCTGACTCCGGGTTTGCTCCCTTGCCTGGGTCAGTGAGGCTGAGTGCGACCCAAAGCACTCAGCAAAGAAAAGTGGCACAAAGAGCTGAGGGGAAAAGGATGTCTTCCTGCCTTTTGAGTTTCAAAAGCCTAGACCTTTATGGGAATAAAAGAAATTAAAAAAAAAAAAAAAAAAGCCTTTGACTTTAAAAGATTTGGGAGAAAGCCAGATGGGTAGGAGCAGGACTCCTCATGCTCTTCCATAGCCAATGATAAAAGACTCCTCCCGCTGGGGTGGACGAGAGAGGAAGGATACAAGGGTTGATGTTAGAGGGTCTCTGGAAGAGATCCTGCTCTCCAGGTGAAGCTGTAAGGGGTCTGTGGGGCCCATATGAATAGAGAGCCTGTGCCAGAGTTCCCATGGAAATCCCTAGAGAAATGGCCAGACTCCAAAAAATTAGATGAATAAAGGTGGAGAGGGGTCTACAAAGATGGGGCTTACATGGCTTCCAGAAACTTCCAAGTAATACAGAGTAGCTGAAAACCTGAAGCTGGTTCCTTTGTGCTAAAAGACATGGTGTATCAATCAGAAGATGGGAACATCCCTATAGCACCCTGTGTGGTCCAACAACTGTGGGCCCAATGCAACAGTGGACATCACAGTGGACACTGTGTAGATAAGTAACCCTTTTGTAAAGCCCTGGAATTTAGCCAAGATACCCTTTCCAAATGCTAGAAAGTACATTAGTCCCCTTTTCCGCAGGCAATTAATGTCACCTCCAAAACGAAAGGCAGGCGAAAGTGGAAAGAGAAAAAAAAAAAAAAAAACCTAGGAGGCAGAACATTCACCTCACCATGGTAAGGTCTTAACTTAACAGTGGTTGAGAAAACAACTTTTGCGTGTATCTGTAAAAAATCCCAGAATTAGATGAATATGCCAAAATGGGAAAGAATGAGTTACTTGTTTTCATCTTTGCTCTCAAGAGCAAAGTTGAATTCAGCGTTCAAAAATAATGTCACATTTGCTCACGTTCACATTCAAAATGGTCTGATGTGGACTTGCATTACATACCCAGGAGAATACAAGCAAAATGGTATTATAGGAATGTTCTGGGGGGAAAAAAAAAAGTGGGAAGACAGCAGGCAGTTATAGTCTTGGCAGTCTCCGTGCAAGGAGATGGTTACAGCCAGGAAACATTGCATTAAGCTTAGAAAGCCACTTATTAAGTTTAATTTCACATTAGAAAGTTCACGGACATAGTAATACAGAGAGAGCAGGGAGTGTGATGTTAGAGGTAGAAAGCCAGAAGGGAAGATGATGTTTACCAGTCTAAGAGAAGAAGGGATGAATCTCAGAGAGATTTAGGAAGTAAGAGAACTTGCTGTTTGATGCTTGACTAAGGAGAGGACAAAGGGGGGGTGGGTAAAAGATCCAGGGTAGGTTAGAGCCAGCTCCTTTGGACAACTGTGTGCGTGAGCATGGCATTCACTAGTTTTACCAGGGAAGGCAAGGGCTGAGGAGATAGCAATTTGGGTGGTGAGAAGAAATAAGGGAGATGCTGAACTTGAAGCACCTGTGAAACACTTGTTTGGCAAGTTCTACTAGCGAAACACTATGTCTCCAGAGATCTAGAAAGGACAAAGTATCTGGGAGTCACCAACCTACAGATGGTAGCTGAAGTCACACCATGTGGGACACTGTCCACTGGCCCAGCATAGAGTGAAAAGAGGAGAAGAGCCCAGGGCAAAGATTAGGGAGGATGGATATTAGGCAGAGTAAGAAGAGCCTATAGTGAGCTCTGGCCATGAGCAGCCAGAAGACTGGTTGATATGAGTCAAGAGATAGGAGTGATATGAGTCAAGAGAGCATAAGTTCAGGGAAATGAATGGAAAGTTTCAAGAGGGAGTGGGTGATTGGGTCAGATTCCCAGAGGAGCTTGGTAAGCTGGCAACTTTATAGAGTCAAAGGCTCTGAGTTATAATGTTTTCTGCATTTCCCCTCTCTTCTGTGGTTGCATGATTCTAGATGAGCTCGGGGTTGCTGTAGACTGTCTTACTACACCTCCAACCAAGATGGGATTTTTTTTGGTTATCCCCTACTGCTCCCCTGATTTCAATAAGAACAAATAAATTACCCTGACTGTGACTCTAGAATGGCAAGAACTATGTTGGGGTGGGGGAGCAACTGCAGCCTTCTGGACAGACCCCAGCCCTGCTGTTCCTGTGAGGCTTTCACTTTTTCAGTGTCCCCTTTGAACTCCCAAATGTTGGAATCTCCAAGAGTCTCTTAATACTTTAGAGAAATATGGCCAACGTACAAACTAAGTAGCCTGAGAATTTTTCCAGGGCTACAGTGTACCCTTTGCTTATAGTGGCCCCCAAACAGGATAGATCCACACACTTTAGATTGTTTTCAAATGTTCTCCGTGGCTATTCCTCTCCTTAGGAGTTGAATAGTACTTAGTGCTAGCCTAACTCTGGTTTCTAGACCTGTATAAATCTCTCTATCCTTTTTATCCTACCATATGGGCCACTCAAGAGTATGCCAAATCACAAATAAAATGGATTAATGAAACACTCCTCCAAGCAGATGTGTTTGGAAAGGTTTCCGAGATTTCCATCCTCCCTCTGGTCTCCTCCAGCTCTACTCAGATGCAAAGACAGGAGAAACCCCCCAGGCTGAGAGTTGAGCTCCATGTCATTTCTGATCACTTCACCACCCTAAGAATGGTATTTGATGTGTCTCCAGTGCATTCTGGGATACCCATTGGTCCACTGAGTCTTTCTTTAATTCCAGCATGGTAACTTGTCTGAGTCCTATTTTCCTGAGTGTGCTACAATTCACCACACTAGGATGGAGAGTTGTATCAACCAAACTTGTACTGCCCTTGTCCCATAGCTTCACCTATGTGTAGGCACCTCCCTTTTATTCTCAAGAGACTTAGAAGAGGTATTAAGCCCAGCATGCCTCTCCTGTATATCATCTAGTGGTTTATCCATTCAACAAATATTTTCATGTCAGGTACTGGGATAAAACAAATTAAAACTCAGTCCTTGCCCCCATGGAACTTGCAGTCTCCCCATGTAGTTAGACGAGAAAATAAACATGACAATGCCATCATAAGTGCTAGGCTGTGGTGGTAAGGATACACAGCCTGGCACTAGAAGTCAAGAAGGTTTTTCCTGAAGGGTGTCTACACTGAAGAGTGAAGAACTGTAAGGCTGAAGGGGGAGAGGAAGCAGGGAATGGCCTTCCAAAATTAATAGACATCAGGCCAAGGAAGTCAGCATGATCCATGAGAAGAATAGCTTCTAGGCCATGCAATGTATCCTGGGGTTGGAGCAGAAATCAGGGGCAGATGGTGAAAGCCTGGGACTATGGGGGAAAAAAGCTTGGACTTTCTCCAGTAGACAATGAAGAACTGTGGAAAAGAGTTTAGTCAGTGGAGTAACAGGATGAGGTTATATTTTAGATCTTTGGAAGGCCCTGACTTGCTTTTAATCAGTGGGCATTCATTTTATACCACCGCAGAGGCAGGCCCGGGAAAAGAATATCAGAAACCTCAATGCAACTTGGAAGTCCAGATTTGCACATTGATAGTAGGATGTGAGGATATTTGTGGTGGTTGAACCTTTATGCCTCCCTGAGTCACCCATAGCACATCCTTTTCTGTGAAGAATGTCTCCCCACAGTATGGCAGAGCCCAGTGCGGAAGCTGTGACACATGGAGTCATGTTACATGGGTGCCAGTATGCAAGGGGCCACTGTTAAAGCATAACACTTGTCAGGGCAGCAGAGGGCGGCTGTCCCTTGCATGTTAAAACACACATTTGATTAGTCTCCCAAATAAACTGTGGCATGAGGTGGAAGCTTTAGCTGGAGGAGATAATACAGAAAGCTCCAAGCTCAAGCTCAAGTGGTTTTTGAAAAGAGATGGCATGTCCTTCGTCTGATCTCGTATCAGAAGATACTAGAGTCCATCTTTTTTAAAAGATGTTTTAAACTTATGTTGTTTATAAGAACAAAGCCTTAACCCTTGCAGACAATGTGGAATAAGAAACAAAATACTCAATTTCATAAAAATAATGAAATGCAACAAAGTATTTTAGCCTTTGGGGATCCCTTTGGCATACCAAAATCACTCATTTCTGACATTATCCTCATGCTGAACCATATAGAATCAATTATAAATCTATCTCTCGAAAGTCCAGGAATGCTACTGGGAAAACACTTGAAAAAAAAATTTTTTTTTTATCTAAATCCAAAATAGATGAAACAAGTGGAAAGAATCAATTCTCTTTTTTAAAATGAAAATGAACACCATTTTCAGATACTAATGAAACAATTAGATGTGACAGCATAGTCTTTGGACGAGAGCAAAGGTAAAAACAAATGACACAGAAAAAATTTACTGGCCTGAGCTTTACAACAACTGAGAGCACTATTCTGCTGGCCTATCTGTGTGCTCCTCAGGACAGTCACCAGAACATGTAGCAGCACTGCCAGCAGATTTCACACACCAATAGCAAAGAGTTAGTAAGAAGCATACCCAACAGGGTAGGAAGTCTGGATGGCACCAAGTCCCCACTTAAGGAAATGCCCTCATGCTGGATGGTGATGGTGCAGTTGGAGGAGGTGGCTTAGGAGTGGGGGAGCAGGGAGGAGAGTGATAGGAAAGGATGGGATTTGCAAGGATAAGGAAAGGGTGTAGCAGAAGGAGAGCTTATGAGAGTAGAGGAAGCCATGGCAGAAGGGAGGATTAAAAAGGTCCACATATGGAAGAGATGGCAGTGATGGTGGATATATAAGATAATTTTTTCAAAGAGTTTCATAACATGCTTATTCTTAATAGACTCCTCGGGCATAATATCCCAAATAACATGCATGAATGTCATTTTTATTTTATTTTTTTTAATTTTATTTTTATTTATTTGACAGACAGAGATCACAAGTAGGCAGAGAGACAGGCAGAGAGAGGGGGGAAGCAGGCTTCTTGCTGAGCAGAGAGCCCGATGTGGGGCTCGATCCCAGGACCCTGGGATCATGACCTGAGCCAAAGGCAGAGGCTTTAACCCACTGAGCCACCCAGGTGCCCCATGAATGTCATTTTTAAAGTAAGCACTTGATATTCTTGACTCTGGTTAATAGGTGAGAGTACTGTTTTATACTAAAAGTTGTTCTTTTAGGAGAACAATATTTTCCCCCATGCTTCACATCCGAGCATGGCAGGTCTTTTTAAGCCAAAATATATATATAAACAAAAACAACTTTTAAATAAAATATACATTACCAACAAACATGAAAAATGGAAAGTATGTTGAATTGAATGTAGGCTGTGACCTATATTCAGTTTGAATGTATGTTTGAAACAAATTGCTCTCCTTCTAATGCAAAGGAATACAAACTACTAGCCTCATTGAAAATAAAAAGTCAGCTGGATAGGTGCAATATTTTTTAAAAGTGGTTAAATAAAAAATCCTAATCCTCTCAATCTATAAAAGGGTTTGTTAAGGTCTCCTGGGGAACTGAGGTCAGGTTATAGGAAGCAGATTACACCCCTGTAGCTAACAGCTTCTAAATAAAGCCTCCCTGGGCAACAAGAGAAGGGAAACATTTCTTAGATGCTGCTGGCTTAGCCACAGGCAAAATTATCAAGTCAAAAGAGGCAACATCTGGTCTCTCTTCCTTTTTTCAATCACATAGAGGCCTCCAGCCCCCAGAACACTACCTAGCCTGTAGCCATACTCAGTAAATCTTGTATGAGTGAATGCAAGGGATGAATTGAACGAAATTAATGGAAAAGTTAATGAGCATTACTAAATTCTCAAGAGCCCATGGGCCGGCAGTGGAGACAGAAGAGCAAGAAAACAATAGAAAAACAGAATAAAAATTTAAAATAGAAGATAAAGCACTGAAGAAAAGTGTTTTGGTAGCAGTAGGTATAACATGCTGGAGGCAGTCAGGGCTCTTGCCTGCATTTAACCTTTTCTGGGTTTTCCTTTTTTCCCACCCCAACTGGATCCTCATTTCATTCATTCAACAAGTATTCTTTGGGCACCTGTAACCCACACCCAGTAGTGAGCGGGATATGCCAGGTTCTGCCCTCAGAGAGCTTACATTCCAGTAGACAGAGTGGAAATACACAGTGCGTAGGACTTAAGATAATTTCAAAGACAATAAATGCTGTTAAGGCCATAACATAGGATAATATGGGAGTGATGGGAATTGGAGGACTGATTCATGTAGGATTGTCAAGGAAGGCTTCTCTGATGAAGTGACGCTGGCTTTCTGCCCACTCCCAGAATGGAAATTGGCCTTTCCTCAATCAGCACCTTCAAGGAGAATGACTTTCAAACTGAGAAAATCCCCAAGAAAGTAGAAAGAAGACATCTAACTGTAGAAGTAATAAGAGAACTCCTAGCAGCTAATTATTTTAAATCCCTTCTCAGAAGAGCTAAAAACATGAGGAAGTTTATACACATAATCCCGGAAACTGAGTAGTCTTTGAGGACTTAATAGAGAATAAGAGGGGAAACAAACAAAAAAATGCTGATTATTTACAGAAGGAAAGAAAAATGCAAATTTTGGCCCAGATTGCTCAGTTTAATGTGAATTCTCAGCAAAATGCAAGACAGACTTTCAAAAAACTGGTGCCTGTGTCCTTGAGGATCCCCGCCCCCATTCCATCCACTCAGCACACCCATGGCTTGACATTGAGCCTGCATTTCCCGAATATCTCCCAGATTTTATTCGCCTGAATGTTCAGAGCATTTTATGCCCACATCCAAAACCTGAGTTCATCATGCTCCCACCCATACGTCCCTCTTTCTCTCATTGTAATTTACTCACATTCATTCATTCATTTCACAAACACTTAGTGAGCACTAAATGGCAGTCTAGATGTTACACGCTGTCGTTGCAAAGAAGAATGCACAGTACAGTGCGGCCTGCACCAACTTCAGAGTCAGGCATTGGGAGCTCCAACCTAGGCTAGGGGCTTCCACTGAACGAACTATATGAGTATCGACAACCACCTTACCCTTGCTGTCTCTCCATTTCCTCATCTGTAAAATAGTGGTGATGGCATGGGTTTGGCACTAAAATATGGGCAGAAGGAGGGAAGGGCAAAGGGAGAAAGAGAAGAGGGGAGGAGAGCGAGAGGGGAATGTGGGAGAAGGGAGGAAGAATTGGCATTTACCTCATTTGTGAGTATTAAAGGAAATACCAGCACTTAACAGCGTGCCTGGCACATGGTGGTTTCTGTAATTATAGCCCCTCATTTCAAGGAGCCCACCATCTAGTGAGAAAATAAGAACACTGTTCAGATAATATTAATAGTTAACACTTACTGAGGGCTTATACTGTGCCTGGCACCATTCTAAACACTCAGTTCATCCTCAGCCCTTGGGGAGTTAGGTCCTGTTATTATTATCCTGACTCCATAGATGAGAACTACAGTCATGAAAGGATTAAGTAACTTGCCGAAGGTTACACAAGGAGTGAGTGGGGAGCAGAGCTGGGATTCAAACTCGGGCACTTCGGCTCCCATCGCTTCAGTCTGTTGCCTCACACAAGTATGAGCAAACGCATAGCTGTGATGTGCACATGCTTTAATGGGGGACTCGCAGCCAGTAAGTGGATAGTGTGGCTGCAGCGTGTAGAGCGGTGTGCTGCCGGGGCAGGGCTGGTGGTAAGGCTCGCGCTGCACTGCACACCATGCTAGGGTCTTGGACTTTATCCTCTAAGCAATGGGGAGTCAAGAGAAGCAGTGTGATGGGAATTGCACTGTAGAAAGATTGCTCTGGGGGCGCCTGGGTGGTTCAGTGGATTGGGGCCTCTGCCTTCGGCTCTGGTCATGATCCCGGGGTCCTGGGATCGAGCCCCACATTGGGCTCTCTGCTCAGCAGGGAGTCTGCTTCCTTTCCTCTCTCTGCCTGCCTCTCTGCCTGCTTGTGATCTCTGTCTGTCAAATAAATAAAATCTTAAACAAAAAAAAAAAAATAAAGAAAGAAAGAAAGAAAGAGAAAGAAAGAAAGAAAGAAAGAAAGAAAGAAAGAAAGAAAGAAAGAAAGAAAGAAAGAAAGAAAGAAAGAAAGAAAGATTGCTCTGGGGCCAAATGCGTGTGAGAAACGTGATCGCAGAGAAGGGAGATCAGTCAGAGGCTGCTATAGGGGGTCCCTAGGATAGTGGACAAAGGTGGGGACAGTTTGATGACCTATTTAGAAGATATCATTGGAAAAACAATGTGCTTGTTGCGCGAGAAGCTGAAGGAGAGCGAGGAGGTGAGGAAGACTTTTAAGACTTTGGACTTGGAAGCTGGAAGGACAGTGGTGGTGTCTTTTGGGCAGGAAACACAGAAGTATTGATGTAAAGATCTCAGAAGCAAGAAGTTTCCTGTGTCTCAAAGTCTGGGAGTTCCCCTTTGCCTCTTTTAAAACTTTCTTTTATAGTGATAATGATAAACTTTAAACATATAGAAAAGGAGGAGTACAATAAATTCCCATCACCTGGATGCAACAATTCTTCACAAATTGTGGAGTTTGCCATATCTGCTTCATATGTACATGATATTTTTATAGTTACTCTTTTATTTTGCTTGCTTTTTATTGTCAAATCATTTTAAATAAACTGAATACATCATTATATTTACCCTTTAACACTTTAGCCTGTATCACCAAAAAATACTTAATTAAATAATCACAATACCATTGTCACACCTCAAAAAATTATGTAATATCTTCTCATAATGAATCTACATTAAAATTTCCCTAGTAATTTCTGGAATTGCTTTATAGTTTTTTTTTTTTTTTCCAAACAAGATTGAAGTAGTGGTCCCCTATTGCTATAAGTCTCTTCAAATCTGTACCAATCCCCCACATTTTTTATGACACTGACTTGTTTATGAAACTAAGCCAGGTGTCTGAAGGGTGCCTCATAGTCTGGACTTGTCTGCTGGTTTCATCATCATATCTTTTAATTTGTTCTTCTACTCCTTGCAGTTCTAGCAAACTGGAAGAAAGTTGTAAAAGCCCAACCAGATTTGAGGTTAACATTTTGACGAGCATACGTCATTAATGATGCTATATATGTTGTATCTCATTCCATCAGTGTCAAGATTTTGGTTTCAAAATACCATCCTAATCATGCTTCTAAACAAAACTTGACTGATTCCAGGTCTGGGATGGGGGAACAAAAATAGTGAGCCCTATTCTGGAAAGCACAGAAGTACCCAGATACTAATCAGTCATGTCAGGAGAACAAAATAGCCAATTTAAGGGGCCCCACTGGTTGAATTTGGGATACTTTAAGCATCAAAAAAAAAAAAAAAAAAAAAGACTGCAATTGATCAAAACATAGTGAATGTATAAGTCTTTATAATAATCATAATACTCACAGGACACCTGGGTAGCTCAGTGGATTAATAAGCCTCTGCCTTCGGCTCAGATCATGGTCTCAGGGTTCTGGGATCAAGCCCCGCATTGGGCTCTCTGCTCAGTAGGGATCCTGTTTCCCCTTCTCTCTCTGCCTGCCTCTCTGCCTACTTGTGATCTCTCTCTCTCTCTCTGCCAAATAAATAAAATCTTTAAAAAATGATCATAATACTCACACAAAAAAATAAAACAATTCCAGGTCACTTGAAGATTCAGGAGTGGTTCACACACTGCTGAGACAGTTTCTCTGCTTTGTATCTTACTCTGATCCATGCCTCTGTGTCTTAGTCTAGAATGCCCCAGACATGGGGCACCTGGGTGGTTCAGTCGGTTAAGCATCTGCCTTCAGCCTCCTTGGGGTCCTGGGGTCGAGTCTCGCATCAGGCTCCCTGCTCAGAGGGAGTCTTCTCCCTCTCCCTCTGCTCTTCCCCACTGGTCATACTCTCTCCCTCATGCTCTCCGTCTCTCTTATTCTCTCTCAAATAAATAAATAAAATCTTAGAAAAAAAAATAGAACACTCCAGCCTTCACTTAAACTTGGATCATGACCCCAGCTGTCTTTTATGTGTTCCTAGAATGATTGGTAAAGGTGATGGGAACTGAAACTAGATTTTCTTCCCAAAAATTACTTAGGTCTTATCGAAAAAGACTGTATACCAAACATCACATTCTCATTTTAAAGTAAAATTGGCAGCATATTTCAGAACTTCCTTAGTACTGCACAAATTCTTGTCAGTACTAAAAACCAGCAATAACAACAAAGAAGTTTCTGATCCCAATGAGTAAATATGCTAGTAAATGTTCTTCTTGTGGCTCTGGCCCACCCTAATCATTTTCCTAAAGTTTACATCTGTTCCATAAGAATAAGAAGCAGTTTTTCTCTAATATTTATGAGAACTGGCCTCATTTCCTTCATGTTAACAATAGTCAAAAAACACCAAACAAAATTCTATTTCAGCACTTAAAGAAAATATACATTTGTTCCTTAAAGTCCACCAGCTTTAGATAATTTTTTTTCTCCTCATGCATTAACATAGTAAACTAACATCCAATCCATGCTGCAAAAGTCATACTAAATGAAACAAATAGTAAAACATCACAAGGGTGAAGGAAACAATCTTTATAAAAATATATGCAAGAAGATAAAGTTCAGAAAGGAACATTCAGTATCTTTTTTTGCAGAAAACGGGTTTAGTGTCAGATAGACTTCTCAAACAGGTTCTGTTTGGCTCTTCATAGAATCTTAATTCTCCCCTATGCTTACTAACTATTTGAAAGACTTGTTTTGGACCCTTCTTGCCTCCTTTTCATTGTACAGATGTTTGTTCAAAGGCCTGCCCAGCCATTCCTATTGAATTTTAGTCATGTTTTAGAAAATCACCATCACACTTTCTCCCCTAATTCCTCTGGATAGATGTTTCTCTCTCTCTCTCTCTCTCTCTCTCTCTCTCTTTGGTTTTGTACTTAAATAAATTTTTTTAGCTTAGAAACAACTTTGAAAATTGATCCCATGAGCCACAATTTTGAGGCAGGATTTTTTTTTCAAATACACTTCAGAAAAGTCTCCAAGTTTGAGATTAAGAAACCATTAGGTGGTTTGCACCTCATTTCAATACTGGTTTAATGTTTGACTGGTTTTACTGCACAGACATTAAATATTATACTCCAATATTAGACATTAGAAGTTTTCCTGGCTGCAGATAGAAGTAGAGCAGGGGCATCGGGCAAGGCACAAAAGTGGTAGAATACACTTGTTTCTCATCTACACTTTCTGCAACAAAGAGAATTCAGCATGGGTTTCAAAAAGGCCTGGAAGATGCTTTCTTAAAAATTCATCTCTACTTGGCATGAACCCTTTTCTTTTCCTGCGCAAATATTCGACTCTCACTGAGGGGAAGAAATGGAACAAGAAAAAGTTGGGATTGTCTTCTATTGTGGGATACAAGAGCCATCTATGCATAATTTTCAAGAGTCGCATTGGTATGTTACAGCAGTAAAGGGATTGTCATTTCACTTTTGCTACAGTTCTTTCCACACAGAAGAGCTTTTCCTGAGAAATGAAAAACTTCAATCCTGTGTGTCCTCCAAGGATGCCTTAAAAACTGGTTTAGGTGCCCCCTGATGAATCCCGGCTAGCAGGAAACTTCTCTCCACTAATATTTAGGATTACTGCACAATATTTTAAGCACCAGGCAAATGGACTATGAATCTGAATCTAAATCTCACTGCCATTTACCAAGACATCCTCAGTGAAGAATTCATCATTTTTTAAATTAACCCTTGATAAAACTCAACTTGCTAATAGAGGTGTAACTTCTGTTAACTACAGAAGTTAATGCTGCATTTGCCTGACTTAGCACTTCCTCAGAATCAGCTGGGCTGTTCTCCCACAGCTAAACTCTACCTGATTTGCCTCCCAATCTCTGTACCATCACTCAACGTTAACTTGCAAACACACTGAATAGCTTGGTTTGTCAATTATGCAAGGAAAACTAAGGGACAGCACTAGCATAAAGTAAATAAACATTGCAGTGGTAAGGAGGGAGACTTTCTCTGTTTTTTTTTACCAGACATTCAGAGACAGGTGGGCCATGATTCTACTGGCTATTGAATCAACAGAGCTGTATTAATTGACAATTAATATAAAAGCTTCAGGGTCTCCATTTTATTTCTTAGCAGTAGAATTAAGCTCTTGATTTCATCTCAGCACTTCACCAACTATATAGATAATCATTGCTATAAACAAGAGGCCTTGACTATGAACCACACTGTGATTCAGCTGCCAGGAGACTGTTAGAGCAGAGCAGGCCTTCTTTTGGAAGGCATCTCTTTCATCACAAAGAGGACATTCTGAATGAGCCTTAATGGTTTAGACAGTGTGACAAATGACTGAAGCTGTCCTTCCACACAGATTCTACAGTTGTTACTGCAAATTATGTTTGCAATAATCTAATGTTTTTTTAGTAAGACCCCTAAAAAATGGCTTTGCTCCTGAGTCAAGCTTTCTTGGCAAGAAATTAAATTCAATAAATTGGCTACCTAAAATGAGATTCCCATCCCAAATCATGGGCAAAATTATTATTACACACATTTCATAAAACTATCAAGTCCCTCCATCTAGCTGGTAGGCTCATGGCCGCAGGAACCTTCTAAAATCTTACACCATTAGTTTGGAAACCAGTTTCTTGAGTTCTGTCTCTTCTGTGTGAGCAGTTCTCTCCATACCATGTGAAGGCATCCTTCCTTGCTGAGGTTCCAGCAGCTATGTGTTCACTGGAGTCTCTCCTGTAGAGTTTTGTTGTTGTTGTTGTTGTTGTTGTTTTTTCCTTCTCACTAGGTGACAGCTTTGGCTTATCAGAAAGAAGTTTGGGGAAAAGTTTCCAGAACACAAACTACCATGGGAGAATAGTCCACAGGTTGAATCATTTTCTTTGTAAAGACTTCGTCATATCCCTCCTCAAACCTGTTTTAGGACAAGACTGCAGTTATTAATATTTCTGTCAGCTTCAACTTCTTCATCTTCATCAGTTACTCTGTCTGCAGTGTCTTGCAACTACCTCTGGACAGCCTCCCGTGGCAACTCTCCAGTTACCCGATGCATTGTTTCACAAAGGTCTCTTATGCCAAATGAGAAAGGTCACAGTACATGGAGCCCTCACATTGTCATGTCCATCAAGAACGCTGCCACTGGAACCCAGCACAGATCATTGCTCTAGTCGGGCTTCACTTTCTTATTGGACAATCTCCATGATAATTATGCTTTTGCCTGTCTTTCTTTCCTCGGTGAACCGAAACTCCTCAAATCTCAAAATCTAGCCAGGGCAGCTCAGGACAGCCTGACCCACAGTGGAAAGGACACCTCAACCCATCTGCCCCAGGGGATAATCAGGCAAATGTGGAGTCTGCATCCATCTCTGGCCTGGCTCTCCTGCAGTCCATGAATAGCAGCCACACTGACTTTCTAGTCCTGACCCCAAAACATGTGTTTTTATTTGACTATAATACCCCTGCTCATGTTCTTTTACAGATGGGGTTGTCTCCCTATTGCATACAAATAGTGAATAAGAAAATTTCTTAACTTTTATAATAGAATGTCAACCCTATCCTTGCCTCTTCTAGCTTAACACACAAATACATATTTAGCCATATGGAGTAGCCTACACACCAGATCCTTATATAGGAAGATATTACTATTTGCTATCCATCACCATCAAATGCTTCACTCAGAGTACTGACATTCAATATATGGCATAAGGCAACAATTCTTAATTTAGCTGTACATAAGGACCATTTGAAAGAATTTTAAGTAAAAATACAAATTCCCTGTACCCCACTCCAGAAGTTCCTGATCTGGCAGACGTAGAATTTGGTAAAACTGGTTTTTGGAACCCTGGCTAAGGAGTATATCTCTGTCCACATCTTCAGCTGTGCCCTTCTATGGTGGGATCATTGTTTATGCTTGTTTAAAAGAATATTACTAGTCCAGGTTTCCAGTCCTCTTAGAAAATGCTTTCATTTATGTCAAATTCTACAAAAATCCATTTCTCTAATCCCAAAATAACTAACAAATTTATTTTTTTCTCTCTCTGATATCAACTGCTGTATTGCATAACTGTCAGCAGACCCTTCCTATGATCAATGCGGTCTCCCTGTAGTTGTCTGGAAGGAAAGCAGAGACCCAGCCCAAAAAACCTCTGGGTTTTATGAAGACTCGGCCCAAGTGTGTTTTGTAAACACTGTCATCTGTCTCAGAGCCTTTTATAACCCTTCAGGATCGAGAGCAAAAGAGTGGGGAGTGCAAGGGCTTGGGACCTGACAGACCAGAGAGGCTGGATCTACACTCTGTCCTTAACCAACACAATAGTGTGACCTTGAGCAAGTTACTAAGTTTGCTGAAGAAGCTTCATCTGTAAAATGGAAATGTTGTTATCTATCTCCTGGGGAAGTATCCCAATTAAATAAGATACCTAGTGGGCACTTATTTCATCACAGCTGTGTTGACAATGATTGGTGTTGACATAGTGCCACCTGTGTATGTGTGTGAGGTTACAGATACCGTTGCTTTAAAAGCATTACATATACATACTGTTATATAAAAACAGTTACATATTAATAAGTTTTATTATGTAGTACATATATATCCTTTTATTGTGGTGATCTCTAAAGTAATAAAAGTAATACTTTTAAAAAAGCAAAGAATAAATAATTGCTCAAGAAGGTAAAAAAGAGAAAGAGAACTCATTTTCTCAGGAGAGACCAAGAGAAAAAAGAAAGAAAGAGGAATGAGGAAAGAGAGAGAGAGGGAGGGAGAAAGGGCAGAGGAGGGAAGGAAGGAAAGAAGCAAGGAAAAGAGAGAGGGGGAGGGGGAGAAGGAAGGAAGGAAGAGAAAAACTACTTAGTGCCTGAAAGTAGAAAACAGTTTGACTAATAAATATTTTGTGTGACTTATTCAGAATAGCAGTAGTATCACTTCCTCAACCAATATTTGATGAGTAGTTGAAATTTTACTTTTGTATTTGGTCATAGTTGGTCATGATTTGGGATGGCAATGAGGGGTTTGACAGAAAATAGAGATTTTACTAATTTCCTTGCTGAAGATTCTTCCAACTTTAGTAACTGGAACTCGAAGGTAGGGATGGCCACTAACCTCAGAGAGAATTACCACCTGAAAATCAGAAATAGCTACAGCTGTGGCTGTGAAGATGACTAGGGCACAGAAGACACTGGAGGATGACTCATAGTTTAAACCAAGGGTGCTGTGTTCTCGAGCTGTCCTGGGCCCTAAATTGTGCTTGTCACCGGATTCTGAGGAGTTGGGATCTCCGAAGCACCCTGCGGTACAGGATCTAGCTGCAAAGTCATAAAACCCATCCTACAGGAAGAGAAAGATGGAAATAAAGTTTACATATTGGGAGGATAGATACAAATTTAAATGGTACTCAATCTCTGTGATTTAGTTTCTTTCTGTCCAGCCACCGTGTCCTTGCATCTGGGGTATGCAGGGCAGAAGGAGAGGGCACAATCAAGAGCAAACAAAGACTAAAAGATCTCTTTCTTTTCTTTTTTTTTTTTTTTTAATTTTTAAATATTCATTGTTTAAGTATTCATTGTTTTTGCACCACACCCAGTGCTCTATGCAATCCGTGCCCTCTCTAATACCCACCACCTGGTTCCCCCAACCTCCCACCCCCTGCCCCTTCAAAACCCTCAGGTTGTTTTTCAGAGTCCATAGTCTCTCATGGTTCACCTCCCCTTCCAATTTCCCTCAACTCCCTTCTCCTCTCCATCTCCCCTTGTCCTCCATGCTATTTGTTATGCTCCACAAATAAGTGAAACCATATGATAATTGACTCTCTCTGCTTGATTTATTTCACTCAGCATAATCTCTTCCAGTCCTGTCCATGTTGCTACAAAAGTTGGGTATTCATCCTTTCTGATGGAGGCATAATACTCCATAGTGTATACGGACCACATCTTCCTTATCCATTCATCCATTGAAGGGCATCTTGGGTCTTTCCACAGTTTGGTGACTGTGGCCATTGCTGCTATGAACATTGGGGTACAGATGGCCCTTCTTTTCACTACATCTGTATCTTTGGGGTAAATACCCAGTAGTGCAATGGCAGGGTCATAGGGAAGCTCTATTTTTAATTTCACTAAAAATCTCTGTAAGGCTTTGAGGACTCAGGGGTGTAGTCTTGTGTAGCTTATGAATACAGAGAATAAAATAAAATATGCAAGGGTGGCAGGCCCTTCCTTTTCTCATTAGTACCAAGAACAGACATATGGACCTGAGGAATAAATCATTTTTCTGCATGAACCCAGGCTAGAGAGAGAATAATAGGAAAAAGTAAATAGGAGTTGGCAACCAAATTAAATATTGACAGCATTTAAATTTTTTTATTAAATATACCTATAGTAGTTACTATTTACCAGGTCCTGTTTTGAGACACTTTATAAATATTTAAACTGCCATAATGACTCTGTGAAGTAAATATTCTCTTTATCGCCACTTCAGATGGGGATTTTCAGCCATTTTATACTGCCCATAATACTCATTTCATTGGGTGTTAAAGGCTACTATAGCCCTGTACCCTTTAAGTTGGAACAAAAATGAGGGGAAAGTGAATACAGTAAGCCATACAACCATGAAACACACCTCCAAAGGTATCCCAAGTATATTTGGGGAGACTTTTAAAGAGCTAGCTTAGCCTATTCATTTATTTTTTTGGTCCCAGGGATTTAAGAAACCCAGATTTCATAATGTTGCCTGAAAACATGATTAAAAGCAATTATCTTAGTACCAATTCTAACCATACTTTCTAGCCAGAAGTCACCAAGTCAGATCCCTGCAAGGACAGGCAGGTGATGTAAGTGAATGAATGTACTCTGGTGTAGAAATACAGTGTCTACCCCATATAGAAGGGGAAATAGCTTTTCATATCCAGCCAATTTGCTCAGACTATCCATTTTTTTTTTCAAGAGAAGCTAGAAATCCATATTTTATGCTAAATCTCCCTATTTTTAAATGTTTGCAAATAATTCAATTTTTTATAACACTCTGTAGGTTAACAAAGCAAGTCTGCTAGTCTCTCCTGGATCATGGGTATCCATTGTGCAATATCTGCTCCATGGCCTTTGTGCCATGGCCACATGGGAAATGTCCTTGTAAGAAAATGAAAATCCTATCAAGGGCTCCAACTTATGTGCAAGTCATGCTTCCTCTGCTGAGCTGCATTTGGCATAGAGCTTTCTTTTTTCCTCTCTGGGACTACTTTCGAAACATTTTGAAAGGGCTTCTTTAAAAGTGCCAGCCTTACTTATTCCTGTGGAACCCGAGCAAGAAGAAATAAACAGTACATAGCATAATTATTTCCCGGTCACTCCCTTGAACCAGTAATCAAAAGGCAAGATTGCTCTGAAGTTTCTCTAATTAGCTCAAGTGTACCCAATGTACCTGGTTCTTTGTCTTCACCAATTTCTCTGACTTTCTTCTTCTATTTGGGAAACTGTCATGAAAGATTCAGAACAACTTAATTTCATGCTAGCTTCTGCTCCATGATGCTCCTTCCTAAAACTCCCAAGGACTGCTCAGCTCAGTGGCTCACATCAGTCTTGGCTATCCCACCAGTCCCATCTATCACAAGAGCTGGAACATGTCTGTCTTGTCACTGCTATAAACTAACCCTGGCCAGGTATCCAACACAGATCCCTAGGTGGGGTGATGGTAATCTGAAAAATTATTTTAGAATGATTTGATGTAAGAGCAAACAAATTCTGTGAGATTTTGTCATTTTATATAGCTGACTGTACCATCCTTTTTTTTTTTAAAGATTTTTATTTTTTTCCAATTTATTTTATTTCTTTTCAGTGTTCCAGCATTCATTGTTTATGCACCACACCCAGTGCACCATGCAATACATGCCCTCCATACTATTCACCACCAGGCTTACCCAACGCCCCACTCCTCTCCCCTCCAAAACCCTCAGTTTGTTTCTCAAGAGTCCACAGTCTCTCATGGTTTGTCACTCCCTCCAATTTCCCACAACTCAATTCTCTGCTCCATCTCCCAATGTCCTCCATGTTATTCCTTACATTCCACAAATAAGTGAAACCATATGATACTTGACCTTCTCTGCTTGACTTATTTCACTCAACATAATCTCTTCCAGTCCCATCCATGTTGATACAAAAGTTGGGTATTCATCCTTTCTGATGGAGGCATAATACTCCATTGTATATATGAACCACATCTTCTTTATCCATTTGTCTGTTGAAGGGTGTCTTGGTTCTTTCCACAGTTTGGCAACTGTAGTCATTGCTGCTTTGAACATTGGGGTACAAATGGCCCTTCTTTTTACTACATCTGTACCTTTGGGGTAAATACACAGTAGTACAATTGCAGGGTCATAGGGTAGCTCTATTTTTAATTTCTTAAGGAATCTCCACAGTTTTCCAAGGCGACTGCACCAACTTGCATTCCCACCAACAGTGTAAGAGGGTTCCCCTTTCTCCACATCCTCTCCAACACACGTTGTTTACTGTCTTGTTAATTTTGGCCATTCTAAGGTGGTATCTCAATGTGGGTTTGATTTGAATCTCCTAATGGCTAGTGATGATGAACATTTTTTCAGGTGTCTGTTAGCCAGTTGTATGTCTTCTTTGGAGAAGTGTCTGTTCATGACTTCTGCCCACTTTTTAATGTGATTATCTGTTTTGTGTGTGTTGAGTTTGAGGGGTTCTTTATAGATCTTGGACATCAGCCCTTTGTATGTAGTGTCATTTGCGAATATCTTCTCCCATTCCGTGGGTTGCCTCTACAAAGCTGTGATCACCAAGAGAGCATGGTACTGGCATAAAAACAGACACCTAGACCAGTGGAACAGAGTAGAGAGCTCAGATATGGACCCTCAACTCTATGGTCAACTAATCTTTGACAAAGCAGGAAAAAATATATATTGGAAAAAAGACAGTCTCTTCAATAAATGGTGCTGGAAAAATTGGACAGCTACATGTAGAAGAATGAAACTCGACCATTCTCTTATACCATACACAAAGATAAACTCGAAATGGATAAAAGACCTCAACCTAAGGCAGGAATCCATCAGAATCCTAGAGGAGAACATAGGCAGTAACCTCTTTGATATCAGCCACAGCAACTTCTTTCACGATATGTCTCCAAAGGCAAAGGAAACAAAAGCAGAAATGAACTTTTGGGACTTCACCAAGATCAAAAGCTTCTGCACTACAAAGGAAATAGTCAACAAAACAAAGAGGCAACCCACGTATCATACTTTTTTAATATCTAGGATGCCTTGACTTCTGAAACACGACACATATCTCCTTGCTTCTCACAGTGTTGTCTCTTCCCTCTCTGGCCTATTTGCTCTTAGTTATCCCTCAGGTAGCTGTTAGGCAATTGAGGCTCTTCTTTCTGTGTCCCTGCTACACTGCCCTGCACAGCTGAAGGACCCCTACAGACTGGACTCAACCCAAAGAGCAATGTCAGTAGGGTTCTGGGCCCAAATAAGCTTGAAAGATGCTAGGCTGATCTAGGTTTCATCTTTCTTTACTGCAGTGTTTCCTCATGTTTTTAGTATACTAGTGTACTCTAAGAATTTCTAAGTTTTTAAAAATTACTTCTCTGAAAGTCTCCTGAGAAGTATTCCAAAGGTCAAATATTCTGTGGGTCAAATCCTAGAAAGCCCATTCTAAAGTAAAGTAAGCCAACTGAAATAATTCTATATTGGGATGTATGTAGGATAGAAGACTAGAAGGACCATGAGTGAAGGAATATACTTCTTTACTCGTAAAGGTCTTTATAAAGACTTCAGAAATTAGTGGGCAGTCATGATTCCTTCAAGAAATCTCTATTAAGTCACTGGGTTAGTCACTTAGTTCTAGTGAGCAGAACACTTGACACAATCATGTCTTTGAGGAGTTCTTCCTTTTTGAGGCAGCCTGACTGGATCTGCCACAAAACCTCAGAGGAAAGAGCTCAGTCAGTCTATTCTTACATATATACGATTGCTTTGATGATGTGTGAGGGAAGAGGTATAGAGGACACAAACTGGAAATAAAGCCTGATGGAATAGTCAGCAACTGGCAGAAAGGTTTGTCAGTCACAGAGGAAAAATGAGATGTGAACAGTTCCAAGACAATAACCTTTGGAAAAACCAAAAATCAATGAGCAGGGAGAGAAAGAAGAACAAAAAATATTACAGAAAGGAAGCCAGAGAAGAAAGAAGAAAATCAAGATATTGCATTATTAATAGTAATAACAGTGACTAACATTTAGTGAGCTGTTGTATTTATCCATTGCATTCATTCAGGGAACTTGGCATTTTATTATTGAATCCTCACAAGAGCCCCAGTGAGCTTCCTGAAGTTAAGGAATTGCCCAAAGTCACACAGCTAGTAAGTAGTGGTAGAGTTGGAACATGAAGCAGTCTACTCCTACAGCCCCTATGTGAAGATGGGGGAAGTTCCTCCAACCCCTGCAAGGTGGAGAAAGAGCTTTAGAAAGAAGAATATGGGTAACAGTGCCAAATAGCACAAGGAAACAAGTGAAATAAGAATTGGAAGGATTTTGGATTTGGCAGTTCTAAATTTTGGAAAGTACACTTTCCAAAAGAAGAGAGTCTCAGAAACATCCCAGATTATTGGTAATAAGACAAGGATTGGATGCACTGAAATTAGAAGTAGTTGGATATGTAGCATTTATTTGAGAAATTTGACCTCAAAGGAAACTGCACTTAGTGGAGGCACCTTAGTAAGCCCTTAATCCTATTAGGGTCAGTATACTATTCAGGGTACTTAGTTGCTTTAACAACCCTAAAACCTCAGTGGCTTAAAACCATAGAAGTTTATTTCTCGCTCTTTTCAGAGTCCAGTGAGGTTTGTGGATGAGGAGCACTCTGTTCCACATAGTCACTCAGGGACCTACGCTCCTAGCATGTGCATCATCCTTTGAGACCTCAGAATCCTCTAACTCAATCTGTGACTCTTTAGACCAGGAAAGAGCTTATGAATGAAAGATGGGGAGATGGAGAGATAAGTAATGGCTAGACTTAGAAGTGATGTACATCATTTATACCCACATGTGTCCAGCTATCACATGTTCACATGACCCCACTCTGACTAGAGGGCTTTCTGGGAAATGTGCTATAGATATGTGCCCAGGAAGAAAAGCAAGCAGCTTACCTATAGCCTCTCTCTCTGGGCTCCTCTGTTACAACTCTCTTCTTCCTCTGCTTACTAGCTACATGGTAGAGTGAAGAGGTTCAGATGCTTAGAGACCCTAGTTTCTTTTCCACTTTCATCTCAAAAATGAACTTGATGTCTAGTCTTAGTATAGGCTGCCATCCTTTCCTGACTGGCCCAGAGTTGGCCTCATCCTGCAGTGCTGGACTTCTACTTCCAAGGAGTCTGGTGGCCCTAAGCTGGCCCTGAATTAAGAGAGGTGATTGTGGGATTAAAGAAAGTACAGAGCAAAGAAAATCCTCTGCACCATGCTGATAATTCCAGAGAAGACTATCACATAGTAAATGTGAATGAGTAGGGCAGGCAGGGAACAGTGGGTCCCTTAGAGAATATTTACCCCTCCTAAAATTCTAGCTGAGTGTCAGTGCTTAGGAATATGGGCCCCTTGTTGCCAGATCTTCACATTTTTCAAGAAAAGTCAGAAATCTAGATTTTTATTTGAAAAATCATTAATTTTTTTAAAAATTGGTCAAATAAAATACCTGTGGGCCAGATTCAACCAACAAGCTAACCATTTTCTGTCTCTGGATTCTGCAATGTGACTCCAGGGACTCTAACCTCACCATTATGCTGCTCATAGAGCAATCAGAAGAGCTAAGCCTCTGGCACTCTTGAATAAACTGTATCATAAGAAGGGGAGGGAACTGGGGCAGGGGCAGGGGGAATGTGTTCAGATGAAGCACCTCTGATAAACCTGACTTTGAAACAAGCTACCAGAGGCTGGTATGCCAATAATGTCCAAAGTGCCAGAAAGAGGATGCCCCTTCTACGTGTATGCAGCCTAGAACATTCCAAGGTTAGGCTAGAGATTGGGGATAAAGAATCTCTGCCTCAGGAGGACCTCTACTGCTCATTCCTCTTAGATCCTGTCATGCTGTTGACAAACTCTGTTTCACATCTAGGTTCTAGCATCCTCCACTTTATTCTGTGCAATAATGCAGCTCAGCCGTTATGATCTCACCAAGTACTTAGAGAAGGTGACCTGTACATGAACAAGTTGCAGAAAGCCAATAATGTTTTATTACCATGTGATATTTACTGCTTCTATGACATCCAGGCTTGCAATCTTCACTTTCCTTCTTCTAACTTAAATCCTAGTTGAAAAAAACCTCTGATTAGGTCTGAGAAAGGATTCACCAACATGGAAGATGGAAAGGCTAGAAAAATTCTAGTATTGAATTAGAATTAGATGCATTGGTATTGTAAGGGCCTGCCCCTCCCAGAGGAACTTTCTTGTAAACCCCGGATATAGGAGCAGGCCAGGACGGATGGAGACATCCAATCAGTGGGGCATGCATATATTACTGAGGTGAGTTGAAATCCCATTGGCCACCTGTGTGTGGGCCGGGCTCAACCACCTCTATAAAGGTTAGTCTGTGAGGCTGGGTGGGGGAGAGGAGTAGGAGGAGTAGGAGGAGTTAGAATAGCTGTTAGGGAGAGCCGTTAGAGCTGTTAGTTAGGAGAGCAGTTAGGATAGCCGTCAGGATAGCCACGGTAGGGATAGTTGTTCGGAACCATGCCGCCCCTACCGAGCCGCAGCCTCGCCGCCCCGAGCCGTGGCCCTCAGCAGCGGTGCCCCAGGGAACGGCCTAGCCACCAGCACCCTCACCACCACCCAGCCACGGCCTCGCCGCCGTGAGCGGCCTTGCCACCCCGAGCCACGAGTGGGCCTAACTGCCCCAAGCCGCGGCCCCACCATGAGGGGCCTCGCCACCCCAAGGCACGAGCGGGCCTCACTGCCCCAAGCTGCAGCCCTGCCGTGAAGGGCCTCGCCGCCCCGAGCCACAAGCAGGCCTCACTGCCCCAAGCCGCAGCCCCGCCGCGAGGGGCCTCACCGCCCCGAGCCTCGGCCCTGCCATGAGAGGCCTCGCCACCCTGAACCATGGCCCTGCCGCAAGGGGCCTCGCCGGACGGCCTTGTTGGCGAGCAGCCTCATCTGGAGTGGTGGCCTCCTCTAGGGAGCAGCCTTGTCAGAGTGGCGTCATGGGGAGCAGAGTCTGTGTCATCGGGGTTGTTGTCCTCCTTGTCATCGTCACTGTTGTCGTTGCCTCTTCGTCATCGGTAGTGGCCTCGTCCTGGGAGCAGCCTCGTCCAGAGTGGCCTCTTCTTGGAAGCAGCCTTATCTGGGGAGCGGCCTCGCCAGAGCAGCCCCTGTCCAGGGAGCGGCCCTGTCTGGGGAGCAACCTCATCAGCAGCGGCCTCATCCTGGGAGAGGCCTCCTCTGGAGTGGCCTCATCTGCGGAGTGGCCTCATCTGGAGCGGCCTTCTTGGGAATGACCTTGTTGGGGTCATCGTCGTCATCTCTTCTTAAGAGATGGCCCCTACCAGTCAGTTTGATTTTTGATGCTTGGCGCAAAATAAAGCTTTGTTTGATTTTCACTTTGTGTCAGTCTCGTTCCTTTGATCACGGACCCTAACATTGGGGGCTCGTCCGGGATCAAACGATGAGAACTGAGCCAGCATCGGAATTTTTGGGAAAAGCCTCCAGAGGTATTGGGATCTTGGGTATTGGGATCTTGTCTGTCTGTCTGGTTGGAGCTCCAGGGTATGGCCCACTGGGGAAAAGCTGGACACAGCCATGCTCCCCAGGGCTGGAGTGGATGCAGGGACACCCCATCCCTCTGCTGGTAGATCGACAGGGGGTTCGAGTCCCCCTGGGCGGTTGGGGGGTTCAAGTCCCCTTAGATGGTCAGGGGGTTCAAGTCCCCCTGGGCTGTCTCTGGGGGTTTGAGTCCTCCTAGGCAGTCAGGGGATTGCCAGGAGGTTCGAGTCCCCTGGGCAGTCAGGAGCCTGCTGGGGGGTTCGAGTCCCCCGGGCAGTCAGGGGCCTGCCTGCCAGGGGGTTCGAGTCTCCCAGGCAGTCAGGGGCCTGCCGGGGGGTTCGAGTCCCCCTGGGTAGTGGCCAGGGGGTTCAAGTCCCCCTGGGTGGCTGGGGGGTTAGAGTCCCCCTAGGCGGTCACCGGGGACGGAGAAAATCCCCACCGGTGGCAGGACAGCTGGGTCTGCGGTTGTCTTTGTGTTGTCTGTTGTGTTGTTTGTTATGATTGAAGGAATGGGGCAAGCAGAGAGTAAGGGGACTCTGACTTTCGTCTCTCCGTTCCTCATAATAGATGTGGGGCTTCTCCCTCACTCATTTCGTGTGTTAAGGGCTATAACTGGAGCCAACTGGGGTTAGTCTAATGCCAGGTTAAGGTGCCCAATGCTGATGCTCATTGGAGCCGGGCATGGAATATGAGTGCCTAGTGGGCCACTTTTGGTAAGCAGAACTGGCACTGCGGGATGAACCGACCTCGAGACAGAGACTTTAAGGAATATTCCCAAGCAGCTGCCGAAACTCCCTTTGTTTTGGGGAATTCCTTGCCTTCTCTGGCCTGACGTGGACTGCCTAGCCCCTCCACCTTGCTGGAAGGAAAGCATGGCGTCTGAAGTGGAGTGGGCCCAGGTGGAACGTGAGGACTGTTAGCAAAGAGATGACTGAACTGATGGTTAATTGTCTGTCTCAGGGTTTTAATGGGTAATTGTTAAAGTAGCTTTCTGAGTCTTTGGTAACCTGAAGCTTTGAAGTTTTGCTTGGATGACAAATGGGATGAAGTGCTAGGATGCTGGTTGCTGGAACTGAGTTTGTGCTTTTGAAATCTGTTGGTAAACATGTTTTGTGCTTAACTGCTGTTGCAACAGTTCACAATTGGTTAATATTTAGTCTTCACTAGAGATTGAGATGTTTCTAAGAAAATGTAAATGGTTTTCTCTTTGCCCACCCAGAATTGTAAATGAGATCTCTTTGACTCATAAGGCTTTCCCTTGATATGCAAAGTTACTCAGGAAGTACTGCTAAATCAATGATAAACCTTGGGTTACATTTGGGTAAATGCTGTAACTACTCCAAAGGTTCTATACATTTCCTAAAGTTTTAATGTTTTGATAAGGGTCATCGTTTGATATTTAACCATATCTATTCTGAGTTTTTTTGCCATTTGTAATTGTTTTAATTCTCTCATAAGATGAATTCCGCCTTAAAGGAAATTCATATGGGACACTTTCAGAACAAATACAGGTCTTTGATATGTTGAAATCCTGGAACTGAATTTCCAGAAGTAAAAGTTGTGCTCAGACTAAACCAGAATTAGTACGGTGACTCAAGGTAAGAATGAGTCTCCAGGAGCTTTCCTAGAAAGGCTAATTGAAGCCTATAAGATGTATAACCCGATCAACCTTGAGGCATCCGAAAATCAGAGGGCAGTGAATCTTGCTTTTGCCAGTCAGTCAGCCCCAGATATAAGGAGGAAACTTCAGGAAATTGAAGGATTTGAAGGGAAGAATCTGATTTAGTTAGTGGGAATAGCAGAAAAGGTGTTTAACAGCAGGGGATGGTAAATGGAAGGAAAAGCCTAAGCACAGAGAAGGCAGGCGGGAAGACTTAGATTCAGATCAGTGCGCTTAATGTAAGGAAAAAGGACATTGGGCCAGAGAGTGCCCCCAAAGGAAGATGACAATGTTGGCCACCAGAGTAAAAATTGAAGTGGAGGGGAAATGAATTGATTTTTTGGTGGACACGGGAGCCCAATTTTCATCATTACTTAAACCTATGGGAAAACTATCTGGAGAGGAAGTCTGGGTACAAGGAGCAAATGGCACAGAGAGACATAAATGGACAACAGAAACGACTTTAAATTTGGCCTAGGGAATAGTTAAACATTGAATTTTGGTCATCCCTAATGTCCCATATAACTCGATGGGAAGAGATCTCCTCCACAAGTTACAAGCTTGCATTCAGTTCTCAGAAGGAGACATGATTGTAACATTGAGACAACCCACTGTACAGGTGCTTATGGCAGCAGTAGATGAATACCTCCTTTACGAGTCAGTCTCAAAACCAGAGGATACAAAGTGGGGGAGCCTTCTCCAAATCCTACAGGACGAGTTTCCCCAGGTCTGGGCAGAAGGGAAGCCCCCTGGCTTGGCCAAGGAACAACCTCCAGTGGTGGTACAATTAAAGGCGATGGCTACGGCTGTTCACATTCAGCAGTACCCCCTTCCCAGGAAGCAAAGGAAGGGATCAGAGAACACATTAACCGCCTCCAAGGAGACGGGATCCTAGTTCCTTGCAAATCTCCATGGAACACATCTTTGCTGCCCGTCAAAAAGGCCGAGACTGGGGAGTACCGACCCGTCCAGGACTTGCAGGAAGTTAATAAACGGGTTGAAGATATCCACCCAATGGTGCCTAGCCCCTATACCCTACTCTCCCTCCTGGGCCCCAAAAGAACTGTGTATACCATCTTAGATCTCAAGGATGCATTTTTCTGCATATCTTTAGCAAGGGAATCTCAGCCCCTTTTTGCTTTTGAGTGGTGTGACCCACAGAAAGGGTTTCAAGGCCAGCTCACCTGGACAAGACTTCCCCAAGGATTCAAGAATTCACCCACCATTTTTGACAAGGCCGTACACGAGGATTTGTGTGAGTACAGAACCTCCAACCCAGGAGTCATTCTGTTACAGTACGTTGATGACTTGTGTTGTGAGCGGAAGGTTATAGACTGTTAAGTGTTATGTGTGTAATGGCTCTAATTGTTTGATATATAGATCTAGGGCAGAAGTTAGAGGACACAGTAAGCATCAGTGAAGACAGCTTTAAAAAAAAAAAATAGTCTCCCATTTAGAAATGACATTCTAGTGACTAAACTGGGAAATCTTTTTTTAAAAATTAACTGAAGATTATTATTCCAGGGAAACTTCTTCCCTATCTGGAAATTCATTCCTGAGTCTGGAAGTTCTCTAGAATTCTAGTTCTCTAGTACTTGAAGGAGGACTGAGTTAGTGGGAATAGTAGAAATAGCCACTGAAGACTATGGGTCTTGCTTGTGGGGGACAAGAGCTCTCTTACAGACTCTGCAGGGGAAAGGGTATCGGGTGTCAGCAAAGAAAGCACAGCTCTGTCAGAGCCATGCCACTTATCTAGGCTTTGGTCTCCATGAGGGAATGCGTTCATTATCTGAGTCTAGGAAACAGGTGATCACCCGATATCCCCGCCCCACCACGTCCCGACAAGTGAGGGAGTTTCTTGGGACGGTGGGCTACTGTAGGCTGTAGATACCGCAGTTCGCGGAGATTGCCTGAACTCTCTACGAACTGGGAAAAGGGGGGCTCACTATGGTAGAGTGGACAGCTGAGGCAGAAGGAGCAATTCGGGAATTACAAACAGCCTTGCTGAGCGCCCCAGCGTTGGCCATCCCAGATGTTACCAAGCCCTTCCACTTGTATGTGCATGAAAAAGCAGGGGTAGCCAAAAGAGTTTTGACTCAGACTCTGGGACCTTGGCAAAGGCCAGTAGCCTATCTTAGCAAGAAACTAGATCCAGTAGCGGCTGGGTTCCCCCCTTGCCTCCACATAATTGCTGCCACGGCCCTCCTGATCAAGGATGCAAGTAAATTGACTTTGGGTCAAAACCTCATCTTGACCACCACCCACGCTATCAAGGGCCTTCTCCAGACTCCACCAGACCAATGGATGACAAACGCCTGAGTGACGGGGTATCAGGCCCTCCTCCTCAACAAACCAAGAGTGACTTTCCGGCCCCCGGTGGTGCTAAATCCAGCCACGCTGCTGCCAGAGGAGCTGGCTGACCATCCACACGACTGCGGGGAGGTCCTAACCCAAGTCACAGGAATAAGGCCAGATCTCAGAGACATTCCCCTCCCGGATGCTGAGATGACTCTGCTCACAGATGGGAGTAGCTACATGGTCAATGGAAGAGGTATGCGGGGGCTGCGGTTGTTTCTCCTGAGCAGACACTCTGAACAGCAGCCCTGCCACATGGAACCTTGGCGTAGAAAGTGGAACTGATTGCACTCACTAAGACACTGCAATGGCCAAAGGTAAAACCGCCAACATCTATATGGACAGCAGGTATGCCTTTGCTATTCTCCATATACATGGGGCTATTTATTTTATAAGGAAAGGTGCCTATTAACAGCAGAAGGAAAAGGAATTAAAAACAGAAGAGAAATATTGGCTCTCCTCCAGGCTATTTGGGACCCAAAAGAGGTGGCTGTTATGCATTGCCCGCGACACCAAAAGGGGACTGATCTGATTTCAAAAGGAAACCAATTAGCAGATCAAGCTGCAAAGCAAGCAGCCCAAGAAACAGTACAAGAACTAGTTACACTCCCAGCTCCAGCCCTACCAGAAAAACTGAACTATTCAGAAGATTTAAAGTATTTACAGAAATGGGTTAAATTGGACTATGAAGGGGACTGGGCTAAGACTAAAGCAGGAAAAATAATTCTTCCTCGAAGACTAAGAAGTTAGTAGACCAGATACATCAGGGTACTCATTTGGGGATATGCAAACTCAAGGACCTTATAGGCAAGCAATTCCAGGTTTCTAAATTAGGGCGTATGGTTCAGGATGTAGTTGATAGATGTGCTCAATGCCAGGCAGTTAATGTGGGAACTAAAATGGGAAGAGGGAAAAGAGAAAGAGGTAAGGAACCAGGAATTTATTGGGAAATAGATTTTACAGAAATGAAACCCGGAAAATATGGGCACAAGTATATATTAGTTTTTGTAGATACCTTTTCAGGCTGGGTGGAGGCTTTTTCCACCACACGTGAGACGGCAGGAGTGGTAGCCAAAAAGCTACTAGAAGAAATAATTCCTAGGTTTGGGCTGCCTCTCGCAATCGGGTCAGACAATGGCCCTGCATTTGTGAGTTCATTCTCACAGGCATTGGCCAAGGCCATGGGCACTAATTGGAAACTACATTGTGCCTATTGGCCCCAGAGTTCCAGGCAAGTAGAGAGAATGAACTGGACTCTTAAAGAGACCTTGACAAAACTAATTCTGGAGACTGGCGGTGGATGGATGGATCTCCTTCCTTTCGCCCTCCTCAGGGCATGATGTACACCCTTTTAAACAAGGTGACCCTATTTGAAATAATGTTTGGGAGACCCCTCCCCCCCGCTCTGTCCTTGGCTACAAGAGGTTGCCCTAGCAGAAATGACTGATCAGTCTGTACTCCAGTCACTGTAGGCATTACAGTTGGTCTTTAAAAAAGCCCATACAGGGATCCGGACTGCCCACACTGGGACAGAGACAGAGGTGGAACCACATCCTTACCAACCCGGGGACTTGGTTTGGATACATTGCTATCAAGTGGGAAACTTGGAGCCTCGCTGGAAGGGACTGTTTACTGTTATCCTGACCACCCCCACGGCAGTAAAAATAGAAGGCATTGGGGCCTGGATTCACGCGGGTCACATCAAGCAAGCTGAGAACAAGGACACCCCCCCAGAGATGGAAGCCACAGCCAACAGACCCCACTGACCATGGACTAAAGCTAAGACAAAAAACTGTGAGTTTATTGTTGCTCCTATTGTTACCTGTTTATGTAAAGTATAGGCGGGAAATTAGATGAGTAGAATTAGGAAAAATGGAAAAGGTTATACAAAGCGTTGAATGGCTAACTCATCAGCTGACTGTGCACTACTGTTACATTTTGGCCCCTGTATCATAAATGCCCTAATGTCATTTGTACCAAAGAAAATTAGAGTGATAAAAATGTTAGTCTTACATGCTCAATATAACCCCTTACAACAGGAGAACATAGAACTGGCTGAAAAGTCAAGGATTTGACTAAATTCCAAAGAAAATGGGGGAATGTAAGGGCTTGCCCCTCCCAGAGGAACTTTCTTGTAAACTCCGGATATAGGGGCAGGCCAGGATGGATGGAGACATCCAATCAGTGGGGCATGCATATATTACTGAGGTGAGTTGAAATCCCATTGGCCACCTGTGTGTGGGCAGAGCTCAACCACCTCTATAAAGGTTAGTCTGTGAGGCTGGGCGGGGGAGAGTAGGAGGAGTAGTAGGAGTAGTAGGAGGAGTTAGAATAGCCGTTAGGGAGAGCTTTTAGAGCCGTTAGTTGGGAGAGCCATCAGGATAGCCGCGGTAGGGATAGTTGTTCGGAACCACACCTCCCCTGCCCGGGGAGCGGCCTCGCCACTACCGAGCCGAGGCCTCGCCACCAGTGGCCTCGCTGCCCCAAGCTGCAGCCCTCGGCAGCAGCGCCACGGGGAACAGCCTAGCCGCCAGCAGCCTCGCCACCACCAAGCCTTGGCCCCGCCACGAACAGCCTCGCCACCCCCAGCGGCCTTGCCGCCCCAAGCCACGAGAGGCCTCGCCACCTGGAGCCGCGAGCAGCCTTGTCACCCTGGGACTCGCCACCACTGAGCCGGGACCCGCTGCTAACAGCCTCGCTGCCCAGAACCATGGCCCCGCCTCGAGGGGCCTCGCCAGAGCAGTGTCATTCCAAGGAGCGACCTCGTTGGTGAGTGGCCTCGTCCGGAGCGGTGGCCTCCTCTGAGGAGCCCCCTTGTCAGAGTGGCATCATGGGGAGCAAAGTCCGTGTCATCGGGGTTGTTGTCCTCCTTGTCATCGTCGCTGTTGTGGTCGCCTCTTCGACGTTGGGAGCGGCCTCATCCTGGGAGCGGCCTTGTCCAGAGTGGCCTCTTCTTGGGAGCGGAGCAGCCCGTCTGGGGAGCGGCCCTGTCTGGGGAGCAACCTCATCAGCAGCAGTCTCATCCTGGGAGCGGCCTCGTCCGGAGTGGCCTCATCTGCAGAGCGGCTTCATCTGGAGCGGCCTTCTTGGGAGTGACCTTGTTGGGGTCATCGTCGTCGTCTCTTCGTAAGAGATGTCCCCTACCAGTCAGTTTGATTTTTGATGCTTGGCGCAAAATAAAGCTTTGTTTGATTTTCGCTTTGTGTCAGTCTCGTTCCTTTGATCACGGACCCTAACAGGTATTACTGTGGGAATTTTTCATACATATAAACAAAAACATTGGAATAGTTACGGATGTTGTATATGTGTGTATATTAATATATATGTATGTACATGTGTATACATATGTATTTTTTCAACTTCATCTCCTGAAGGGGTCTGGGAGCAATGATAGCCCAGTAGAAATGAGGATATTGAGTGTTCAAATCAAACTTGGCATCTAATGTCATTTTTCATTAAAAGGAGCTAAAACTCCTCAGTGTAATAGCAATTTCTATCACTGGTGAGGAAGAACAGAATTTTTATTATTTTTTTAATACCAGAAAATACAAAAATACTCAAAAGAATTACTGGAACAAAAGAGTAAGAGCCAGCTTGAAGAGGCCCCCACTGGCCAAATCCAGAAAAATTTGAGCATCTAAATATATAGCGGGCATACCACTCTCTAGCAGCCGTGGAGACCCCACATGGTTCTGCCAATGCCCTGATAGAGAATTTGAGGCCAGCATTAAATTTGAAATATTTCAAGTATTTCAAATGGGCGGGTACTGAAATACTTTAGCAACATAAACAACTTATTGTCAATGAAAGAGTCATCAGTTTAAAAAAAAACAACACACACACACACACACAAGTCACCTGACAACCTATCCAATTTCCAATCTGAATATATTCCAGCTATGCCTGACAGCTGTGTAGGCACAGTTAGGGTAGAGAGCGCCTTATGCTCTTGAACTTTTTGATACTACAGTGCAAGATGATTATAATAAAATAAGACCTTCACCAGTCTACAACAGATGCACCCCTAGTCTGTTTTTCAGTGTTCTCTCTCTCTCTCTGTCTTCATTTGAGAATATGAAAGAAAAGTGGGTACTTCCGATGCCACTGTCCACAGGCTCCTATCTTGCGTGTTGGGACCAACATGGACCTCAAATGAACCCTCTATTGCTGACACATGTGCTAAGAGCAAAAGCCAATCACTCTGAAGACTGCTGAAAAGCAAGCCCATGGCCTGAAGGCTTGCAAGGGTGTGCGGTGATTTGCACTCAAATGGAAAGGCCAAAGAGTACATTGACAAAACACTATTTATTAGCTGTCCTAATCCTCCAGAACAGAAGGGCCACAGGTGTGTGCTGCTCCAGACATCCCTCTAGAGCCCTTCCTGCACCAGTGGTGTCCAATGCTACTAAAAGCGGTGTTTAAGTTGAACTAAAGATTAAAAATTAAAATATGCTTCTGTAATAATGACAAATGGTCTGCATCCACCCACATGTACTTTTGTGAGACAGGGCCCATAGGTATGATCTATTTAACTCAATTTAAATAAATTAATGTTAAGTGCTGTGCATTATAAGAAAAGTGATCACCATTTTTTTTTTTTTGTCTTTTTATTTCTTATTTCATTTAAAAGGAAGGCGTGCTTGTAATGACTGAAAAATTCTTGGCTCAAAATGTTGAAACTGCTTCATAGTTACACTCTGGAGAGTAATTTGGTACATCTTAGAGAACCTTTTTTTGGTTTTTGTTTTGTCTTCTTTTTCCTTTGAGGGGATGTATGGAGCAATTTTTATTTGGTCTTGTTTTTAATTAACCAGTGGGCAGTCCTGACCAGAGGAGTATTGCTTCTTATTGCTTATTCTGCTTCCTAGATCCAATTTGGAAAACATAATGTCCATGTGCTACTATGAGAAAGTAATATAATAGAGTAAGCGTCTCATTTAATGACACATGATCCTTTTTGAAAGTTGCCTTTTCTCTCCTTGAGTGGGCCCAGTATTTTATGAAATTATGACTTATAAAAATGGGTGGGACTTTGATGTACTGTAAACGTGACTATGACTGTCAAGGAAATTTTTCTGCCATGTGCTGTTCTTGAAGTTGTTTTCTGACCTCTTTCACTGATAGAGAAAATTATTGCCCCTTTCGAAATAATCCAGACAGATTCAGCTCTTAATTACTCCCTGTTTAGAAATATGCACACAATGTAAAATTGCAAACCATTACATAAAATCATAACCAAGGAGTTCATATTAACCTAAAGTTAATAAATACAAAGGGGAGAAAAGAGAAAGCTCATTCTTTAAATAGAACACCAGCCAACATGTGTAGATAGAACGGGGGAAATAATTATTAGCTGAAAGTCAAACCATCACAGGGGTACTTGGTACCAGCCAGAGTTGTCACTGAATGTGAGGTTTGGTGGATGGAGGTTTGGGGGTAGGATAATTTCAGAACATCGCTTTGCAAAAGATGGATCAAATACAAAGGGGGAAACAGCAGCTATACGTGAGGAAGGCTGGCAGACACTTAACTTGCCCCAGCGATCACGATCAATGTCTTAATGGGACCAGTAAACATCATGTGACCACTGACATGATGCACTGAGAAGAGTCCAGCATCATTTCTACACTATTTCTGCCAAAAACATGTGGCTCACATCTGGTCAGGAGAAAACATAAGACCAACCCCGATTGGTACTCATGTGGCTCACATCTGGTCAGGAGAAAACATAAGACCAACCCCGATTGGTACTCATGCTATAGACCACTATATTCTTTAAGCTTTACAAAGACATGAGACTAAGAAAGACTGTTCCAGACTGATGGAAATTGATGCAACATGTTCACTAAATAAAACACACATTCCTAGGTAGGATGCTGGGCCAGAAAGGAAAATAGACATTTGGTGTCTATTTTGGTGGGACAGTTGGTAAAATTTTAATGGGGTTTGTGGAGGGGATGGTTATGTTGAACCAGTGCTGATTTCCTCATTTTCGGAGGTTTGCACAGTGGCAATGTAAGGGAATATTCTTGTTTAGGAGATGTATATCCCAGAATATCTAGTGGTAAGGGGAAATCTGGGTTTGAGAAATGAGAAAGTTCTTTGTTTTGTTCTTGCAATTTTTTGGTAGATTAAAAACAGAACAAAGATTAGAAGAAAATGAAGCAAAATAGGAAGAGTAGTTGCCCTCTGAATACCAAGATTATGCCTGGTTTCTAAAATGTTTTGTTAAATTTTGCTACACTTTCCAGGTATTCAATAATAAACATGCATTTTTTAGTTGAGAGGCATTATAATAAAGTACATAAAGTATACCCACTTGATTTTTTACTTGTGTTTACACACCGGGTGAGACAGTGAACATTTCCAGCATGATATAATGTTCCTCTAAGTGGCTTCCCTGTTCATACCTCATCACCCGAAGTTTCCATTATTCCAATTTGTCAACTATCTTTACCAGTTCTTAAATTTCATATAATTGGAATGACACAATTATGTTCTCTTTTGTATCTGGCATCTTTTGCTCAATATATGGGTGAGAATCATATCTACCAATCGTTTATTCCTTTTAAGTGCTGTGAAGTATTCCATTGTTTGAATATATCACAATCTATCTACTCTCTTCTTGGTGAGAATTGTTTTTCCAGTTTGGAGTTATTATAACAAAATTTCTATGAACTCTCTTGGTGGAACCATGCCCTTAGGGGGGGAATTGCTTAGATGTGTAGACCAGTGGTCAGCAAACTTTTTCTGTAAAGAATCAGATAGTATTTTAGGCCTTGTAAACCATACATTCTACCATAACCAGTCAACTCTGCCACAGACAATACCCATTTTCCAAGCCTTCTTAGAAGCTTGTAGTTGCCTCTGGACACTGTCCTGATATCTATGTTTGTGACAGTTATTTTTGATCATGAGGCACAAGCATGAGAATGAAGGCAACATACCAAGGATGACAGGGCAAAAATATATAAAGAAAAATGAGTCTCTGATGGCATTTTTGAGCAGCTAAACCAAAACCATAAACTACCTACTTCAAAAATATTTTATATGTGAAAAATGTAAATCTGTATTAAGATTCTGTGAATTTAATTTTTTGTTATTTATAACTCAGTGCATTGCTAACAGATATTTTAATTCAGCTTCAGTTATTCAATAAACAAGAGATTTGTTGAATACCTGTTGTATACACTGTGATTCTGTTATTCTTTTGTTTCACTGAGTATTAAAAGGAGTTCACAACATGACTTCTACTTGAAGAATTATAGTATAACACATGATATGTAACCATCCCATTTCAAATAAATGATATGATAATGACCAATTGATATTTCTAAAATTATTCTCCCTATTCACTGTGGGAAAATAAATGTTCCCTGCCTGGATATTGAAAGGGAAAGGACTGCTTCAGTCTAATGATTGAGTTTAATGCCATTCACAAGTGAGAGGCAGTTGATTTCATGGAGAAATTGAAGAGCTCCTAAAGTTTGTGTAAGCAAAGTTAAATTTCTTAGCCTGCATGTACTCATGTTTTTAAAAGCCCATTGTTAAAACACTTCTTTGGATTTAGGGAATTATTCCAAAGTGTTCCTGATTAAAATAAATATCTTAGCCAGAGGGCATAACATTAATAATCCTCGTAGTAGGTTTTGTACCATGGTGCTCACTGAACCTCTGAAGGATGGAGGTGATAAAGAGGTAGAATTTGAAGGTTTGCAAAGAGAGGTTTGGAAGGGAGTTTTGGAAGGTTTAGGACATTCCCTAGGAAGCCAAGTATATTTGTCTACTCAGGCTGCCATAACAAAATACCACAGACAGGGTGGCTTAAATGACAGAAATTTATTTGCTCACAGTTGTGGAGGCTGGCAGTTCATCATCAAGGTACCAGTAAATTCAGTTTCTGGTGAGACCTCTCTTCCTGGCTTGTAGATGGCCACTTTGTCACTATGTCCTCTCATGGTCTTTCCTTGGTGCCTGTGTGTTGGAGGAGACAGAAAGCAGGCTCTTTGGGATCTCTTCTTATAAGGACACTAATCCCTTGGATCAGGGCACCACCCTAATAACCTCATTTAACCTTAATTACTTCCTTAGAGACCCCATCTTCAACCATAACCACCTGGGTACTAGGGCTTCAACATATGAGTATTGGGTAGGGGGGACACAAACATTTGGTCCATAACACCAGGAAACAGAATGAGGTGCTGAATGTTGAAGGGAAGTAGCAAGAGAAAATCATACAGAAGCCATATGACATGAAGGCGTGGTCACTGGCTTGGAGCCCAGGGTTCTAGTTCAGGCCTTACACCAACTTATTCATGGGTTACATGGTCCAACCATTTTGTGTATCTTTAGTTAAAATGAAAACAGCAAATGGGAGATTGCTACAGTCAAGCATATAACAGGGTGGATGTGGAAAGAGGCAGTATGACTCTTAGATCAGGGAAGCAGATCCCTGACACCAGCCCCGTCCTCAGGACTCAGTGCTCTGGAGTGTCTTCCCTCAAGGAAGTCCCCCTCTAAAGCCTGGCACTTGTTGGGACTAGCCATGCCATCTGCACTTTGTGTGCCAAGCCCAGATGATGGCCATTTCTTTCCTAGGAGTACTTTCTGACCTTCTACCTCACATGTAGGGTAGACTAGAAGCCCCATAGAGCTCTGGAACTCATATATACAGAGTCATCCTAGGGCCTCATAGAGATACCAAGTTCCAGGAAGCAGCTTGAAGAACAGGTTACTACCAGTGACTGCTATAGTGGTTCCTTTACAGAATCACATGAGATTGGGTCACCAAAATAGAGCTGAGACACTAAATTTGAGCTGACTCTCACTTACATAGGACACAGGACAAAGAATCTTCACATGCACTGATTGGAAGATAAATAAGTATCTCTTCTCTACCTATCATTTTAAGTCTTCATCAATAAATCCCTATAACTCACATGGATCCATGAATTTTGTAATACAATTTCTAATTGAACTGCTTTTATAGACAGGCAACCTACAAAAAGATTTTCCCATAACCCATGTGTCCCGGGCATACTCCTTTACATTTTGTCTGAAACTGTATCTGGTTAAGAGATTAGAGAAGTCAAAGTAGATAAGAATTAATAGTGAGAAAGTTTCCAGAAGAGGAAATCCTGACAGCTAGCATATTACTCAGTCTTTGAAAAAAAAAAAAAAAGAAGAGCAATTCAGAATCTTTAGATATCTTTGTTTCTTTTAAATAACACTAAGGACAATAAATTAAATTGAATCTCAGGCTTAAAATTAATTACTGAGCGTTGAGCTCTTCTCTAATTACATGTCAGGTGTCTGGGTACTTACTCATTCAGTGCTCTATAAACAGAACCCTAAACCTGATCTTGGCATTTGAACTGTGAAGCAGGCTGCTGATGTCTGGTTTTCTGCCTCTCCTCTTAGAATACAGATGCAATTGGAAAAAGCAGCCAGGCAGTTCTTAATGGGTCATTTCTAGGCCTTAATTGGACTGGTCCCACCTATGTTTTTGGTGCCCAAAGCCTTTGATTACAGTGCCAATTATCAGTCGATTACATTTTAGCTCCAATCTACCTTTGTTACCTGCTCTGCCATATTGGAGCAAGACCATTTAAGCATTTGTCCTTTGCAGCAAGGAATGTTGTTAAGCTTTGTCAGTGAAGCGCTGCAGAAGGACATTGCAGGAGGAAGGGTCTTGTCCCTGGTGCCAGTGTGTTCACCTCATTAGACAACTGCATGTGCCTGGCCTTTGCTGCTGTGCCCAATGGGCTGGCAACACATATCACCTTCCAGTAGGCATCTTCTCCTACAACCTACCTCAGAAAGCTGTGCAGCAGAATGCCTCTGGTGGGGGTCCTTGCTACTACAGGCTTACTCCAGCTCCTCCTTTGTACATTCAGAGTTCACTTTCCAATAAAATGTTAGCAAATACTTATTTTCTAAAGCTAAACGTGTAGCACTCATTTTGTGAACATTTTCATCCTGCAGAGATTCTGCAAATGGCTTAAGAAGGGAAAAACAGAAATGAGCCTTAGGGAACACTTATATTTCTCAACACGTTTGCACCATTTTTATTCCCCAGAAGCAGAAAGACTGGGGGAAATGAAGGCAAGGTTGTGCGTGCTGTCAAGGTAGAGCTTAGCAAATTGGTTATTAATCTGGCTCTTAGGATGCTTGAAACTTCTGGCATATATCTAGATGCCAAGATCAGTGAGGAACAATTTTTATGAATCAGACACTGTTTTAAAGATTACTAGAATAATCATTTAATGCTCACTACCTCCATATGGGGACAGCCCAACTACCAGCCTTTTCTAAATGAGGTTGAATAATTTGGTTGAGGTCTGCGAGTGGCAGAGCTTGGATTTCAATCAGGACATTCTGGCTGCAGAACATACACTCTTAACCACTGTGCTAAAGTAATGTACTTGGCAGTCAAGCTTGGAGTGTCTTTGGAGGGAATCTCTCAAGACAGCCCTTAAAACAAAACAAAACAAAACACACCCCATAGTAGCTTAACTACCCTGTTTCACATTACACTACACATTACACATTACACTACAACCCAAATGTGTAATTACACATTACACTACAACCCAAATCTGTTTGAACCCGAATATCCACTTTCTTCACTTGGAAGAAACTTTCACTGAAAGTTGCTGGAGATATCACAAAGACAGACTGTCATACAGAATTTAAACTCACGATCATTAATCTCAAAGGGACACAGAACCCCCACCACCACTCACTGATTCTCCTGGTTCCCTCATCATAAGCTCATGTTCCTACACTGAGGCATTTCAACTTTCTCTTCATCCCTCAAACTTCTCCCTCCCTCTTCCTCCCTACCTTGCCTCATTTTTAACTGAAATGTAGAAGTCCTCAGATAAGAGCCTTATCTTCCCACAGTGGAATCCACAGGCCCTCCTGCATTTGCAGACACATTTTCTTTCTATCGCAATGTGAGAAAGGCCTTCATTCTAAGCATGGTGTGTTCTTCCACTGTACTCGGGTCATTTCCACTCTCTGCTACATCAGGTGTTCGTTCCTTCAATCTTCCGTCTCTTTTCTGCACTCCTGTAGCAATGCTCTCTCTGCGTGATTGATTCCATTAATATATTCATATGCTCTAATATCTCACATCTTAATAAGGAGATTCTTTTTTGACCCTACAGCCCATACCATTGCTCTGTTCTCATCCACAACAAACCTTCTGGAAAAGGTTGCATTCATTTTTGTGGTATATATATATACAATGGAATATTACTCAGCCATCAGAGATGATGGATACTTATCATTCACATCAATGTCGATGAAACTGGAGGGGATTATGCTAAATGAAATAAGTCAATTGGGAAAAGACAATTTTATGGTTTTATCATATGTGGATTATAAGAAACAGTACAGAGGACCATAAGGGAAGGAAGGGAAAACTGGATGGGAAGAAATCAGAGAGGGAGACAAACTATAAGAGACTCTTAACTATGGAAAACAAACTAAGGGTTGCTGAAGGGGTAGGGGGTGGGGATATGAGGTAATTGGGTGATATGATCCCATTAAGGAAGGCACGGGATGTGATAAGCACTGGGTGTTATATGAAACTGATGGGTTGTTGAACACTATATCTAAAACTAATGATGTACTATGTGTTGGCCAATTGAATTTAAATTTAAAAAAAAAATTGCATTCATTTTGTCACTTGACATGCTTATCCAGTCCAGTTGACTTTTGTCCTTAATGCTCCAAATGAAACTGAACCAGTCAAGTCCCCAGCAACTTCCACATTTTCAAATCCAGTGGCTTAGTCTCAGAAACTGACTTATTCTTTTAACGTGGTGACCTTTAACATTGCTTACTTTTCAAATATTTTTCCTGTCTTACCTTCCCTGATAGAGTATTTTCTTGGTTTTCCTTCATGTCAGCCAGACTGGCTACATAGACCTTGGATTGGGAGACATTTTCTAGGTTCCAAATAGTAATATTTTAAGCTTTGCAGGCCACATAGGACTCTCCCATATTCTTTTATGTATATTTGGGGTTTTTTTTAACAACACTTTAAAAATATTTAAAAAAAATCATTCTTAGTTTATGGGCAACACAAAAACAAGACTATAGACCAGATTTGGCCTATGCATTATAGTTTGCCAATCCCAGACTTTAACAACAAAGGTTTAATTCTTGTTTATGTTCCATCTTAATCATGGGTCAGCTGAGTGTTCTGCTCATTTTAATGACTCTTGATTCTTATTGAACAGTCACCATCTCAAACATGACAGTCACTGTGCCAGAGTAAGTGAAATGAGGGTTCTGGAATGTTAAAAACACCAGCAATGGTGGTTCACAACTCTTTGGCTAAAAGTAGTGGCATGGCCCACCCAATCATAAGAGAGTCCTGAAATTTAGCCCCACTGATGAACATCACTAATCAGAATCATATTCTTAGAAGGCAGTTCCCCACAGGTCTCTCCTGTCTCTGCATGTCTTAAAAACAGAGGTACTGACAGCTTTTGTTCCAGACCACCTTTGCAAGGATGCCTTTTTGTATAGCAAAAAGCCATGAAAGATAGAAGTTGTGCCTCATTCTGGAGCATAGTTTGTTTACTGTTCAATATAATAATGTGTTTCTGAGGCAACAGATGGGCTAGTTTGCTTGGAACCCATTAAAAAGATTCGGATTCCCTGAGCTATGAGTTCCTCACCTATGATACAAGCCCATAGTGTATGCATCATCTACATATCACCCCCATTGGATTAGAGGACAGGAGAAACCAAGCAAACATGAAGTTCCTGTGGCTTTCTGTGTCATGCAAAATAAAGTGCTTTGTCTCTGACCCAGCACCTGTGTCTTCTGACAGCACCTATGAAACAACAGCAGGCTAAGTTAGAAGACAAAGAAGGTCCTCATCTTCATGCTCCTTATATAAATGAGTGGGGCCACTTTCATTCTTGTCACTTTATTATAAAGGTCTTTCCTGAACTTCCCTACAAGTTATTCTCTACCACATCATCCTATTTACTTCAAAGATACTATAATTTTAAAACATAAGTTCTGTCTTAATTTTCCATTTCCCTTCTCTTGAATGTAAGCTCCTTAAAAGTTGACATCACCATCTTCAGTGCCAAGAACAATGGTCTGGCACAACAGCTATGGTGAAGGAAGCACAGATGAAAAAGAGGAAGAAAATTAATGTGGGTGTCATGTCCCTGATCCACAACAGGTCTGAGTACTTCTCTCGAGCTCCAGAGTTGAAATGTATTTAGACAGGTTGGCCAAAGGGACAACTAAGCCTTCAGGAAAGGTTAGCCATTGAAAGTCAATCCAGATTTAGAAATCTTTTTCCATCGGAACAAGAACACTGGGCCTATTTCTATGCCAAACCATAACCCTGAATGGAGGGAGCTAAAATTTTCTCCCTTGAATAGACAGATGGGTATAGATCTTGGCAGGTCCTTTGCTGGAACCCCTCAGCCTGCCTGCAAAGCCAACACTGACCATACAAGGAAAAGGCCCAGATATCAGTTTTGTGGTGGTGATGGGTTAGGAGGATGGGGGCGGGCAGTTTGTCTTTTATTTGCATTTGTCTGTTTGCATGGATCTTGTAAGGTTTCCTCAGTCTGCACTTCTGTGGATTTGATTTCCAATCTAGGGACACTTAATAATTCTTAGATGAAAAATGCACCAACCTTTCCTTGCCTTGCCAAATTTGGTAGGGATACAAAAAAGGGCATTCTTGTAAAAATACATTTATTTTCCTAATTACCATTATATCTCTTTCAAAAACTGTTTATTTTTGACTGTAGTCTCCTGTTTATTTTTGTTCTCTTCTGTTCTCATGGTGGTTTTCCCATCCTTTTCTCCTTTTGCTTTTCACATTACCAGCTTTCTTTGGGATTTCATCTGAAATCCACAGCATTACTTGGACAGCTGACATTTTCAATATCTCTTTTCTTACCTGAATTTTAGATCTTGCAAACCGGCTTGGGAAGAGTGACAGCAATTTTTACTTATTTACTTTAAATTGCAGCAATAGTTCAAAAGGTTTTGAGTTTCTATAGAGTAAAGTGATGTATTATTTTATTAATTCAACTATTTAATACAGAGAGAAGAATTTGCTAGCTTTTGAGTCAACATGACAAATGGAAGACTTGATTTCTTTTTTTAAAGTGAGCTAAGCAAATGTTTACTTCAGTAATGAAGGGCAAATGTGAGTTACACAATTCTGGTGCCCTGGAATTGCTTTCTGTGTTGGCTAAAACAGTGATTCTCAAAAAGGAACCCTTGGAGAATAGTTTCCAAATGAAAGGGGCTAATATGTTCTAGTGCTCAAATTTTAACAATAGTATTTTCCCTATTACCTGGGAAAAAAATAGATGAGCTGAACTATTTTCTTGAATTTAAGTTTTTCTCCCATAAATAGTGTTCATGCATGTGGAAGCTGCTGCTGCTTATCTGTTAACAAAAGTCAGCAGATGACCACTTTTTTTAAAAAAGATTTTATTTATTTATTTGGCAGACAGAGATCACAAGTAGGCAGAGAGGCAGGCAGAGAGAAAGGAAGGGAAGCAGGCTCCCTGCTAAGCAGAGAGCCCGACGTGGACCTTGATCCCAGGACCCTGGGATCATGACCTGAGCTGAAGGCAGAGGCTTTAACCCACTGAGCCACCCAGGCACCCCCAGATGACCACTCTTAATGAATCAATAGCAAACAGATATTTACATTAAATTCAAAATCTCATTATCTTGCTAAATCTCTTGCATTATTTTTCCAAATACATCACTCCACACCTCTGAACTGGTTCCTGGCTTCATGAGGAAATAAGCTAAATATTTGTGGATCTCTAAAATGAATTCTTTGATTTCTAGTTGTTCTACTATCTAAACAAAATTGTCACTCTGTATTCTAGACCATGACACAGATCAGTTCTCCTCATAATAACAAAATTATGAAGTGTTTAAAATTCAGTCTTAGAGAACCCTCATACTACCTATTCTACATTCTTCAAAATTTATAGTCTAACCTGGTCAGCCCAAGGGAGACTCCTGAATGAATGCTAAACAAGTCCAAATTCTATAACAAGATTGTACCTCCTACTGTCTCTTCCATGGACTTTATCATCTGGTTTCCACTTAAAACTGCAGAGTCAGAATGTTTATATTTATGTGCATATTGATTTGAAAAAAATGGCCATTCTAGGAAAACTTAGCTTAGTTAATGCCAATGACCATCTACTAGGGTTCTTTCTTTGTTGATGGTTGGGCTTACTGTGGATGGATTTCCATATTACCCATTATTCTTATCAGTCTCTTCCCCCCCACCGTGTGTGTGTGTGTGTGTGTGTGTGTGTGTGTGTTGACTGAATGACCTATCATTCAACCTCAGGTCAACAAGATGATTTAAACTCCTATCTCTGTGGACCCATTTAAGATGAAAGCATATAAATCAAGGGCTATGAAATAATAGAAGAAACATCATTCATCACACTATTAGTCTGCAGTAATGAGGCTGGATACTGAGCTTGGGTTAAGAGGAATAGAGCCATCTTATAACATATGCGACATATGGAAGCCGTGTGCTCAAGTGTTTGTGGTATAGATCATCTTGCAGGAGACTTCATGCCTCCACTGAGAGCACACACTTGCTATTTATGACCCATCTGTCAACTCAGAGTTTACTTTGGTTTTTATGTTCCACAGTTCTCCCAATCTTGATGGCCGTGAGAAAGTGAAGCGTAATTGGTTTCCATGGAGATACTATCACTCTTCGCATGTTGTAGTGCAGCTGAACACTTTAATTCTACTTGTTTTCATGTTGAAATGCATCAATAAATTGTTCAAGTTATCTTTTCCCAGGTGAATTTCAGATCCAGAGTGTTGTTACTTTTTCCAAATACCTAGTTGCTTGTAATGTTCTAAGAGGAAAGGAGGTAGCTTGCCTGGATTGAAATAGATAACCAAGACAATATAGCCTAGCACTACGTGAAAAATAAGTACCAGTAAATATACTGACTGAGAGCCAACTACTCTTACTCATCCAACGAAATTGTATACTACATAACAGTTGAGAGATGAAAAGTTCATTCAGTTTTCTGGTTATTTTCTGTCCTTGAGCGTTAGTCTGTCACTAAATAGCTGGCAGTTGTTTGCCACATTACAGGAAAATTGTGATAGAGAATGTGAAAATAAAGTGGGTTTTGTGCAGTGTCTATACCAAGGGTATAGAAAAATGAAGGGTAAATCTTAACCTTGAAAGTGGTGGTTAAGTTAAGAGAGGCATGTCCTGATCTGAAGGGCCAGATATCCTCTGAGGTACCCAATTCCCAGATGCTTCTGTTCCTCTGCCTACTACATTAATCTTGATGTTTTTTATGATGCTCTCCCAGCCCATGGCTGTTCCTCCTATATTCTTTGAGTGATTCAACCCACAATCATGGCTTCTGTGGATAATAGGCAGATTTGTGTCATCCCTGCAGAGCTATACACCCATGTTCCTAACTGGCCCAATGGCCTTCCAGAGGCTACTTTAGGCACTTCAAATGCAATATGACCAAATCTAAACTCTTTATCTTCCTCTTCCCTAAATCAGCTTGCCTCCCTTTTTCCTTCGCCTCCTGGAATGGTTCCACCAAACTCCTATTGTCTAAGCCAACCATCTTCCTCACCTCCTATTCCCACTGCTCTGGCTTAGGCCCTTGTCACCTCTTACTTGATCTAGTGCAATGGCATCCTTATTATTTCCTATCTCTAGTCTTACACAACATTAATCAGTCCCTCAAAATCATTCTCTAGTATGCAAATTATTGTAAGCTTTCCCTTGATAAAAGTTCTTCAAGATCTTACCATCACCTAGGACAAAATCTAACTTCTATTTGCAATCCACCAAATTCTTCATAAATCTGCACCTTAGTTCTCAAATCAGCACCATCTTCTTAATTGCATGGCTTTTGAAATGTTAGTACTTTCACATTTTATCAAAATAACACACACACACACACACACACACACGTATATATATAGTTTTAAAAATCAAGTAGTACAGAAGTTCTATAATTAAAAGCGAATGTTCTTTTCCCGATCCTGTCCTCCCCCAGTCCAGATCCCTAGGACAAGCACTTTCCAGCACTTGTTTCTAATTCTTCTGGTATTCACAGGTGTATGTTTAGAAAATATATTTTCACTATCATTTTTTGCTTAGCAACCTTAGGGATCCCATTACCTGCATTCCCCACCTCCTCCTAATACAATTACATCACCAATGTATTTCTCTACCTTTTAGACTTAAAATAATAGAAACTTCTATTTCTTATAACATCAATTCTAGATACTGCCTTTCTATACTTCAGATCGTAATATTAGGATAACAGTCTTCCTACACTTTCTTTCACCTCTTCTCTCCACACCCCTTCCTAAATTTTATCAAATGTGTTTTTACTTTCATAATCTGCATATGCTATTCTGTAACAATGATTAATTTTTCTGTTCTTTTTCTGTAAGTGGATTTTTCAAGTTTTAGCCATCAATGACATACTTACATTATCATGTCCCTATAAATATTGTTCACTGCAGAGCTCTTGTTTTATGATGTTTCTTTCTTTTACAGCTTTTATGTTCTGAAATACTAATTGCCTTGCTAGAATTTCCTCCCTTTATCATATTCTTAAGTTCATCCAGCATCTCAACGGTGCTATGTGGTCTATGGATTCTCTTTTTCCTCCATAAGATCTCCCTCCGGAGTTGTCCATATTCCTGCTGCCATCTGGACTGATTGTTCTCTAGGTCTGCTCCATTCTGTCACTCTGGGACTCTTATTGTTCAACTGTGTAGGAGTTTTTGTTTTCTGGATCCTTTCCTTTGTTTAGTGTCTCACTTGGCTGGAACATAAGTAACTTCCTAAGAAGTAATACATAGTGCATGAGAAATAAAATTTCTGTACCTCGGCACATTTAGTAACATATTTACTAGGTCTTCACACTTGACTGATAGTGTGGCTTGTATAGCATTCCATATAACTTTCCCTCAGCACACATAAGGTATTGATCCACCTGAAAATGCCCATCTTATTCTTCCTTTCATGTAAGAATCCTATGGTTTTCTTCATAGATCTTTTAGATTGTCCCTTTATCCTTCTATTAAATTTCACATTGTAAATGTGGGACGTTTTTATTTTTTGTTTGTTACAGTTTTTTTTTTTATTATACTAGACATGGAATAGAACATTTTAATTAGAAGATTGGAGAAAATATTTCCTTGATAATTTCTGCTCTCTGATTTCTGTATTACCTATGGAAACCCCATTCTTTGGATGTTGTACTTATGATTTTATTTATATGAGGTTCTAGAAAAAACAGAACTACCATGACTAAAAGCAGATCAGTGGCCACCCAGGGTCCCTGGTAGGCAGATAGGATTGACAACAACAGGATATGAGGGAACATGTTGAGAGATGAAAATGTTTTATAAAATAACATAAATGCATGTTTGTGAAAGTTCATCTAATTATACACTTAATATTGGGAAATTTTGAGGTACATTTTACTTCAGGAAAAAAGCCTTTTAAAAAGGAACTGAGTTAAAACAGTAAGAAGCTTAATGAGATCTATAGCATGATATCATCGTGTAAATTAAAAGTAAATACAGCACACTCATAAACTGTCATTCAGCCATAAATAGAAAAGAAGTACTGACCCATGCTATGACATAGATGAACCTTGTTTTCTATCATGCAAAGTGAAAATGGCCTGACACAAAGCCACATATTATATGATTCAATTTATATGAAATATTCAGAATAGACAAGTTCATAGAAACAGAAAGATGATTTGCCATTTCCAGGGCCTGGAGGAGAGGGAATCAGAATGACTGGTTAATGGATATAGAGTTTCTGGTTTGCAGTGATGAAAGTGTTGTAGATTTAGGTAGTAATGATGATTGCACAACACTGAATGCACTAAAAGCTACTGAATTGCATATACATGAACCATGGTTAAAATGCTAAAGTTTGTGGGGTGCCTGAGTGGCTCAGTGGGTTAAAGCCTCTGCCTTTGGCTCAGGTCATGATCCCAGGGTCCTGCTCAGAGGGGGGCCTGCTTCCCTTCCTCTCTCTCTGCCTGCCTCTGCCTACTTGTGATCTCTGTCTGTCAAATAAATAAAATATTTTAAAAAATAAAAATAAAAAAATACTAAATTTTGTGTTACCTGTATTTTCCCACAATAAAAATAAGTACATGTACACTGTTTTTCCACTTGCAGCACTGATGGGGTAACTTATATTAGACCAAAATTTCCACCAAGAGAAACTCTAAAAGCAGTATACATGTACTTTAGGGGGAACAAGAGCTTTTGAATCTGGCCAAGAAATGGGTCAAGGCAGGCAGAACATGAGGGAAGGTATGTATGATAGACTTTCAGACAGACCCCAGTAATCCTTGTCTCATGGTATTCATGCCCTTGATTTTAGGTGTGACTTGTGTTTTGCCTCTAACCAGCATATAGCAAAGGCAATGGGCTGTCACTTCTGTGATTCCATTACTAGGACTATAACTTCCACCTTGCTAGCTGAGTCTGTTGTGCTCTCAGCTTGTATGCTTTGATGAAGAAAGTGTTGGAATAGCCCATATGGCAAAGGAACAGAGGATAGCCTAAGGCTAAAAACTAGCGAGGAAGTGAAGACTTCCTTCTAATAGCCTGTGAGAAACTGAAAACCTGCTAACAACCACTGAGTGAGCTGGAAGTAGATTCTTTCCTGGTCTAACCTTGAGATGAGATCCTAGCCCTAGCTGACACCTTAGTTGCAACTTCATGAGAGAGCTGGAAGCAGAGGACTGAGCTAAGCCATGTCTGGATTCCTGACCCTGAGAACTGTGAAATAATAATTTGTGTTGTTTTAAGTCGCTAAGTTTATGGTAATTTATTACACAGCAATAAATAATATAAAGAGCTGAGAGCACAGAGTGAAGGACAATATCGTGGGTGTTGGACTGTCTTTGTCTCTTTCCCTCAGAGTATTGCTTGGTTTTAGTGCAAAAGATCGAGGCTGAACAGAATATAGCTGCCTAGAGATTTTTCCAGTTAAGAGTCATAAATGAATGCAAGATTAATAAGGCAGCCAGACTTGAAGTAGTAAGATCCTAAAGTAAAGGAAACCACAGAAAAGTGGCTCCAACATTCTGTATCATTCTATACTGCCTATATCCTCAAAGACTTTGCCAGAGTAGTTTACATGATAAACTACTCTGGGTCAAGAGGTCAAAGAATTCAGCAGAGAATAGTTACTAAATGGCCACAGGATGGAACAGAGTTTATATACTCTAATAGAGCTGGGGGAAGTAAAATTGCAGATCACGATAAGACAAGGAAAAGGGACCCTGGTAAATATTTCAGGTTTTCATCTGAGACTCCTAAAGTGCCAACCACTAGATGAAGGGACTAAGTGGAATGACCAGCCTTCAGAAAGCCTGGAGTCCCACTCAAATCATTTCAGACCTTGATTTAATCATTTTTTTTTTTTGCTTCTAGTTTATTTCCTAAAGGGAAATTAAATCATCTTTGGGAGAGAGAAAATCACCCACAGCCTATATAATATTTCATACAAAATGTCTAGCATTCAATCAAAAAATACCAGGCATGGCAGAAGACAGGAAAACTAACTGATTTTCAAAAGATAAAACAAGCAATCAAAACAGATAATCCAGAAGACAATGAAAAAGTAGAGAATTTTGCCATAATATTGGGAGTCTTTTTAAAGTCAAATGGAAAGTTTAGATCTTAAAATTCCTGTTACTGATTTTAAGAACAAATAAGAAAAAAAAAACACAGTAGAAAAAAAGAGTGAACTGGAACATCAAGTCATTTGAAACAATTTAGATGAACCAACAAAAGAAAAAAGAGGAAAAGGGCACCTGGGTGGCTCGGTGGGTTAAGCCTCTACCCTCAGCTCAGGTCATAATCTCAGGATCCTGGGATCAAACTCCACATCAGGCTTGCTGCTCAGCGGGGAGCCTGCTTTTCCCCCTCTCTCTGCCTGCCTCCCTGCCTACTTGTGATCTCTCTTTCTGTCAGATAAATAAAATACTTTTTAATTAATTTATTTATTTTTTAAATAAACATATAACGTATTTTTTATCCCCAGGGGTACAGGTCTGTGAATCGCCAGGTTTACACATTTCACAGTACTCATCATAGCACATACCCTCCCCAATGTCCATATCCCCACCAACCTATAAGATATTTTTTTAAAAAAAGAAAAAAGAGGATGGAAAACACAAAAATAAACTGCAGTTGGGAGAGTGGGTGTTGTAACATATATATAACTGGAGTCTTAGAAGGAAAGAAAAGAGATGATGGGATAAAAATATATTTGAAGGGACAAATGACTGATAATTTCCTAAAACTGATGAAAGATATTAGCCACAGACTCAAGAATGTTTACGAACACAAGACCTTAAAAAATTAGTTAAACCACAACTAGACACACTAATAACATTGCTGAAAAAGAAGGATAAAAGTAAATTTTAAAAACAGAAAAAATAAGTATTAATTTCCAGGCAGAAACAAAAATACTGACTTACCAACAGAAATTATGAAGCCAGAAGATAATGAGATGACATCTTAGGAAATGATGAAATTATTCAATAAAAAATCAAATTCTTTCAAAGGGAGAGGTGAAATATAGACCATTTCTAATTTTAAAAGTAAAGAAACATCCATTGTGATAAAAACTCTCAACACATAATCCTTGGGGTCCTGGGATTTAGCCCCACATCAAGCTCTCTGCTCTGCAGGGAGCCTGCTTCCCCTTCTCTTTCTGCCTGCCTGCTTGTGACCTCTTTCTCTCTCTGTCAAATAAATAAGTAAAATCTTAAAAAAAAAAAAAAACTCACAGAAGTGGGTATAGATGGAATGCACCTCAACATAACAAATGATAAGCTCATACCTAACATTATACCCAATGGTGAAAAGCTAAAAGCTTTCCTGTAAGCTCATGGCAGCCTTAATCAACACAGTATTGAAATACCTAGCCAGACCAGTTAGTCAAGAAAAAGAAAAGCCATCCAAACTGAAAAGGAAGAAGAAAAACTGTTACTATTTATCGAAGACATGATATTATATATAGAAAACCCTAAAGCTCCACCAAAAAATTATTAGGACTAATAGAAGAATTTAGTAAAGTTGCAAAATACAAAATAAGTACACAAAAATGTACTATTTATATACACCAATAATGAACTATCAGAAAGAGAAATTAATAAAACAATTCCATTTACAGTGGCATCAAAACAAATAAAATACCTGGAATAAATTTAACCCAGAAGGTAAAAGAACTGTACTCTGAAAACTACAAGGCATTAATGAAAGAGGTTGAAGAAGACACAAAAAAAATGGGAAGCTATTCCATGTTCATAGATTCAAAGAATAAATATTTTTATGTACATACACTGCCCAAAGCAATCTATAGTTACAGTGTAATCCTTATCAAAAGCATTTTGATTTTTCTGGCATTTTTCACAGAAATAGAACAATCCTAAAATTTGTATGGAGCCATAAAAGACCCTGAAAAGCCAAAGAAGTCTTGAAAAAGAAGAGCAAAACTGGAGACCTCAGACTCCTTGATTTCAAACTATATTATAAAGTAATCAAAACAGTATGGCATTGGCATAAAAACAGACACGGAGATCAATGGAATAGAATATAGAACCCCAAAATAAACTCACACATGTATGGTTAATGAAATCACAACAATAGGGAAAGGACAATCTTTTCAGTAAATAGCATTGGGGAAACTGGACAACCACATACAAGAGAATGAAACTGGACCACGGTTTTCCACCATACACAAAAATTTATTCAAAATGGATTAAGGACTTGAATGTAAAACCTGAAACCCAAAAACTTCTAGAAGAAAACATAGATGGCACATCTCCTTGATGTAGGTCTTGGAGATGATTTTTGGAATCTGACACCAAAAGCAAAAGCAACAAGATCAAAATCAGGTGGGACTGCATCAAGCTAAAAAGCATCTGCCCAGCAAGAGAAAACATCAACAAAATGAAAAAGCAACTACTGAATGGGAGAAAATATTTGCAAATTGTTGCTCATACAACTCAATACCAAAAAAGAAAAAAAGAAAAAAAGAAACCCATTAATAAATGGGCAGAATATCCAAATATGCATTTTCCCAAATAAAATTACAGATGGATAAAAGGTACATGAAAAGGTACTCTAACATTACTCATTATCAGGGAAATGTAAATCAAAACTACAATGAGATATCACCTCACACCTGTTAGAATGGCAGTTATTTAAAAAATAAGAGATAACATATTGGTGAAGATATGAAGAAAAGGGAGCCCTTGTGCACTGTTGGTGGAGATGTAGCCACTGAGGAAAACGGTATGAAGTTTCCTCAAAAAATTAAGTAGAACCACCATCTGATTCAGCAATTCCATCTCTTGGTATTTATCTAAAGGAAATGAAAACAGTAATTTGCAAAGATATCTGCATCTCCATGTTCATTACATCATTATTTACAATAGCCAAGACATGGACATGACCTAAGTATTCATTAATGGATGAATGGATAAAGAAATTGTGGTATATGTACAATGGACTATTATTCAGCTATAAAAAAAAAAAAGAAAATACTGTCATTACCAACAACATGGATGGACCTTGAGGGCATTATGCTAAGTGAAATAAGTCAGAGAAAACCAAATACAGTATGATCTCACTGATATGCAGAAATTAAAAAACAAACAAGCACCTCACAGATACAAAGAACAAACAAGTGGTTGCCAGAGTTGGGGGGGTGGAGTGAGCAAAATGAGTGAAAGGAGACAAAAGGTAAAAACTTCCAGTTAAAGTCATGGGGATGTAATGTACAGCATGGTGATTATAGTTACTAATATCCTATTATACATTTGATAGTTGTTAAGAGAGTAGTAGATCTTAAAAGTTCTCATCCCAAGAAAAAATGTATAACTGTTTATGATGATAGATGTTAACTAGACATATTATGATAACAATTTTCATAATATATATACATCTATTGAATCATTATATTATATACCTAAAACTAACATTATATGTCAATTATATCTCAAAAAAAAAAGGAAAGGAGTAGAATTTATCACCAGATAACCCATGCTAAAAAACAGCAAAATTATATAGATGGTAAGTGGAAAAGATAAAAAGAAATTATCCCAGTAGAATCACAACAATGTAGAAAGGAATAGAGAGCTTTGAAACTTTGAAAATTTAACAGTAATTTCTAAATAACCCATACCTAAAGGAATAAATTCAATGGAAGTTTTTAAATATTTTGAACTAAATAATAATACTATATAGTAAAGCTTACAGGATATAATTAAAATTGTGCTCTAAGGAGAATTTAAAATGTTTATATTAGAGGTATAGATTAGAAAAATAATAAAGGCTAAAAATCAATGATATGATCTAAGCATCCACTTTTGAGGAAAAAAAAATCATTTTTGAGATAAAAGCAAAATAAATCCCAAGAAAATAAGAGAAGGAAATCATTAAGAACAGGGAAGAAAATACTTATGTACAAAATAAAGGGAAAATAGAGAAAAGTAATAACTTAAAGCTGGTTCTTTGAAAAGTCAAGGCAGGACTGATCATGGAAAAAGAAGAAAAGACATAATCGACCAGTGTCAAGACTGAGAAAGTGATAGAACTACAGATTCCACAGCCATTGAAAGGATGAGACACTGAAAATATAAGCACAGTGCTATGCCAATAAATTTAAATTTGGGAATGAAGTGAGGAACTCTCTTGAAAAAGTACAGTTTACCAAAACTTGATACAAGAATAGAAAGATCTGAATATATTAAATAAAGTGAATCTATAATTTAAAACCACCTCATAGAAAGAAATCTAGGCCAGATCACTTCACCAGTGACTTTTTCCAAACATTTCAGAATGGACAGACACTTCTCCAATGAAGACATACAAATGGCTATCAGACACATGAAAAAATGTTCATCATCACTAGCCATCAGGGAGATTCAAATCAAACCACATTGAGATACCACCTTACACCAGTTAGAATGGCCAAAATTAGCAAGACAGGAAACAATGTGTGTTGGAGAGGATTGGGAGAAAGGGAAACCCTCTTACACTGTTGGTGGGAATGCAAGTTGATGCAGCCACTTTGGAGAACACTGTGGAGATTCCTTAAGAAATTAAAAATAGGGGCGCCTGGGTGGCTCAGTGGGTTGAGACCTCTGCCTTCGGCTCAGGTCATGATCCCGGGGTTCTGCGATCAAGCCCCGCATCGGGCTCTCTGCTCCGTGGGGATCCTGCTTCCTCCTCTCTCTCTGCCTGCCTCTCTGCCTACTTGTGATCTCTGTCTGTCAAATAAATAAATAAATAAAATCTTATTAAAAAAAAAAAAGAAATTAAAAATAGAGCTACCCTATGACCCTGCAATTGCACTACTGGGTATTTAACCCAAAGATACAGATGTAGTGAAAAGAAGGGCCATCTGTACCCCAATGTTTATAGCAGCAATGGCCACGGTCGCCAAAATGTGGAAAGAACCAAGATGCCCTTCAACGGACGAATGAATAAGGAAGATGTGGTCCATATACACTATGGAGTATTATGCCTCCATCAGAAAGGATGAATACCCAACTTTTGTAGCAACATGGACGGGACTGGAAGAGATTATGCTGAGTGAAATAAGTCAAGCAGAGAGACCAAATTACCAAACCAATTATCATATGGTTTCGCTTATTTGTGGAGCATAACAAATAGCATGGAGGACAAGGGGAGATGGAGAGGAGAAGGGAGTTGAGGGAAATTGGAAGGGGAGGTGAACCATGAGAGACTATGGACTCTGAAAAACAATCTGAGGGTTTTGAAGGGGCAGGGGGTGGGAGGTTGGGGGAGCCAGATGGTGGGTATTATGGAGGGCATGTATTGCATGGAGTACTGAGTGTGGTGCATAAACAATGAATTCTGTTATGCATAAACAATGAATTTCTGAAAAGAAATAAATTTTTAAAAATTATAATTAAAAAAAGAAAGGAATAATGCCAATTTTAAAGAAACTCTTTCTAAAATAGGAAATTTGGGAACACATCTCAAGTTGTTTTATAAAACCTGCATAACCTTAACACCAAAACTTGACAAGAACGTTCTACAAAAGGAAAATTATAAATTAATCTCTCAAGAACATAAATTGAAAGATGCTAAATAAAATACTGATACATTGAATACAGTGATAGAAAGAAATGATAATACATTTTAACCACCTGGGTTTATTTCAAAAATTCAAGGCTGTATTACATTCAATAATAGTCAATTTGGTTTATCCATTATTCAAAAAAAAAAAGAAAAAAGCAATGATCTCAAAAGATGCAGAAAACTTATTTGATATTCAAACACTAGTTTATACTAATAAAAATAACTCCTAGCTAGCTATAAATAGAAGGGAAATTTCTTAATCTAATGGAGCCCCCCCCAACATACACACAAACTGTGGCAAACGTCATACATATAAAACTGCAAGAGATTTTTTTGCCCCTGAGATCAGAAGAGAGGCAACTGTAAGCACTGTTATTACTTCTGTTCAACATTGCATCGGAGGTCTAGCCTTTACAGTAAGGCAACAAAAGGAAAAGGACTGAAGAAATAAAGCTCAGTTAAAAATGACATGATTGGGCTCCTGGGTGGCTCAGTGGGTTAAGCCGCTGCCTTCAGCTCAGGTCATGATCTCAGGGTCCTGGGATCGAGTCCCGCATCGGGCTCTCTATTCAGCAGGGAGCCTGCTTCTCTCTCTCTCTCTCTCTCTCTCTCTCTCTCTCTCTCTCTCTGCCTGCCTCTCCCTCTATTTGTGATCTCTGTCAAAAAAAAAAAAAAAACTTAAAAAAAAAAAAAAAATGACATGATTTTATATGTAGCAAAAAAAAAAAAAAAGAAGTGGTGGGGTCTCTGGGTGACTCAGTCAGTTAAGCATTGGACTGTTGATCTCAGCTCAGGTCTCAGTCTCAGGGTAGTGAGTTCAAGCCCCTTGTTAGGCTCATACTGGACATGGAGCCTACTTAAAACAAAAATCTTTGGTAATTTTAGAGTTAATATGTGAATTCAACAAGGTGGATAGATCTAAGGTTAATAATGACTCAACAAAGACTCATACCCAGGATATATTTCACATTCCTATAAACCAGTAAGAAACAAAAACAAAAGCAAAAACAAAAAAAACCAGGTAAGTCAATTTTTCAAAAACGGGTGAAAGATTTAATCAGGCATTTCACAGAAGAGAACATCCAAATGGCCAGTAAATGTATTCAACCTCATTAATCTTGATGGAAATGCAAATTTAAAACACACTGAGGTATGACCACACATCCATCAGAATGACTGAAACATGAGAGACTGAAAGTAGCAGAAGGATGCGGAGGAGGGGTGGAAGAGAGATCTGAGGATGAAAAGCTAAGAGATGCCTGCCTGCCTGCCTGGCTAAAACATGAACTAATAAAAGAGGTGGGAAAGAGGATAATATAAGGAAAGAACTAAACACTTTTATATTTTAGGATAAGTATAGCCTCTCCAAAAATCAAAGGTAGAACAACAGGAAAAATTATAAGTCCAACTATAAACAAATTAAAATTTCTTCCTGACAAAATAAAACCAAATAGATCCCATAAATAGTTAAACACTAAACTAGTAAAGAAAAAAATACAACATAGATCACAAACCAAATGAAATTATATCCAGACTGTACAAAGAGATGTTATTAATCACAAATTAATAGAAGCAATAATTGCTATTGTTAGCCTAACTGGAAACTAGTCCTGAAGAAGAGGAGAAAGGTGTTCTTACTATAAGTTTGACAAAATCCCCAAAACAAATCAGCCCACTTGATGTCAGGCCACTGACCCACTTTTCCAGGAGTGGACTGGAGGGGCTTATACCTCTCATCCAAGCCCTATCTGGGAGAGTACCAAGGGCTTGCATTTCTAGAGTTCAGCCCTTGCAATGCTAAGGAGAATCTTTTTTTTGCAGTGGTGGCCCAAACCCCATCTCACAATTATTGTCTTAGAGTCTCCAGGGACAGAGCTAAGGGATCTGTATAATTTCAGAGCCACTCAGGAAATCCTTGTGATCATTGAGAGTTGGGGACCTAAGGCTCTCAACTGAAGAAGGATGAAAATAAGAATCTGTGAACTATATAGAGGAAGGCATTCTTCAAGTTGAAGTTGTATACTCAGCTGCTTCTGCTCTTCTCACATTACTTCTTCTTCTGTCCTTCTGAGTCAGATTCAGAGTGCTAGATGAAACAAAAAAAAAAGTATTTAAGGAAAAAAAGAAACCTTCCCTTTCCTCTCTTGAGCCCTTCTTTTAAACATTGAATTTCAAAAGTATTTGGAAAAATGTTGGGGGGCAAATTGTTTGGTTGTGTTTTTCTTTTCTTAACCTCCATCTTTGTCCTAGGCCAAGCCATTTACTTAACTGGGAGAATATAAGGTTGTATATAATGGACCATTTCTCTTGCTAGTAGTCCCTTCTGGAAGTGGCAAAAGACAAGAATTATGAGAACAACCTGTCTTCCTCTCCCTATGTACCCATTTCTACAGACTTGAAAAGTTAAACCTCACCTCCCTCCTTACTTGCTCCCTAGGTCAGAGGTAAGGATGAGTGGAGTGTTTCAATATGGACTTCCAGCCATAATTATGGCTCTGTGTCACCACTGCCACAGGGCATGGGAAGCCATCACTAGGCTCCCTGCATCTTCACTGCTCATCTGTCCCCAACACAGAAGCCAGAGGGGGGTGATTGCCTCATTTTTCTCTCTTGGCTGGACTGATATGATGACCAGGGATCACGATAAGAGAAGGAAGTAAGTGAGAGTATATGGACCATTAACTCCTCATGGATGAAGGCTGCTGTATCTGATTGGCAATAAACTCTATTCCAGGCTGAGAAAGCTATTAATCTTCTTGTATTAAAATACACTTGATAAAATCAGTGGGCAGGTAAAGCTTACAATCTGAAATATTGGAATATGCATATTACCTCAATTAGCAAGGACAGGTCTACAAATTAACATAGCATACTTTAGGATGAATTTAGGTAGCTTCATATGTTGTGTGTGTTTTTTTTAAATATGGTTGCTTTTTTCCAATTAATTAAATTAACCTTGACTTTTAAGTGAGGTGGTAGATTTGGAAATGGATTGTGACAGGAGAATATAAAAGCCTGTATCTTTTATATTTTTGAAGAAGGGGGTTACAGACTGATCACTTACTGAAATTTAAGTATTAATTCCTTAAAAGTTTATTGGGAGGAGAAGGGGAAAATATATTTTCCCCCTCTTATGTTGTTTGAACTGATTATCTTGCAAATAATATCTCTGATTAGATTATTCAAACACTGGTGTGTTCTGCTAACTTTCTTTGGTTGACTGCCTTTCTTCATATCACTAGGGACATGAGAGGATATATCTGCATCTCAATTCCAAGCAAGTGCATCAGTAAGTGCAACTTTCTGCATTAATATGTCAGAATAAAATATCACCATTAGCTTCTGATGATGGGGGGTAGTTTTCATCTTTCTTAAATTGCTTTTCCCCTCAAAAAAAAATTTGTCAAATTTTGAAATACATTTCTAGTTTGTATTTTCTTCAGGTTGTGAATTTCTCTTTTGAACTATATTAGCAGGTATGTTTGGGTTAATTACACAGTTTATATGGTGGGTTCGGTGCACCTGTACTGGGAAGTCATTTAAACCCATTGAAGGGTTGGCATTGGTACCTAAGGGAGTCTACTTTGTAGCATCACAAAGTCATGAGCTAAATTATCTAGAGTAGCCTTCAAACTATGTAAGTGGTTATGATGTTTAACAGAATCAGTTTCCAGATCTTCACTTGCCTGTGTACCATGAACTTGATACTGCCGGTTCTCCTTCCCCATCTCCCCTTTCATGCTAAGAAAGGAAGGCCTATCTCTCAATTTCACTATATGTTGCTCTGGGTAGGTAAACCTCCGTGTACAAAACAAAGAATCCATTCAAAATCTTGGTGTCAGCATTGGGAAATGACTAAGTAAAAGTCCTTATATGAGTGAGGTGGTTTCTAGCTCTTTGCTGTCAGCAAAATTGAAAGATGACATAATGGAATTATTATTAGCTGGTGGGTCACTAAACATTTTGGAAAAATAAATTACTATGTAATTTTTGGCATGCAACTCAGGATTTCAAAGAATTAAATGATAATACTATAACATCCCCTCTATTTCCATCTACTTACTGATCAATAAAAATTAAAATAGCAATAATGTTCATCCATGAATATATAAAATCATATAAACCTACTCCACCAATCTTACTGAGTTGCATTCCCATAAAAGTTTCTTCTATTTAATAATTACCTTAAAAATCTAAAACATAGCTATTGTTTTTATAATGATTATAATGATAAATTGACTTTGGTTTTTTTAAAATTTAAAGCCTCAGAATCAGGGAAAAAAATTTTAAATAACATTTTTTTTTTTTTAGATTTTTTTTTTATTTATTTATTTGACAGAGAGAGATCACAAGCAGGCAGAGAGGCAGGCAGAGAGGCAGGCAGAGAGAGAGGAGGAAGCAGGCTCCCTGCTGAGCAGAGAGCCCAATGCGGGGCTCGATCCCAGGACCCTGAGATCATGACCTGAGCCGAAGGCAGCGGCTTAACCCACTGAGCCACCCAGGCGCCCAAGGGAAAAAAATTTTAAAACAATAACTTTATATGTATGTAAATTTAAAAATATATTGTTTTGCATATATATACTTTCATATATACATTTACATATTATATATATATATATATATCTTTTGCCAAGAGGTATGGTGAATTATTAAGAAATGGCTTTTGAGAATTCTGGGCATGAATTTAAGGAGAAAAGGGAATGATTTAAAGCTTCTGATTGTTAAAGAATAGATTGTTCCTGTATTTTTAAAATGAATGATGGTAGGTATTAAATTGCCATGGTATTTGGATTCATCTAAATCAAAAGAGTGATTTAGCAGTTTTACTTTAATTTTTTTCTTTTTTTATATTAATTTTATTTGTGTGTGTGTGTTCCAAAATTCATTGTTTATGTGCCACACCCTGTGCTCCATGCAACAGGTGCCCACCATAATACCCACCACCAGGCTCACCCAACCCCCTACCTCCCTTCCCTCCAAAACCCTCAGTTTGTTTCTCAGGTCCACAGTCTCTCATGGTTTGTCTCCTCCTCCAATTTCCCCCAACTCACTTCTCCTCTCCATCTCCCCACGTCCTCCGTGTTATTCCTTATGCTCCATAAGTAAGTGAAACCATATGATAATTGACTGTCTCTGCTTGACTTATTTCACTCAGTATAATCCTTCTAGTCCCATCGATGTTGATACAAAAGTTGGGTATTCATCCTTTCTGATGGAGGCATAATACTCCATTGTATATATGGACCATATCTTCTTTATCCATTCGTCCACTGAAGGGCATCTTGGTTCTTTCCAGTTTGGCGACTGTGGTCATTGCTGCTATGAACATTGGGGTACAGATGGCCCTTCTTTTCAGTACATCTGTATCTTTGGGGTAAATACCTAGTAATGCAATTGCAGGGTCACAGAGTAGCTCAATTTTTAATTTCTTAAGGAATCTCCACACTGTTTTCCAAAGTGACTGCACCAACTTGAATTCCCACCAACAGTGTAAGAGGGCTCTCCTTTCTTCACATCCTCTCCAACACTTGTTTACTGTCTTGTTGATTTTGGCCATTCTGACTGATGTAAGGTGGTATCTCAATGCAGTTTTGATATTCATCTCCCTGATGGCTAACGATGAAGAACATTTTTTTCATGTGTCTGTTAGCCAATTGTGTGTCTCTTTGGAGAAGGGTCTCTGTTCATGTCTTCTGCCCATTTTCTTCACGTGATTATCTGTTTTGTGTGTGTTGAGTTTGAGAAGTACTTTATAGATCTTGGATATCAGCCCTTTATCTGTAGTGTCCTTTGCAAATATCTTCTCCCATTCTGTGGGTTACCTCTTTGTTTTGTTGACTGTTTCCTTTGTTGTGCAAGAAACTTTTGATCTTGATGAAGTCCCAAAAGTTTGTTTTTGCTTTTGTTTCCTTTGGCTTTGGGGACATGTCTTCAGAGAAGTTGCTGTTGCCTATGTTCTCTTCTAGGATTTTGATAGATTCCTGCCACACATTGAGGTCTTCTATCCATTTTGAGTTTACTTTTGTGTATGGTGTAAGAGAATGGTCAAGTTTCATTCTTCTATACATAGCTGACCAATTTTCCCAGCACCATTTATTGAAGAGACTGTCCTTTTTCCACTGTATATTTTTCATGCTTTGTTGATGATTATTTGACCATGGAGTTGAGAGTCCATATCTGGGCTCTCTATTCCGTTCCACTGGCACGTTTTTGTGCCAGTACCATGCTGTCTTGGTGATCACAGCTTGTAGTAAAGCTTGAAATCAGACAACGTGATGCCCCAGTTTTTTCTTTTTCAACATTTCCTTAGCAATTCCAGGTCTCTTCTGGTTCCATACAAATTTTAGGATTGTTTGTTCCAGCTCTTTGAAAAATATCAGTGGAATTTTAATCAGGATGGGATTGAAAGTATAGATTGCTCTAGACAGTATAGACATTTTAACAATATTTATTCTTTTGATCCATGAGCATGGAATGCTCTTCCATCTCCTTGTGTCTTCTTCAATTTCTTTCATGAGTGTTCTGTAGTTCCTTGAATACAGATCCTTTACCTCTTTGGTTAGGTTTATTCCCAGGTATCTTGTGGTTCTTGGTACTATAGTAAATGGAATTGATTCTCTTAATTTACCTTTCTATATTTTCATTGTTAGTGTATAAGGAAACAACTGATTTCTGCACATTGATTTTGTATCCTGCCACATGACTGAATTGCTGTATGAGTTCTAGTAGTTTGGGGGTGGAGTCTTTTGGGTTTTCCATATAAAGTATCATGTCATCTGTGAAGAGAGAGAGTTTGACTTCTTCTTTGCCAATTTGAATACCTTTTATTTCATTCCTCAACTTCATAAAGTCTATCTATGAAAAACCCACAGCAAATACTTTAGTTTTTTTTTTACAATGTATTATAATTACCTATTTTGTGGCTACTTGAACTGTCAAAGCATAACATTAGAAAGGTAATTATTATAAAAATAAAAGTTAAAAATCATACAAATAGATGAGTCAAAGTTTTAGTTAACCCATTACAGAAGGAACTAGCATAAGACAAGACTGTTTTAAAACAGAAAATGAGAAAATGAGTCAGTGAAAGAAGAACACTTAAACAGTACAGGTGATTTAGAACCAAAATCAGCTAACGTGCTATGGGGCAATAAGATCATAACCTTTAAGGTTATCTGCTCTAGCAGACAGTCTAGAAAAATCCTCATACTTTATCATTTTTCTACCAGCTAACTTGAAACATGACAGAATTATAAAATGACTGGGCCCTGATCAAGCACAAAACTAAGTCAGACTTCTATTCCCTGAGTCAGGTTACCCTGCAACTGAGTTATTAGAAAATGCTCTTAGCAAGACATTAAAAGTTCAAATAGTCATCTTTTCATCTTATTTATCAGCTTTGAATAGTTCTCCTTGGTAAAGCTTCTGATGAAACATTTTAAATGTTATCTTTAAAAAGTTAATAAAAGGAACATAATTTTTTGGAAAAAAATTCAGGAGCTACATAATTATGGTATGATTAAAGCATGGGAATGAAATTTGCTGTTAGCTGTGTTTTAAAGAATTGATAGGCTATTTTTTCCCAAATATGTATTTCCTAGGAACAGGAACACAAATAATTGCAGCACAAAGGTCAAACTCTGAAAATATAACATAGACCTCTAGTACCTAATCCACTATTCACATTCACATTTCATCAGTTGTCCCAGTGGAGTCCCTTATACCTACTTTTTTCCTACCTGGAGTCCAAAATGTGAGGAGGTATAATATATTCCAAGATAACTGTGTGATCTTCCTAATTTACTTAGATAGGAAATGGGAATATGTATGGGAATGGATCTTGAGAATGTGAGATGAAGTTGGAAGGAATATAAAGTTGGATGAGTCTAAAATTATTAAGAAGTGGTTCACAAAGCAGAATTCTGAATTTAGTGTTTCAGCTTGTGGGGTTAGGAAGAGTTCTGTTTGGTTGGTTAACTGAAATATGGAACCAAAGTAGCCAAATGCCAGAACCACCTTGGTATGTTATAGAAGGAGATATTCAAAGATTTAAGGACATAAATTGTTAATGTGGGTATAAATCCTGTTCACCCACCTTGGGAGAGTTGGGAGAGACCAGAGAACACAGTTTTTACCATGATTTTGAGAAAAAGATTTGGGAGAGGAGCCCCAGCATCCTTGACTATCTCTGTGGTTGCCCTTCTCTGTAGGTCAGCAATTATAGGGTAAACTGCTACCACTAAACTGAGATCTCTAAATGTGATGTAAATTATGGAATCTCAGTGGCAGGGGCCATTGGATCATGGTTAGTGTAATAGGGGGCCAAAACAATTATCAAAATAGTGTAACTGGCCAAGACCTATGGCATTTGCTAGTTGATCTCAGTGTCTCTAGAAAAAAAAAGATGGGCAGCCTACTAAATTCTTACCTGATTTGTGTAAGTAAAATAATTTTAGGTCTAGTAAATAGAAGTCTGACTTGAATCACTAAAATAGTTATTAAGTTAATTTCCAGTCTTCAAACCCAGACCTTGGATGAAGGTGGAGGGATGACTGCCCTTAAGGAAGCAACCCACTCTGAACTGCCAAAAATCTGTCCTTTTTTTCAGTCTTCCCCCAAAGAGACCTATGGTGACTGTGAACTGGGGAAAGGGAAATAAGATTTCTCAGGAATTACCTGACACTGGCCTTGAACTGAGGCTAATTCCTAGAGACCCAAAATGCTGTTACCATCCATCAATCATAACAGGGGCTTTTGGAGGGCAGGTGATCAATAGATTTAGTTCAGATCAGTCTCACACTGGACTCAGTAGGTCTTCAAACCCCCCCAGTTCCAGACTGCATCATTGGAATAGACCTACTTAGGAACTGGAAAAATCAACCATTGGTTAACTGGTCCACAGAGTGGGCATTATTAAGATAGTAAACACCGAATGGAAGTCACTCAAATTGCCTCTACCTATGAAAAGAGTAGATCAAAAACAATATTGCACTTCTGAAGGGTCTGCTGTGATTAATACCATTATACTCAAAAGATGCAGATTTCCACCACATCCATATTCAACTTGCCTATTTGGCCTGTATTGTAGACAGATGGATCTTGAAGGATGACCATGAATTATCAGGTGGTCATTCTAATTATAACTGCTATTCCACATGTGATTTTATTGCTTGAGCAGATTAACACACACTCTGGTACCTAGTATGCAACTATTCATCTAGCAAATGCTTTCGTTAGAAGAACAAGAAGTTTGTTTTTATCTGTCAAGGCCAGCAGTTTACCTGCACTGTCCTCCCTCAGGGATATATCAACTCTCCATCTCTATGTCATAGTGGCACCACAGAGACTTTGATCAGCTTTCCCCTCTACAAGACATCATGCTGGCCCATTACATTCATGACATTATGTTGATTGTGCCTGGCGATATCAACTATCCTAGATATATTGGTAAAACATTTGCATGTCAGAAGGTGGAAAGTAAATCTTAGACATTTTCAAGGGCCTCCCACCTCAGTGATGTTTCTAGGGGTCTAGTGATATGGGAGCATGTCAAGGTATCCCTTCTAAGGTAAGGAATAAATTGTTGCATCTGGCTTCTCCTGGGACCCAAAATAGGTGCACTTGATGTGCTGCTCCAACCTATTTGATCAGTGACCCCAAATTTTTTTGTGAGCCAATTCCTTTTGAATCTTACATTGCTAAATGTGTAGGCATTAACAGCCAGTTTGCTCTGAGCAATCCTTGCAAGAATATTTGTACAAACAAAGAGCCTGGGAGAGATACAGTGACTCCTCCTGGAGCAGATTCATTTAGATTCCTTATATTACATTACTATTACAGTAGAGTCAACAGAGGTCTCTCTCCTCTCCCAAGAGCAGATTTGCTTATAATTCAGGGTAATAAGAGAATGGCTCTCTGTGGAGGAGAGATGAGCGATTTTTCCAGTAGCCCTTGAGTAAGACCATAAGAAGTTTTCTATTCTCTGAGTTCTACTCCAGGAATGCCTCCCACTCTCCATGTAGGAAACCATGTAACACATGGTCCTGGGAGAGCTGAGGCTCAAGGAACAGAGACACAGTGTTACTCTGGCTACAACTACTGCTAAAAGTAATCATTTTTCTGACCCAGATGCCTCATGTTTTTCTGCCAGTATCCATGGAACTGTGACAAACTTACTTCTTATTTTGCAAAGAGAATAAAATCTCAGAGCTTTCACAATCTCTGACTTGAGAGTTTAAAACTGATTACTAATTACATTGAGTGTCTTTTTATGTGTTTATTGGCTATTCATATATATTCTTTAGGACGTGTCTGTGCATGCCTTTTGCCCACTTATAAATTGAATTGTTTGTCTTATTGATTTATAGTAGTTTTCATATATTGTGGATATAAGTAATTTGTCGGATACGTGTTTTGTGAATATTTTCCCTTCATCTGGCTTGGAAATATAATGACATAAAATATGAAGGGGCTAATACTCAATAGGATATACAGAAATCATTTCTTCTAACTACATATCAAAAAGAGTAGTTGAAATCTGAGTGCAGACTACAGAATTTTGTCTACCCAAATCAAGAGATAAGAAAGATGAAAGGTTATAGTAAAATTGAATGAGGCTTAAACAAACACATGTTACACTGGGGGTGAAACTTATCTGAGCAGCATATCTGTCTTATTTGGGGTTCATCATTGTCACAGGAGGCATGACTAAGTGCGTTCTCAGAATGTTACCCACAGCTCACAGAAATCTTGTGTCCCAATCTTGAATCTGTGAGGGATAAGTAATCAGCTCTCTCAGTCCTGAACTTCTGACACTGTAAGTTCAGCAAGCCCATGATGGCCGTCTGCCTCCTCTGGTTCTGTCAATGCCATTGTCACACAAGAAACACTAACAATTACGAAACTACAAAGTGAGTTAAAGCAACAGTATACTTTTTACATTTTAGAATAATATAAATTTATTTGTGTTTATTTAAGGTCTTTTAAGTATTTAAGAAAATGAGGTCTTCTGTTTTCAAAAATGTGGTAGACCAATATCAAATCTACTGCTGAAAACAAAAAAAAAAAGGGATAAAATATTTTGAAATCTTCTTAAAAAGCTGAACTGGAAATAAGGATACACAAGGGAACAACAAAATTGAGATGGGAACCAAAGAAGTAGGTAGAATGGGTAAGGCTTGTTCCTTGTTGAAGGTATTAGCTTGAAGTGAGCTGTCATGGCACGTCCTAGGTGAAGGGCTCAGAAGGCCAGGGCCCAGTCCGGGAGATCTAATAAGAGACCTCCCCAAATAAAGATGGGGTCACAAAGAGCCGCCCTCAGTATAGTGTGAAGTAGAAACTCCACTCTACCCCAAGGAAACTGTAAGGAACACTGCCTATCTCATACGCTGGCACAGAGTAGAAGTGGAAAACACTTAACATGATCTCGGTAAAAATGCCAATAAAACTTTGGTTCCCCAGCAGTCAGTACTTAGATACACCAGGCCTTGGCCCTGTTTTTAGTGTTTCCCCACTTGAGACTCTCTTTCAGGGGTGATTTTGTGTTCCACCACAGTTTGCCATCCTGATCCCCTCCCTTCTTTCCTCATAGTCATTGTGAGATTCCAGCTTCTTAATTTTACACAGAGCTGGTAGCTCAAGGGAATGATTCTGAGTTGTTGCCATGTTTTATGACCCGTCCTTCCCCCATCTGCCTGTCCGCTGTTAAGGACTAGCTTTCTACCTCTCTGCAGGCTTTGTTTGATCTGATGTGGGGTGCCATACTGCCCACGTAAGCTTGTCAGTTTCTTCAAAAATGTATTTGTTTCTCTGCTCTCCCAAAGTGCAAATAGCAGAACTTAACACAGGAGCATTTGAAAATAGTTACAAATCTTCCTCTTCGGAGGCCCCCGGTTTTCCTTCCAAGGAAATGTATTCATTGGTCTTGAACTAAAGGCATGTGACATGAATGACACATGCTATAAAAGCAGAATTGTATTCATATATGCTTTGCAGAACATTCCTA